>NC_134963.1:616693-921290 GCF_965638725.1 Aptenodytes patagonicus
CAGCACTGACACAGGCTCGTACATTTCCATGACCCAAGCGACAGTCCCATACACCAAGTATTCTGATCCCTAGCAGACATCAAGTCTCTAAGAGAGAGACAACCAAAAGAGAGCTCCCATGATGATCTACTGCAACTTCAGTAGTCTCATATTCTTCCATTAAGGTCATTTTCCTTATCCGTGAAAATACATCGGTTCATGGCATTTAGCAAAGTCATAACCTTCTAGTTACAGAGCTTGAACTTGTCAACAATTATTTAGCGAGTGCAACGGAGCTAGGTCAGAACATAGATACATAGTATATAGATTCTACTAATCTTACAAAATCATTCCTTCCCCAGGCAGCCACTGTATGAAAGGACACAAAACCGACCTCAAATTAGGTAGAAGTTGGACTTTGTAATGAACCTGTAGCTTCAAGGTCATTTCACTTAAAAATTTCTTACATGGTTTTGAACATCTACCATTTATAAATGACTACAAAGTAAAACCAGAAAAGACATCACACAATATTCAAGTGGAAGCAGATAGCCCGCATACTCTCCTGCCCCCAGAACACGTCAATTTGTTTTGGAATTTTTGAAAATAACAATTAGAAACACACTAAACGCTTGAACGACACAGACCTACCAATCTGGGATAAAACTACACTCTTCTTCCTCTGCTGTTTACTTAGCAAAGGTGTTAGCATTGCTTTGCCCAGGACAACAAAGACAGCAAGCTTTTGGCATAGCTTAGCACTTCAAACACCAGGAGAGTCAATACAGAAGAAACCAATCTGCTTTGTCCCTGGTATTAATGGTCAATGCAAAACAGACCAGTATACTGGGTTCTCGAATGTTTTCTTTATTCTGCAGCAGGCACAAGAAGTTGTTTTGTGATAGGCCATTCTCCCTCCTGATTTCAAATTGAGAATCCACGGCTTTACAGAGGTCTGCACAGACATGGCTCTGAGCAACCTCAGTCCTAGATGGCTCCTGTTCTCCCACACTTATGTCTGTGCTCACATTATCATTTTGTCTCATTGTTTTGGGTGGGTTTGTGGTTTGTTTTTGGGGTTTTTTTCACATTAAGTGTGTCCATGGGTCTTCTCCAAAGCTCACCCTGTGTACACTTAAAATGCTTGATAGACCTTGTTTGGAGCTCTACCTCTCCCACCTCCTAACACTAACTAGGACTTTTTTCCCCTCAAGTAGCCTCACCACTTTCTCATGGCAAAATTGACACTGTAGACTGCCAGCTGATTCCTGACAATTTATTTATATGCGTAGAGCATCATGCAATTCTATAATGCGAATTAAAAAAAAAAAATCCTCAAATGTTTACACCATTCTCCTGCTTCTACTTCTCAGGAAGTTACTTTCTTGATATTCAAACTCAAATTCTGATGATAGAAACTTGCATTTTAAGGAGAGGCAAGTAGAAATTTCTCATCAAGTGAACAAGTTGAACTATGCTTCTGGGTATGTATTACAATACCTTTTTTGCATCACACCTACTCTACTAAATATACAAAACACTGAGCAAGTGATAGTTTTGTCAGCCACCAGCTAATCAAATGAAAAATTATTAGGCTTAGAAAAATAACAAAAGCAGAAGCCAGCTGTGCATTTGCTGGATGAAAATCCCAGTGTCTCCCATGTTAGCTCATGTGCATTTCAATTTCTGGGAAGAAAATAATGGGAGTTTCTCCACCCTTTCTCATGTGAGCCATAAAACAGATTTATTACCTAGGATATATTCTGTTTTCTCCTGAGGAAAAAAGAAAGTGGTGGAACAAGTTCATTTTTTTCCCTTCTACAACTAGGATTTTCTTTATAATAAACACAGAGCTTAATTTTGGTATCATATGGCCCTTCTATTTAATGTTCTGGTCACACTTTTTACCTTTCTAAATCTTGAATTGTAGCATTTTCATTTCAGTGGGGAATCTACAGCTGCTCCAGCTGTCTTGAGTGCGAAAAGTCTGTCCTAAGATTCCTGGGATCCATAAGATCTGGTATGTTTTAAAGCAGAATCCTTCCCTCCTCTAAATCAAAGAAATTTAACTTCTAGTGAAAAATTATGGTATAACTAAAAAAAAAAAGGCAAAAGATGAGTCTATGTTTCTTTCCAAATAGTTCTTGTTCAGCTTTACCTTATGCCCAACAGTCACCCAGCAGCTCTGGGAAACTTAGGCTGCAAACTCAGAGGTTTAGGACAGGGTTGCATCTCATCTGGGAAGGTTTTCCTGTACAAATTACTATTTTTTGACTGTAACGGTCACCTTCTGACCTTTGAAAATAACTCATGAAAGAGAAAATTTGCTGACTAAATGATTTTTTGCTCCTAAGACTCCTAATTTGCTTACAGTATGATGTTACAATTCTAAAGATCTGTGCTGGTAAATCAATTTATAGAAAAGGTGGTTTTCCCTGTAACTTTCACTTTTGAGATGCAGAAGAGACTGATTCATATTTTAAATGCTTCTGAATCATGACATAGCCTGGATTCTCCAGTTTAGTGGTCTGGAAACTTTCAAGGCTAATATATGCTTTTTTAAATGACATCCAGTAATACCTCTTTTTTTAAGTAAATCTGTTGACTCTAGTATTTGTAGCCTAAATGTGCTCTACAATATACTCTTGATAACTAGCACCTATTGTATAATGAGTCACTTTTCTCAACACGGCAAACCTGACATCTCTCAAAGTTCCAGTTCTTTCAAATAATCCTATGACATATGAGTGTTTACACCAAGTCATAAATGCCATTGAAACAATTTTTGAAATTACGAGCTACGCCATCATTAGTCGCATATAATTAAAATGTACCATAGGAAGTGCATTCATTACAGTTGTGAAATTATTTTTATTGCTTATGAACAGCAAAAAATCCACTTTTTATTGTACAACTGTGCCAGCATAGAGCTCAAAAGGAAGCTGGTTTGCTTGGGCAAAAATCGTGCAGGTTTCTTTGTAGATTTATTTCTTTCTCATTGCTTTGTGATCACTTTTACTGCTCCACAGAGACCAATAATTTGGGAAAAAAAAACCCAGTAACTAAAGTAGTTTTCAAACTATTACTAATTTCAAACCCTTCATTTGTACTACCAAGTATATTCTAGTGCAGTCAAACTGCACTCTTACAAAGAAAGCGTAAATCTATCCACACAGATTTTTTTGGGATCAAAACACTATTAGTGCTACTAAACTTACCTTTTTTCTTTACAAAGACATACACATAAACATGTAATATTGTGCTGAGGTTTCAAGTTTGTACAAAAGTAGCATTACAACTCAGAAGATGTGTCCAAAAAGGAAAGTTCAACCTTTTTTTTTTTAATCATTACTAAGTTTGTCTTCACAATCCCAGAAATCTCACTGACATAAATCTATAATCCAACGTAGCTACAACAAAACAATTTATTACAGAAGAGTAGTCATAGTAGCTATTTTCCCCAATGAAGACAGTGCTTCATAGAGTATCATTTTGGAAAACTGGAATCTTCAGCATTAAATCTCCCATATAAGCTAATTAGTGACAACTGACTGGTTTACGGTTCTTACTGCCCCAATGAAATAGTATGTTGTTATGGCTAAGCTTGCAGAGAAATAGTACTCAAATTAAAAATAAAAGGTATGCAAACACAAAACAATTCAGCCCGATGTACTATGTGATAGAGAGCCAAAAAAATTGTCTCTCTAGAATGTAAGAACATATACGTGTCAGTAGTTAAGCGTTTCTTTGCAAAAAGAATCTCACAGTATTCTAAAATGGTCAACAGGGTCAGAAAAGGCGTAGCGTACTTAGTCAACAGATCTGCTCCCTGGTATGCTACAATTCTAATATTGTAATTCTAATGCTTAAAAATAAGTTTTTACACCAATTAACCAAAACCAGACTATTTATCTGATATTAGAAATTGGCGTCTATTCCAGTGCATGCACCAACATAATTTCCATCTGCAGAATCTTTATAACTGATAATGACACATCCAAGCCAGAACAGAGTTAGATTTCCTGATCATAGGATATTTTTACAACAAGAAAAAATTAGTTTACCTGGAAATCAATTAAAAAGTTAATAGGAATAATTAGAAACAAAAAGTTACTCCAGTAGTTTCTTTAAAATGGAGTAATTTAGTTAAAAATAAATAAAATGTCCTCTATACTCCATATAACTCATGCAGACAGGGCAAATTATTAACGAAACACTTCCCAGTCATGGAGCCCTCTCTAAAAGCCTCACAGAAATGCTACTAAAATTGGGGGTTGGTGGAAGGAGCTTTAGAAGAACGACAGGTCACAAAGAGACTGCTAAAAAACGTGGAGAAGCGCTCTTCAAAACGATTCCCAGTGAAAGAGTAAAAGTTACACACAGATTTCCATCTCTCCTGTCCTCTATTTTTTCCAGAGCACACACCATGCCTGTTTTTTACCTTGTTCATTTCAAAATGAGGCTGCTGAATCTGGACATTAGATTATTTTCTACTGTAAAGTGGCATATAAAGGAGTTGTATAAGGCATTTTCTTCATTTCAAACAACCAGCACTACTGAGAAGAAAAATATACAATAAAAGAATCCAAATGTCAGATATCAGTATGCAGATGTCACCCAAACACTACAAGATTACATTCAGAATGCCAGCTAGGTCCATAAAATGCCACATAGCAAACAAAGCGCCCATGCTGAAAACATCTGTAACGTAGACTATGTCTCACATACTTGCTAACCGCGCAATACTTCGCTGCACAATCAGACTGCCAGTAGAGGGAGTGAAAACAAGTCAACCCCGCCACCCGAGAACTGAAGACACCGGTGCTGCCGCTCTGCGCGTGGGGAGCAGCACACTCAAGTTATGTACTGTGTGAAGACAAATGAGCGGTGTTGATCTTCTTCGTTCCCCTTCAATGAAACAATCTGTGAAAAACCCACGAAGGCAAGATTTTCTCCATTTTCTGATAGTAATCAAAGTAAAAACCGAGGGACTCTAGTCAATCTGTTGAAGTGCGGCTAGTTTTGTAGATTTCCATAGGCTATATCTGAATAGAAGTTTGCCTTATGAAATTATGGTGTATTAATTATGCAGTCACGGAATCACTCTGGATGGAAGGGACCTCAGGAGGTCTGCAGGCTGATCTCCAGCTCAAAGCAGGGTCAGCTATGAGACCAGGCCAGGTTGATCAGAGCTCTATCCAGTTGATAAATACAGTATTATTTTTTCATATTACTATATTAGATGTATTATTAACAATACTATGTATTACTTTTGTAAATGCTTTCAACTGAAGGGTATTAAAGTGCTTAAAATATTACTCATCAACCAGTCTTCCCGAGGACTGCCATTACAATTTTGCAGATGGCAGGGGAAAGGCACAGAGCAAGCACCGACCCACCTGAGGCTGTGCTTTCCATAGACAGAACTGGGTTTGAAATTCAGTAGATGCATTTCCCAGCCTCACCTTGATCTGCAGTGTTTGCTATCGCTTACTTTTAAATACCTTAAAAGCACTCATTTCTGTTGGTCCTAAAAGAAAAGCACCGGGATTATTACGGAAGAGTTGTAAAATTCAATACATTAGAATTGTAAGCTCCATTACAACTAGGTTTGGTATCTACGGCTCACGGATATTAAATATTTTATCGGGTGTATTCTGAACTCAAAGCACAAGGCATCAGCATTACCGCTGCCGAAGAGGCCTCGCGCAGAGACCCTCCAGGCAAACTGCTTCAGAGCAGCTCAGCTGCAACCGAGCAGACACGGGCTCTAACCAAAATGCTGCTTTCATCTAGCAGAGGCCTCGCTCAGCCACAGACGCCTCATCTCGCTCGAGCATTCGCCCCGTCCCGGGCGCCTTCCCACCCCCACTCGCTCCTCCGGCCGGGACAAACTCCGCGCACCCCTTCACGTGCCGGCAACCGGCACGGGCACCCGGGACAAGCCCAGCGCGGCCGCCCGCGCGGGGCGGCCCCGGTCGCTGTCGCCCGTGAGGGGAGGCGCGAGGCGGGCGGAGGATAACGGTCACCCGGCGCGCGCCGCGCGCGGGCTCTGCCGCCGGCCCCGCACGCGGCGGGTGGAGGCGCACCGCCGCTCCGCCGTTGCCCTGGCGACGGCCCCGCGCAGGCGCACACTCCCCCCCCCCCCCCCCTCAGCAGCGCGGCGCGGCCTGGAGAGGCGGCGCAGCGCCGGTGACCGGCGCTTCCTCCCTGCTCCGCCGCCATCTGCGGGCGTTGCTCGCGCCTCCCCGGCAGCCGAGCCGGGAGTCCCCCGTGGCGGCGGGGGTGCAGGGCCGTCCCCCCACCCCCTCCTCCTCTCACCGAGCGCCGCTCCGTCTGGGGGGGGGGGAGGAGGAAGCGTGACAGCGATGATTCGGCGATCTTCTGCTGTACCTCAGGCCGCCTCCCGAGAGCCAGGCAGACACAGAGGAGCGCCGAGCGCCAGCGTGATGCCCGCGGGCCGTTCGTGACGTCACGGGGGAGGCAGGGGGGCGCGCATGCGTGGGCCCCTCCGTCCCTCACGGCGCGATGCGGCCGGCCCGGCCCGCCCCGGCCGTCTGCGGGCCCCCGAGTAGCCGCGGGGGCACCTGGCCGGTAAGGGAGGCCCGTGGTGCCGGGAGCCCGCGCGGCCGCCCGGCTCTGCGCGTCCCGCGGCGGCGAGCGGCTTCGCGCCCGTCGGCTCTCGCCCCGACCCGCGCCGTCACCCGGGAGGCCCTTGCCTTCACCGGGAGGCAGGGCCGGGCTGGACTCGGAACGCGCCGCTGCTCCGCAGGGCCAGACACGAAGACCAGGGCGTGCGAAGGACCGCGTCTGGCGGGGCAGGGCCTTGCGGCACTGGCCAGGCCCGCTTGCGGCAGCTGGGAAGGCCTGGGCTGGGGCGCTGGTGTCGGGCTGCTAGCGCCGCCGAGCACGCGCCCAGCCAGCTTGTGGCTGACATGACGCACCGTAGCTCTTGCTGCGAAGTTTGGTCGGTGGGGCGCGCCAGGCAGTGTTGTAGGCTCCCTTCCACGCTCTGCTTGCACGGCATTCCTTCGCCAGAAGCTCTGCTGAGCATGGGGTTGTCGCGTTCCTGAATTCATTTGCCTCTTCTGGCAACCGCTGTCAATCCCGATTTGTTCCGGGATAAACAGGCCCAAGTCTCTCAGCGCAACATAGCCACACTTAGTTTTCCAGATGCTGTCTTGTGGGAGAGCCTCTTTAGAGAAGAAAGTTGCCTCTTGAAGTGGTTCCAAATGGAAGTTGGTGGTTAGGTGTCATAATTGGGCTAAATCAGGCAACAGTGAAATAACAGAGTATGTATCGTTGCTACTAGAAGAACGCTGCTGTGTGGGATTGGAACATACCCTGCCAAGTGTCCCCTGTTGCTCCCCAGCTACACCAAGACTTGCTCAAGGAAAGCAAATAAACCATCATTTGCTTGTGTCACCTGGTTAGGTTGTAAAAGCTTTGTCATTTATGTAGCGTCTCACAAGGCTATACTGCTATAATTCCAGCTAGAAAGGTTGGTACCTCATAAAACTAATGCTTTTCGGTTTTCCTGCCATTTTTGCCTATGGAGCCAAAGGGTCTCTCAAAGCTAAATTACACCTAGAGTACCACAGCGCTGTTAAACAAGTGCTATTCTGTTCCACTTCCATTGATGCAAACAAAGGCAGGGAGATTTTTTGTGAGTTTGTAAAGGTAAATCTGCGGCTTGCTTTTCTACTCGGATTATATCAAACCTCTCATCGGTAGGAACGCTGATTCCTAAATCCTTGCTCTAAAGGGCTCTTAAATGGCATTCAGTGGTTATGAAAACGTGGTACATTGAGGAGGCTATGCTTCTCATTATTAGG
Source organism: Aptenodytes patagonicus (assembly GCF_965638725.1). Taxonomy (NCBI): domain Eukaryota; kingdom Metazoa; phylum Chordata; class Aves; order Sphenisciformes; family Spheniscidae; genus Aptenodytes; species Aptenodytes patagonicus. The sequence continues at coordinate 624,508 of NC_134963.1, forward strand.
AATGTCCTAAGCACAGATAAATACCTTCAGTATTGTATAATGCACAAATATAGCTCCATTTTTCCCTACATGTTTTGCTGAAATGATTTGAATTAAGAGATTTAGAGCAGCAGATCATTGCTATGAAATGCTATGCATAATGAAACCACATGTGCAGTATACTTTCAGGTCTTTAATTTGTTAGAAGCTAAATGTTCATTAGAATATGGTACAGTTAATATTCCCTACAGTTGCCTTGAAAATGAAATACCCTTTTCACAACACAAAGTTAATGAGTTATATGGCAAGATAAGGTGGTTACCAGAATTCAGGAATGACAGAATCCAATTAATTTAACATGAATTAATGCAAGATCAAATTTATTACAGTTGGATGCAATTTGTAATTGAAAGTTCCATTACAGTGCACGTTTTTACATGTTCTCTCCCATCAGTAAGATCTCAAAAGAGCAGATTCTCCATTTTGAACAGCAGCGATGTATTTATTACATCACCAGTAACTCCTTACATGTTTGCTGCAAGGAACTTCAGGGACCAGCAGGCCAGGGCTGTGCTCTTGCTCTTTCTCACAGAGAGCCATGACTGGGTCTTAAACAGAAACCTGGGCTTCATTTTCTTTGTCTGCCTTGCTGGGCTGCCCCTGCCTTGTTACTTGTTCATCCCTTTTCCCATTTTTCACTCTTCTAGGGGATCACCCCTCTTCTTTTTTTGGGTGGGAAGGGTGAAATCAGCCCTCTAGTCAAATAAACCTTTCGACCTCCCATCCTCAAAATAAACACTTTTATTGTGGACAGTCCAAGCTCCTTAGGTAAAGCTTTAGGTCTCAAATCCAAAAGATACACTGTGTCCTTTTAATAATTTCATAGTGGAAACCCTTTATTTGCCCATTCCTTTGGTGTTATGGAGGTTTTCAATGATTCTGGTTTAGGTTTCGGGATTAGGTGAAACCAGAGTGCCTTAAACCTCTTTAGAGGTTTGGGATTAGGTCTGCATCGGGCCTCATATAGCCTTTCTGTGCGAGGCTAAATTAAATGGCAGGAATATTTGTTGTGCACTGATTCACAGGTGTTTGGCAGAATACCAGAAAACATAAAGGAACCACTGGAAGAATCATGAAGGCAAAGCCATCGAAACATGAGTATTAGCCAAGTACTGCAGTATCACTTGCAACTGTGGGGTCCTTCAGACTGCTTCTAAGTGATTTTAAGCATGGATATCATTTTTATGTGTCTCTTTCACATGAATGTGAGTAAATTGAAGATCTGTCGTGCAAATGGATCATGGATTTTTATTTGGGTATCACATTCTGGTAATTGCTGCCTGTTTTATAGCAAATGTATATTAAAGTTCGTCAAACAGCTGATATCACTGAAGCTCTATTGTTTTATTGTACACATAAATTCTCCTCCTCCTCTGAGGTATGCATTGCCCTGACAGAATATGCTAGGTCACGAGGAGAAAAGCATAATAGATTTATGCCTATTATTAAAACACCACCCTGTCTGGCTCAGGAGGCAGAGGCGTTTGCCTCGTTGATGACCACGGACTAATTGGAGGAGATAGTTTTGTTGTGTAGGCTGTCTACCGTGAGGCTTTTCAGCACTTTTCACTAGCTTTGTCTCTAGTAGGGACATCTTCCCTCCATGCGCTCAGCTCCATAGTTTGCGATGCTGGCAAGGCCTGGCTACCTGGCCGTACCCCTAAGGCACTGTCTGAGGTGAGCAGGTTTGATCAAGCAGAACGAAGAGCAGCTCAGCGCTATAGTCTCAGGATCTCTGCAGACTGCGGCAGTTGGTTCGGCTGCATTTGTAGGGAAAAGCTGAGCTTCAGATGCCGGGCTGGGTGATGCCTGGCTGGGTGATGCCTGGCCCTGGTATCAAAAGGAGCCAGATGCGTGGTTATGGGGAGGCGATGGTTAGTTCCTACGGCTGTCCAAAATCAGTTACTACCTGAGCATAACCGTCTCCTCACACCAAAGCATTCCCTTCGCCAACTATGTACCTGTCAGCCCTCTCCAGAAAAGTGTATTTCGGATGCATTTCTCTCCCCAGATAGACAGATTTCAATTTCAGTTGTAGACTTGCCTGTATTTAGAAAGTCGACTACATCTCAGAATTACAGGGCTTCTCTGGAGATTTTTTCCTTGCCAACAATCGGTTCTCTTGCAGGCAAGCTTTTCTGCATTCCTATGGCAAGTCTTCTGATCAGCAATGCATACAGCCAGATCCTACCTTCTCAGGTCTGCTTGCGAAAGCGAAACAGAAATAGTTAAGTTTCAAAAGAATAATCAGATGAGCTGTAAAAGTAAGAGGGAGGCTAACTAGAAGGATTTAATAATCTTAGAATCTGTATAAAACATTATTTATGGCTTAAGAGCTACACAAGGCTTGAGCTTTTAGATGTAAGTTCTTTCCCCCTTTAGTGGTGCATGTAAGGAAGAACAAGAAAGAAATGTTCCAGTCAAGGACAAAACCATAAAATAATGAGCAGAAGAAGAACGAAATGAAAGTATTAGGGGCCAAGGGAGGCTGAGTGGGAGTTTGTCTTCATAGATGATTGATCTAAACTTGAGAAAAAAAAAAAGACTCCTCATTCTTAAATTAGATGGTTATTTGAGCATAAATAACAGTCTCATGTCAAATATGCTGGTATTTCCAATGGAGTCTTTTCACTACAAAACCACAACATTCTCAGCCCTAATCTCCTCAGATAAAACAATACGGCTGGTGGCTGTGAATCAGCACTTTGAAACCAACCTTTGAAAATAGCAACACGTTCAGGGCAAAGAGAAATGGAAGAGACAAAGAGCTGCTGTTTATAGAGCTTTGCAAAGTGAGGCCCCACCTTGCTTGCTTGGAAACATGCTATAACACCCGAGAATTGTTTTTCTCTCTGGGTGGGAAGTCCTGCTCCACACAGCTACCTCAAGGGACTGGGGCTATTGATGCATCTGTGTGCTTAGTCCCACACCAGGCCTAGCTGTCACCGAAATCAGGAGCAGTGAAAACACCAAAATCCTCCTGGATGCTTGAGCCTTGGATTATTTTACCTTTCAAAACAACAAAGGGCTCTGACCAGAAATCTGAAGGGTTCTTGCATTTTCAGAGCTCATGGAAGGTGGTGGGTGATCCCAAGCAGAGAGAAGGGGAAAAGGGGCATGACAACATCAAACAGAGCCTTGCTCAGCTCCAGCCTGGGGAGGAAGGGTGCGGTGAGAACAAACAGCTGAGCTCTCCGTGCCAAAATGAGCACTCCTCCTTTCCCAACCCATTCACAGCCACACGGCCACGTCCCCTCCCTTGTGCTGACCCTAGCACTCATCTGAGGAGCGTCAGGACTGATGCAAGGCAGGAGCACGGCTCCAGGAAAGGAGAGGGCCTGGGCGGGAGAGCGATCGCACTGGAAGAGACCTGCCCTGAGCGGTGGCACCCAAAGGAGCAGGCCAGCCGGGACACAAAGGCTTCCATCCAGCAAATGACACCTCACCTTAAGCAGGAAGCTCATTTCCCTCCACAGCCAGTGAGGAAAAATAGGCTCTTAACTACATGGGAACATCCCCTCCACCTCTTTTTCTGATTCCACTGTTTCCTAGCATAACACACTTAAACAACAAGCTTTGAAATCCAGAGATGCCATCCCATGGGAAGCGGAAGACGACTTTGGTCTCAGCACAGACCCCAGTACTGCTGTGCTCTGACCAGGAAGACCCTGCACTGGTGGGGGGGCATCCTATAGCAGTGAGACCTGGAGCAGGACCAAATGGGGAAACGCTGTGGCATTCGCATTTTCATGTGGGTTTTAGGGGTATTGTCTGTAACTCGGGGAAATTCCTGATGATCTTTTTGAGCCCTTCTCAAAAAAAAGAGAAATTAACTGGGCACTGTTCTCCTCAAAGGGATCGCTGGAAAATGGCCTTTGGACATGGTCTGGAGGCATCAGCTGCACAAACACCCCACCAGCGCCACCTTTGCAGCAAAGCTCCCAAGGCAGAGCCCTGATGAGAGAGAGATGCTGACTGCATGCCAAATCCAAACCCTCTGGAACTACACAGAAAAGAGGACCAAGGGGCAAACCTATATCTGGGTCCAGCTGCAAAAGCCCATGCTTTTGTTAAGTCTGAACAAAAACCTTTGATCCAAACATCCCCACTTTTTAGGGATTCCAAACTCAAGTGAGAACACATCAGTTTCGCCCTAGGTTGAAACACAGCCTCACACCTTTGATTTCTGAGGTCAGATAATTTTTCTTGGGGTGGGGCACGTGGACAGCAACAGATACCTCATGTCTGGTTCAGACAGACCAACCAAAAGGCTTAAGTGGACACACACACTACCAACAGCATGTGATAGGATTTAGTGCAAGGAAATCAAACTCTCTGCCCCACCTCCTGAGCTTATCCTTTAAAGACCAGTCCTGTGCTCACAGCTGGAGTTTATGTGAGTCCTGCCTTATTAATTAAGTGTAGCCAGTGCCTTTTTCCCCTGAATTCCAACAGAAGCAATTAGAAAGCAGATACTTCACACATAACAGCTGGTTCATTTAACGCCCTCCCCGTGCTGTTTGCTCCCCTCCCCCAGCCAACTCATGTCCCCCTTTTCCATTCTTTCATGTAATGGAGAAGGAGAGTAAAATCAAGGTGGCAAAACCAGGGACAGCAGATAACCATATTCTTATTAAAAATCATCTAGTGTAATGTTGAAAGCAGAGGAGTGTTGTTGAGAGCGTGCTTCTGAGCAGGGAATCGTAACATCCACCTAACAGATGGGGAAAAAAAGCCTTGGCTGTCTACTGTGTCCTCCTTAAAAGGGGATCTGTATCAAAGTAGCAGCATATTTTCTTCACCGCAGGCTGTTGATGTCATTATAGCAAGTCTCGTTTTTATTTAATGCCAGAGTTAAGAGTCACATAAAATTGGCACAGGTGAAGGCACCAGGCCCATTAAGTTGTGCAACGTGACTCTCTGGGAATTTTTTGAATGTTTGTGCATCTCCAATTTATTTATGCTTGGGCAAGCCAGCCCCAGAGCCTCTCCTCCCTGTTTCCCAGTATGAATACAGCCGCAATCCTGCCATTAGACCTGTAAAAAACCCACTCAATCCACTAGATTTCCCCCACTCCCAGGGAAGATCCAGTTACAGGAAGGGCAGTCCTGCCCCGCTCTGTGTTACATGCATGACTGGGAGATGCTATGGACATAAAATTAAACCCATCGCCAAACACACCCACCGTAACACTGAAAGTGAAATCTGTCCTTGCCAAACAATGTTAAGTGCGTGTTCTGCTCCCAAACAGGAACTCTAGAGGCCAGCTCTTCATTTAAGGCAGGTAAAGCTTTTCAGAGGGAAACCAAGTTAAGAGGAATGGAGATTAATTTGCCTCTGCAAAACACCTCTGAAGCAGAGAAGTAATTCCAGTGTATTTGAGGCAAAGGGGTGCTCAAGAGTCATAACATTTCTTTTCCTAGCATGGCTGGCATTTTTTTAACATAGAATTTATAGGTAAAATAGAGATCTGGTCCCACGCAGGGCATCTGCTTATGGTATCGATAGGAATAGTAACAAAAGAGTAGACAGCCAAAGTACCCCAGTGCTGTAAGATTTTTCTGCTAGATGATTTCTCACTGATCCTGAAATCAGGCAGCATTGTGAGGGCATTTTCAGTTATAATATGGGGAAGATTTAGGTCCAGCCATAAACTTTCCATTTCCTTCCTCAAAGAGCTAGCAGAGAGGCAGCTATTGCAGCTATCCGTCCAGCTGTTTGCCATCTTTATATCAAATTTTGAGGAATCTTACAACACTTGGATACTCTACAGCCGCCTGATGAGGCAGCTATCTAATACCTACATTACAGACAGGGAGAACAAGTTAGGAGGGATTAAATGATCTGCCCAGCTTCCCACAAGACAACGCAGGAGTGGCTAGAAATCAAAACTCCCAACTTCCAATCTTTGCTGCGTTATACTAATCTGCTTATATGCTTTGCTGTAAAAAAAAAAATTAAAAATCATCGTTTCAGTAACACGTTTGTTGGTAACTAGTATGGGTACTCCTAATCAAACAGAAAGATCAGCATATTCTAGAAACTGTTACAGCTGATTAGTCAGCTCTTTTTTTTTTCCCCTGGATCTTTCTAGAAGGAGAAGAATAAAAGGGAAGGGCATCCCTCTATAACTGCAAAGGCTTCAGCTAATGAGAGCAGAAATCACATTTCATATTTTGGCAGTTAGTAGTAAACACTATTATTAAAGCTATAATAAGATCAGCTAATGTTGTATGAAATATTAGTGATGTCTGAGCACAAAGTAGAGCCCCCATCTCTTTAGTTAAAATTACAAAATGATTAACAGCCCAATTAAAAACGTTTTTGTTTTTGACATGATAAATTATACTTTATCTACCTATCTGTAGATATAATTGATTATTTTATCCGTTTGCTGTTGGCTGTCATTAAAAAAGACAGATACCATGGCTTTCTGGCCTCTCTCCCGCTGAGAGAAAGAACAAATCCTGCTATTAACGACAGACAGCATCATTATGAAAAAATTCCATTTGCCACTAGGCAACATAGCCGAGTTCCAGTAATTATTGTATTAGTCAAGCCGTTGAGAAGTTCCATAAAATTGAGAGAGTTTTTAAGGAGCATTCAACACTATTTGGCAACTTTTGTGATGTAACAATTAAAACCATGCTCCAGGCCCCAAAATGTGCAGGAGATTGCCAAAATCAGATAAAACCCTAGAGGGCCCCTGACTTGCAAAGAAAAAAAAAAAAACAAACTGTTTACTTTTAGGATCAGACATTCATCAACATTTGGCTTTTGTTTCAGCCAGTGTCAGATAATAACAGCACCACGTTTTCAGTCGGCTTCTAACAAAACCCTGCACAGTTTGATGTCAGGCCTCTGAGAGTTAGCTGGGGCTGACACCAGCCTCTCCTCAGGAGAGGGAAATCTTATGCGAGCCGATGCTACCAACCTTGCTTGGCAGATCAGACACCTGGGAGCACTCAGCAGTACCTTCTGGAGTGAATCATGTCTGTTCTCCACCAGTGAGCATCAGGAAATCGCTGGGGAGAAGTGCAAGTTATTCCTTCCTCTCATGTCTAGGAGCTGAACCAGGCAACACCTCAAATTGTCAGGGCTCCAGGGGATAAAGCAGAAGTCTCCTGTCCGTGTACCCCATTAACCTGTCAAGGAACTGTTAAAAAAATATTTTAAAAAAATCACACTTTAAAACTGCTAAGGGAAATTGCCACTGAACCAACTTATGGCCAAGTTTATCATCTACCTACTTCTCTACTGAGTAGTGTTAAGGAATAATGATTTACAGTACCAGAAATGAAGGTACAGTACCAGGCTTCTGCAGTGGAAGGTGAAGTTGGTTACAAAACGCAGACCTGGTTTAGCCTAACACAGACTATAGGAACCACTTCAAGAGCACATCTGTTTCTAAAACGGATTGATCTCCCTTCCCAGAATAATGTGCCGAAGTCGGGAAGTCTCCGCATATCAAAGAACTGTGATGGGAACAGTAGTTTCCAGGGCAGTCAAAGGGAGGTGGGATCTGAACACGGGACGAGGAGCCAGGATCCTGCTGTTGTCACTAGGGAATGGCAGTAGGGCAGGGTTTAGCACTAGCATCCTGCCAGTCTCCACCTGGAACATGCCGTACCAAGTAGGGCAGATAAAGAGATACACTGGAGCCTGCCATAATATGGCCTTTCATCACACAGCTCCCGGATTGGAGATGGCTGCCAACTATTGGGGCCTGTTGACCTATTTAATAAAAAAACCAAACCCACAACCCTTAGCAATCATGGCTTCTATCTGATTTAAATGGCAACAGCGGCACAGCACTGCAGGCCAAGGGCCAGCCACCTGTGGCGCATGGGCAGCTCTTGAACCATACGTTGCATTGCCAAGGGAACGGCAGGAGCTCAGACTTGTGAGAGACGGTGTGTGAAAGAAAAACTGCTCCTTTCTCCCAGTTCGGAGACTTATCTTGCTGCTACGCAAGGCAGGCATGCCTGAGTCCCACTAAGCTCAGGAATCAGCAAATGCTGGAAGCTACTGCCACATTTTCCAGCACATTTAACCTCTAGTTTGGGTCTGGCAATTGCTAGGGTGTGGTGAGATGTGTTGCTATAGCAGTATAAACCCCTCAATAACTAACTAGCTGCTTTTTGGGAAATAGCCTTGCAGTTTTCTTCCCCAGAGCTAAAGCATATATTGTGGTAGTATTAAATTTTCTTGCATTTGGAGCTGTCATCTAAAGTGAAGCATCCTAGGTCAGCTCACGAACTTAGGTCAGTATCTGTCAGTGTGGAGAATGAATAATTTCAGCTCTTATTCTTGAATTATATGGGAAAATTGTGCCAAATCTTCAACACATTAGACTAGTGCCAGATGAAGGCTTAGGAAGTTTTTTTAATATATGTTCTTTATTAGCATTAAAACTTTTATTACTAAAAGAATTATGTTACAACATACATGCACAAGATCCATCTAAACTTAAAAAAAAACAACTGAAAAAGCTGCATTCCTAATATTTTTTTGTTAGTCCCTTTGGCTTACAGCTCATCTGAGCCATGAGTGAAGAAAATGCAAACCCCAGCACACAGCAAAGGGAACTCAGTGACGAAAGAGGGAGAGTGGAGCGGATTGACAGCACGTTGTTTGTGGGTATTGCTGAGAACAAGACGAACTCATTGGAAAAAATTATGATTTTGTAGTGAAATTGTGGGAACTTTGGATCAAGGGCTACAAAGAAGGCTAAACTCCCTGATTCAGCTAACTCCCCTCAGACCACTCCTATAGTTCCCCTGTGGCCTGCAGGAACAAGCCTGCACAATTCAACCAGTTTCCACCCCAACCTGGCTGTTCAGGCTCTAGTTTGTAGGTGCTTGCATCTCCCCCCAGTTGTGTCAGCTGGCTGGTGTTGCTGTTCAGAAGGATGCCAGATGGCTAGTACTTTAGCCAACCTGATTTCCAGATGACTGATTTTTGTAGCTAGCACTTTAATTAAAATAAAAAATATATGTAAAAGACAGAGTTTATCACCTGCTAACACATGCCATGGTTGTCTCTCGGTCAATCGGCGTGCAGCAGACAGAGCCGCAGACTTCTCTTCCACACCACCAGTATCCAGAGGAAAAAAGATTAGTCCATCTGTTAAAGCTATCAGGCCCTTTGTGCTTCACTGTATCAATTCCTATTTATAGGATCCAGTGCCCTCTACTGAGCAGAACCAAAAAAAGCATTAATGTGTCCCGGGCCCCGCAAAGTTACTGTTAAAGTACAGCAGTATTAGAGCTGAACAGTTGGCAGTCTACCTCCCCCCTCCATGCCCACACACGCACCCATTGCCCCATCTGCCACCAGTGTTTCCAGGTTATTGTAAAGCAACACATGGAAAGTATCGAGGACCTTGCAATGGCTACAGAGCTGTCAGAAGAGTAACATGTCACTTTCTGGAAGGGGAAATCCATGTGGACATATGGTAGTCGTGAAAGGAGCTGGACTAGCAACCTTGGCAGGCTTGAGTCGAACAGAAATGTTGCTGCTTTGCCTTGATCTTTATTTACAATAAACGCCTCGGCTCCAGCTCAGCGTTTTATCTGGGAACAGCCGCCGGCGTTTCTGCGACCATGTTCCGTCTCATTGGTGCACTGACATATTTACACATGGGCCGGGCCCGGGCAGCTGTGAATAAGGGGCCATATATCAAGAGAGGAAAAAGGGATGCAAAGATGAATTTTATGAAATATTTTCCATTTTTCTTTGACTTGGTTGTGCGTTTTGCTACGGCCCATTGGGCACTCACTCAGCACTTGGACACTTTGCTCCATGCAGTCTCGCCTATATTTCTAATTGTGTCTACATGCCAAGCCTAGCCCAGTACCTGAGGCAGCCCACAGGGAAACGGAGATTCAAAAAAAGAAAAAGGTGGGTGGGAGGGAAATTTCCTGCCCTTCAATGGCATGTACCATGGGAAAGAGAATGATGTCTTATAAGTCACCAGTCTTTTCTGATTCCTGCAGGACACAGGCTGTTGCATCTTACATCTGAGTGCCAAAGTGAGAGGAATTATTTCCACTACTTTGTGAGAGAAAACAATCAAGTCCCTTTTGCAATTTAAGGAGGTCATATCATCTTTGATTTCATCTGTGGGCAATGGAAAGGGTTAATTCCTTACAGTGTTGACTTAATCCTTTCCTTTTTCCCTGTGGCTGACTAATAGGTTAGATGTGTTGACTCTGTTTAAAAAGACAAGCTTTGGCCATAATATTAATGATATTGTGTGTGCAATAACATTAGAAAACAAACACAAAGGCACCTGGGGAGTCTGAAGGCATCTTCTGGCCTTTCTGGGCTGACGGCATAGAGTGGCCCTCCAACATTTCCATGTGGAAAAACACTATCTAGCACGAGAGAGTTTACTTTGAGTGACCCTCTTGCCTTTCAAACAATGAGAAGTCAGGACCATTGTGAAGCTGAAAACTTGTTTCATAAGAACAGGCCATCACTCAACCAGCTGAAGAGGGGAAAAAAATAAAAAAGGAACCCAGAGAAACAATTGGAAAGAAAAACTGGACATTTGAATGGAATAACTGCTAGTGTCTTTCCTCTGGCATTGACATCCTAACAAAGGGTGTGAGAGTTTTTTCCTTTATGTTTTTGCAAAGCGAAGATGGGAAGAGAGCACTTTGTTTATTCATTTGTCTTAGAGCCCCACTAGCATAAAAAAGTCACTGCAAATACTTATCCAAGGATCAGGTTCATCCCACTGGGATGCAAGTACTGCGTGCTCCCTTGATAGCCTATGTGAGATCCAAACCAGCATGTGGAAGTGCTTATTTCCCTCTATTGTCTATTTAGGAGGTCTAGGGGAGAGAAGCACAATTCCAGTTACATCACCTTGGTATGGCCCGAAAGCTAGGTAGGCCTAATTGATCACTTGTAGATACTACTTACCACAGATGTGTACAAGGCCTTGGTACAACAAGTCTCACTTCAAAGACTTGTCAGGCTTTGTGCAGGTGTCCCATGCTAAGTGTGGTAGTACAGGCAAAATAAACTAGATGTCCTACTGCTTGCCGAACCATAGATTTTTCTGGTACAGCTGTGCTTAAATGGAGCTGAATCAAGGCAACCTCACCTTGGATAAAGTTCCCAGGAAGAGATCTTCTCCACTGAGTAAAATGTCTGTCAGCACTGTTGAAGAATCTTCTCAGATGGTTCTTTGGAACTCTATTCTCTGGACGGTTTCATTACCTGCACTGGAGCAGCTGAAGTTGCACTGGAAAGGAGCACTGGAGGTCCTCAAGCATGCCTAGAGCTCAGCAGGAGACTGGCAGGGGAAAAAAGACAGTCACCACTTTAAGCTAAGGCATGGGGATCATTTAGTGACTCACCCAAGATCACACAGATGGTGCTTACACCAAGAATTAGACCCACCAAGCCATCCACACCTCTGGATTGTTTGTTGAGGATTAGAGTGCATTTAGGAGTCCATTTTAATATATAAATGTAGGATTTGGAGCTATGACGGAATGGTAAATTAAATACTGAGGAGTTTGTCATATCTCTGTTCAAAGCAGGCTAACATTTCATGTAAGGAATTACATGCTTCAGACAGTTGCAATCATCTTCTGCACAAATAATTTAAGCTTACTTCATCTGTTGTATTCTGATTTAAATTTTTATTGGAAATATAAATACCTATGTCGGTCACCAAACCAAATAAAACAAACATATTGAGTAGGGTCTATTACAGACTAATATGGAAACAAATAATCTGCAAGTCTGGTTTTATTTATAAGCTTATTTGAGTTTTTACTCTAGGCTTATATTAATCGGGTTTGTGGTTTCCACATCTGTACTGCTGATGCCCCGTGCAGACAGCATGCCAAGTCGGACCTGGGCATCCTCCAAGCTCTAAATGGAAAACACATGCTTCAACTCTAGCTACCTCAAGACAAGCAGGGCCAGTAACCTACCAAGTAACCACAGCGGGTGCAGCAGGCAGAGCAAAACTCTGGGGAGCTTTCTGAGGTGCCTGCTTGCAAGCTTCTTGCTTCTGACTTGCTCCAGGGGCAGCCAGGCTGCCGCCTGTATTATATTTGCTCTCTCTGATGATCAAGAGATACCAATTCCCTTCACAGCCTCCCTTTTCCTCTAGCTGTAGCTAGAAATTCCCAGACTGGACCAGTTAGTTCACAGTGTCAGCTAGTAATACATATTCTAGAGGAAGATGGAAGAACTCCTGCAGATGATGGCAATGCAGTATGAATTCTTTCCAGAACCCTTGATTATTTTTAATATTTATAAAAAGCATTCTGAATGTTCACAAGAGCCATAAATATATATAAAAAAATGCCCATGCCCTTTGTCAAGCCAAAATGGATCCAGCTGTTCTGCAGTGTTGGTCTCTGATTGCGGAGAATCCCTGTATTAATGAAAGATGTATAAAGGGAATCCCAAACTAGAAATATGATCTCTGCTAAAGACTGTTCAAATCAACTATTACAGAATATTTCAGGGAAGTACATGAATACAAAGCTGATTCTCAATACAGCTGAGATCCAGTCCTGAGAACCCATCTCCATGAGGACATCTGCACTGCTTACAGACACTTTTCAGAGCAAGCTGCTTGCAGACAAACTTTGCTTTGGGCTGGTACATCTCCAGAGTTTTGTGGCAGTATAACTGCATTACTGCAAACCCATCCCCTAGGGCCCAACAGAACCTCAGCACAGTATGAGTGCCAGACCTGCTTCTTCCTCGAGCACAGGAGGGAGGCCAGTACACAAGCTGTAGCAAAATGACATATATGACAGTAGTGAGAGAAAAGGAAGCAGTATAGCTGGCGTAAACACTAGAAATTTGGCAGAGGCAGTCGAATTTATTCCCTATGTACCCTCTGATGGTCATCCGGCAGCCTCTGCCACCTGTAGCAATTATCTCTTTCCTGACAATTTTGACAAAACTGACGCATAGCAGTGCCATAAAATATGTTTTTTCAAGTTACTATAGCATCGTCTGCGTGGGTTGTTCATACAGCAATGCCATGATTTGTTTTAAGAATTCAGAGCAGGGAAAGGGGCAATAAGGGGGGGTAAAAAATGAACACAACCTCAGTGCCCCAGCCGTGTCGAAGGGAATCACTCTGTCATCCATCATTCTCCTCCTCAGAGAACTGCTTTGCCCAACACGGCTGCTCTACTGGCTCCCAGGCAGAGGCAATTGTTATGAAACTGAGATGGCAAAAAAGCAGTGTCTGATAACAGAGGGGCAGATCTGTCATCAGCACAGAAGGCAATCATTCCTTGTGGCAGTGGCTAGAGAAAAGAAGATGCAATTAACAATTAGCTTTGGTAAGAGAAGACAAAACCCTTAAAACACAGTTTCTACTGCAGCAAATCAAGCCACAGACTTAGGAATTAATGGTTCAAAGTCTTGGTTCTTGCCTTCCTAGATACACTATAAGATGAAAGAGAGAGTGAAATTCTCCTGCCATTTCATTCTGGCTAGCTAAGAAATGGGGCTTAGCCATGGAAAAAGGCCAACCTTGCAATAATTACAGGAAATGAGAATAGCTTTGCAGCATTTCCAAGCAAATCCAGCACACCTTCAGCTTTGTATTTTAGGCACAAAATTCAGGCTTCTCACCCCAGAAAACAAAATGGAAGCTGTTCAGTGGGTGTTGCACTATCTTCCCTTCCTATCCTCCCCTCGCAGCTCCCCAGTTTCTGAAGTTAGAACCAAATTCATACAGAGCTCTTGGTGTGTCAAACAGGCTTTGCTTTCATAGCAAAGCATGACCTCTGAGTTGTGTCTTCCTTCTCCCAAACTTGGTTAATGGTTTGGAAAAACACGGTCATGCCAGTTACACTGTACATAAACTGAAGGTTTATCTACATTGCTTTCTTCTAATCAACTCTCTTAAATACTGCTGTGAGTGCAACCCTGGCAACAACTGACCCAAGAAGCTGTGTCCCCAAGCAGTGAGTCTAAGCTATGCTGTAGGAAAAGGCATGATTCAGAGGACATCACTCCTAGACATAGGTCATACGTGTATTGTCAAGTGCTGCCTCAGAAGGATGGACTGGATTTTTAGCTTAGAAATTCCAGCTATAATTTAGATCTGTTGGACTTCATTTCCAGCAGAGACTAGATCCATGTAATTCAGATTAGCGATCCAGATTATGACATCTTCCACAAGCCAGTACTTGAAAAAAAGAAACAAAATTGCTCCCCATTTTTTACTAAACATACAGAAGAAAGTGTTTGTATTATTATTTTTTTGTAATTTTTATAGATAAAAGTATATCTAACTACACTATCAGCGTTGCCCAGTTGACAGATGCAGTTTAGGCACAGCTTGGTCTGCATCAATGACCATAGCTGGAGATTTTCCTAGAGCACCTAACTATTTACAAGCCCCATGAGCATGCTTCTGGTGGGGCCACATCTAGAGATGTGCAAGGAATATCATCAACTAACATACGCATAAAAGCACTATTTCTGGTGCAAAGTCAGGTATCTTCCTCTCCTAAGACACCTTGGGTGTGGATTAATTAGGAATTTCAAATGACATTAAAGAACTACCTTGTTCTGTGATTTCACAGTCCACAGGTGCAGGAGACCAAATCGAGCACAGCCTACAGGCCTAGCTCAACATGCTGTACAGCACTGCCAGCCATTCTCTCCTCCCTCCTTCCCGATCACTTTGGCTTTTTGTGCCCTACAATAATTTCCCCTTCTATTCTCCAGCTCCTTTTTTTCTGTTGTCCATAGCACACTACAAATTATTTGTGGTTGCAATGATTAATTTCACAACTCACACCTAATTTGACCCTAATAACTTCGGCTGCAAAGTGGCAAAAGGGACAATTCCTTGTTGATCCAGACAACTTATCACCCCATGAACACAATAAAAAGGCAGAGCTGGTTATCAACAGGGAGATGCCCATTAGTATTTTTACAGGCAGAATGTCGGGAGGTCCCTTATCAAGTGGGGAGAGAGTTGGCATGTACTCCAGGCATGCAGGGGGGAGGCAGACTGCTTTCAGCCTGCAAGGCCACACAATATGGGAAGTGGTCTCTTGAAAGAGGAGTGGGAAGAATGACAGATGGTTTGTGCCTGTGCGTTTTTTTATAGGACACCGGGTTCCTGCCATGGGAACAGGGTGGACAGTAAAGGCAGCGACTAGACGTGAAGAGTGACAAAGCAAGTCAGCCACGGACGGCCCGTGGGAGGCCAGAGGAAATGCACCATTAGTCAAAGTTGGAGGAAAAATAAAATGCGATGACAACTGGGCCATTCATGTGCTTCCCCTTCAAGGACTGACCAGACCCTTCGCAACTCAAAAGACTCAAGTATCAGCTTCTTTTTCTCTTCAGCCAGGCTAATGTGCACCGGCACAGTCTGAGAAACTCCCTTGTCACTTATATGAATTCTTATCTTGTTGTTCTTGGCTACACTTCACTGAAGTACAGTGAGGGAGAGTGCTTCAATCAATAATGTAGATCCAAGTGAGCACCCCCCTCTGCTGTTCTTAGGCATCAACTCAATAGCTTAAAGCAAATGTTCACCCAACTTGTGAACTTGGGAAATACTAGAACTTGCAGAACTAGAGCATAAGACAATGAGGTGGCCTTGCAAGGATGTTTAAGACCCACACATGGACTATCTCATCACGCCAGGGTAGCCTTCTGCATTTTGAGAATTTGCTACCCAATACAGAAAATGCAAGACCTTAGAGCTCTCAGTAACCACAGTGACAGAGAAGGCGGCCTTGCATTTCACAAGCAGATTTCATCAGATGTTCCACTTTGCCACTGTCATGGAAACCCTGAAGCGCTGTTGCCACAGCTTGCGAATCTGATGCATTTTGTCATTAAGGAAAGATGATGCCCTTCAGAAGGTCCAGCTGTAAACACTCACAAATGGTTGGTCTCTTATTCTTCAATGGGGACTATACCACAGCTAAGGACAGGACTTATTTAGAACTGCCTCCTCTGGAGCTATGGCATTTCTATATTTGGAAAGTACAAGGGAGTTAAAGAAAGACGCAAGCAAAAAATCCTGAAATCCTCTTACGAATACATTGGACTCTTACCCCATCCAAACGGAATTCACTTATTAACACTTAAACAGGGCTAAAAGTAACTAAGTAAAATAGAATGAGCATCTTGCAAAAAAGCAGAACAAGAAAAATTCAAGGAGCAAGGAAGAATACAATTAAATCCCTAATTAAGGACAAGAACCAAAGTCCTGACCTGAAACTTCAAGGTATCCTGGATACATGAATGAACAAGGCCAGAAATCAATGCAAGCAAAGTCTGAAGTGTCAAGAGAATTCTCCTTATTTTTCCTGTGTTTGAAATATGTCTAAGAAATAAACTCAATGAGAATTAAAGAGGCAAAAATCAAAAGCGCTCTCATGATTTAATTAAATCCCAGTCTGGTGTAAATTAAATGAGTAAAAAAAAAAAAAAAATCCTTTGACAATCTGAGAGCCATTTCTTAAGTCTCCAAAGCAGCCTGTATTCTTTAAATTGCTTCCTGTTATATGGTTAATAATCTCCGCTTTCTACATTACAGGAATCTTTCATCTAAGCTAGCCAAACTGAACAGTGCTATCAGAGTATGAACACCCTGCTGCCCAAACTACTGTGCCTAACAACATCTTCCCAGTTATTCAGGAGTCTCTTGCCAGCAGAACATTAGTTGCCTCCATTTCTCTAAGGAAAATGCCTGGGTTTCCTGATGTTTTCAGCTGTGTTTGTACAACTTGCCTTTGTGTGAAGTTGAAAATTAATGCACTTCCTCTTGATCCTTTGAGAGAGACAAAAAGGAAGATTATCAAGATTAAATAAAAATGCCAAAGCTCAACCCTTTGTCCATGTTGAACAAAGGTGTTTAAATAAAGATTGCTGTGTATCACTAACTGCGTTACAAACTAAGGCGTCATGTACGACAGCTCAACCTCCAGCATAAAGCTAAAAGCTGCTACGTAACTTGTTGCTCTGACACAGTGTGAATAGAATATTGGTTGGCTGCATTACAGTTCATTCACACATTAGTAAGAGATAAAAATAAAACAAGCTTTCAATTCTGACTGTTTTGTTAGGAGTACGCAATGGAATAATATATCTGGGCTTTGTCTCACAGGGAGCCTGCAAAGAAGAGAACATTTATTTATTTTCTTCATTTTTGTTTAAAGCCTAAAAGCTGTCTTTTTTCACTGTTTTCTTTCCCTTGGTATTTTATTTTACTGGAGTTACATAATATTCTAAAAGACAAAGACTGAACAGGTATTTATAGTCCTTTTGTTTTAGATTTGTTTGAGTTATGTTACCACCTAGCTAATTCTAACTCCTCACACAGCATTGGGAAAAAGAAGTCTCCTCGTGAAAGATTTAAGAAGAGGGATTTTGCTGTTCGGTTTTATGCCAAAACAAGGAAGAACAAGCCTGATTCCCATGTTGCTTTAAGGTAAAGGGAAGGAGGACAGAAAAAACCCAACAGTCTTCCTGGTCTTCATACGATCTGAAGGAAAACGGGGGAGGAGGCACAGAAAGGGTGAGTATCTTTACAGTTCATCTTTCATGGAGTATGAAGGGTTTCCTTAAATTATTGTATTAGTATATTGGACATACTCTACCACAAACTGCTGAGACTTTTACCTGGAAAAATTTCCCCCCGCCCCCTCCTTGGAGGTGCTGGTTCTGACAGGCTGCAACTCCCAATACCTCTACCTAGCTAACAATGCAAAGCACCTTGTTCAAACAAGACTGGTCTCCATTTCACACTACCCCCCGGGGAATATCTACTTTTCTCTTCATACTATATCTTTCTGACTGATGCAATCAGATTCTGGAAACCTGCCTTATTAGTTTATATTCCAGCTTCTTAGGGATGATGTTAATTTTCCATTGTAGGACCAGAAGATTTTAGATGTGCTAGATCTTGTCTATCAGAAACAACAACAAAAAATAAGGCACGCACAGTACCACGCTTAGAATGGACTTCAGTGAACAGCACTCCTGGTAAAGAAAGTCTAGGGTTCACAAAAAAAGACACTCTCCTAACTCCAACAGTGCTTGAAACGAGGTATTTTACAATTACATGATGAATAAGTAAATATGCATTTTCTTACTTATTCACATGAGATATTCTGCTTAGTTTCTGCACCAGTTCCCCATCCCAATTGTTGTCTTCCTAGAACAGTGGTTTAGTACTAAGCCTTTATACAGCGATGGCCAAAGAGTGCCATTATATCCACTGAAGATTAGATAATTTTCTTTTGTTTCCCACAGCAAATGGGATCCCATTCATGTCCCAAACAGAACGTCAGTAGTTGGAATGGTGTTTTCTTAAGGTGCATATAAGATTAAAGACTAAAATCAGATGCAGTGTTGCCAAAGCCTTTGTAATACCATGTTTTTCATGGCAAGATGATTGACAAGAATTGCAGTAAGGTGCTGAAGGGGATATTTCACCTGGCCCATCAAAACTCAATGTAGAAGATTAGAACTAAGAAGAGCTGACAATATTGACTTTGAGTGCCACAACGGAAACATAATTAGCTCTTTGACATGTAGTGGACAGAAACACTCCATTTTTAAAAAATCAGTTAGAGTAATTACACCATATCTGTTGCATGCTGCCCTGGGAAAAAAAAAAAGGTCTGCTCTGCTGTTTCCTCTTCTCCCAGTAAAATTCAAGTTTGGCACTAGAATAAATGCATGCAAACCCAGCCTTTCTGCTGGAAGAACATCAGGAAAACTTTGTGCATAAAACTGAAAAACCTCTCTTAAAAGAGAGCACACAGATCTGAAAGAATGAAAAAGTCAATGAATTTTATACAAGTTTACTTATTGCAAAACAAACTGTCTGCACTATGCTTATTAAAGGCATATTTCATTGCCTAATCATGGATGTCTATTGTACCTTTTATGTTTTGAATCATAATTGCAGTCTGTTCCCCAACTGTAATAATGAAAGACATTTTGGCATATGCTTATATTGATTCCCCTTTAACAAAGCACTTAAGACACATACTTGCATCCCACTGAAATTAATGGCTAACATTGAGTACATGGATTTCACTGGGATTTAGACAAATGGCAATTTATACGGGCACAAAATTGCCTACTTTGTTGGATAGGCATGAGCCTCTGAAGAGAAGCCTTCAAACTCAAAAGTCTGTACAACGTGCAACTGTTTTTGTTAGAAATGCATTACACTATGGCATCTATGTTTTTATCAGAATAACTGTGCTAGCAAAAAAAGTGTATCTGCTGTACTGAAATATCTTTTCCAGCTCCTGGTCTGGAATAATCTAAACTGTAGAAACATTTTCCAGTAGGTGTAACGACATACAGTGCATGCATAGATGGGAAAAGGCAAAACTTAATTGTACACAATACCTTAGCATTGAGAACAAGTTATCATTAGGTATAATATAAATAATGCAGTATATTCAATTCCTAATTTATAAAGATTATTGTCTATATGCTTGTCTGTTATTTTTGTTTGCTTCAGGATTAAGTGGTATATGAAAATAAGGAGAAAAAAACATCAAGAATTATGCTTACCTTATTGCCTTTTTTAGCCACTGTTCCTAACTATCCTAATTAGTTAGAACCTGCAATGATATATTCCAGGAAATGAAAACAGATTAAAAATGCAGAAGTAAAAATGCCTTTAAATACAATAAAGTTAATGTTCCTTCTCAGCATCAAATCCAGGGCATATACTGAGGAAATATTAAACTAGCCTGTTTCAGAAGCTCAGCATCACCTGACTTAATGGGAACTTCTCATCAAAATAAGTGGATTTAAAGAAATAAAAGAAAATTGAGATAAAGTTGAATAATGTAGTCCCTTTCTTTTCTGACAGGGAAGTTTCTCAGAGTTTTTAAATATATTTTGCTAGTAACTTCCTAATTAATTTTCCAACATTTTTACCTAGCAGTACCCATAGCTACTAATTGGCTTTGCTGCAATGCATTTTTTCACTACATGTTCTAGTTTAAAACCTAAAGTGAATAGCTAATGTAGAATAGTTTAGCCCTGTATAATACTCTGACTGCACTGTATTTCAAGGGAGTTTCCTCTTGACGAGTCTTCAAGAAGCATGTCAACACACATGGACTGTGAAAATACCTGTTAGACCTCATTAGCTGGAATAAACAGGAGAGTATTTGAAACCATACTTACCAAGTCTAGAGGTTGTCTTAATTTAAATTTAAAATAAGAAGGTCATCCAGCCTGGAATAATCTCCATGGCTATTCAGTTTACACATAAGAGACAGAGAGATATCAACATTTTCTTATGAAAAGGTCTGAGTCTGTCAACTTCTTCGTTTCCTTAACACATACCTCAACCAAGAGAAACAGCATTAAGATCAAAAAAGAAATCTTTTGTAAGCAGAAGTCATATGTACAAAATTAAACAAATGCAATCAAACATTTACTAGAAAAAAAAAATTTATTAATTCATTAATTCACAACACAATAAATATTGGGATCATACATATGAGGGACCCAGAAATGCTCAGACTTGTTTGCACCATGGTGTGGTTTGACAAACAAGCCCTCATCAGCTGGCATCCTGAGAAGCCTGACTAAATTTTTTTTTTTTTTTTTTAATATTTTCACATATAATCAGTTATTTGCAGCGTATATCAGTCATTTCAATTAACATTAGTCAGGCTTTTAAAAACAATTCTTAAGGACCATCCCTGGCGAATCCTTCAGGAAAAAAAGCACAATCACAGTACTTGTCATTATTCTGTCTTGCTGTTGATTCTGACATCAGGGTTGTATAGGTGTGAATGTACATTTAGTTTTACTTCAGGGGCGCAACATTTTCCACTAAATGAGGAACAGAACTAGGCTGCTGTTCAAGATACAGGATCAATTTTCATGCAGTCCACTCAGCAATTCTAAAACTAAAGAGAGTTCTATTACTTCTGAGAACAATGACACGCCTTAGTTTCACACCCCATATACACTGAGGACACGTTTCCTTGAGATCTCTTTACTTGTCCTAAATCGTTGTTTTGAACTTTATGATGAACGAAATTAACTCATCTTTCCATTGATTTGTCTGTAGGGGCAGACAACTCAGTCTGCTGGATGCATTGGTAGGACAGAGAAGAGGAGCAACTTTCACATGGCTAAACACCAGTGTTTTCATTTATGAGTACAAAAGGAACTGTAATAGGTAATCACTAGGAAAAAAAATCTTGCATGCATACACATTATAGTTTAGTCAGAGGTGGGATGTTTCTCACTGCAAAATCTCTGTAGACCAAGATGCTCAGTATCTCAGTGTTTTGAAGTACTAAGTAAAACATTTTAAAAACACCTAATTTACTATGAACTTTTTTTGTAAACAGCTGGGAAAATCTAGTAGGGTTTTTGGCTGTATCATACTCCTAAGACCTTTATTAAAGGAAACAGGAACTTCTGAATGTGCAGGTATGCACACATTTATATACAGATATAAATTTTGCATAATTTCTTCTAAAGGCAGTTGCAATATTCAGGCAGTGTTTCAACAACACTTCCACTCCAAGTATTTCTTTTCAACTACAAGCTTATGGATGACTTCATAGATGAAAAATGGCATCAGCAGATCTGATAGGGAATGTCACTTGCAGTCAAACTGTATCACTCCTTCCTCTTTTACAGACCAGAAATATGGACCAAAAATCAGGAAACTTTGTAAAGAAAGCATTTAAGATTTCTTTTGTTGTTGTTTAAGTCAGAACAAATCTTTGAAAATGGAGTATTCTAGTATCAATGAGAGTGTGATAAATGCTATTACATCATATTTTAGATGGAAGGTCTGATCACTTTTTGTCTAATAGTTTCTCTGACAGGTACAATTCTCATGGTAAAAAAGATTTCACACCTGAAATAAACCAACCATTTGTCTGTGTTGCATGCTGTAGCAGCGAAATAGCAGGCAAAGAAAAAATAGCAAAGATATACATGATCATCAGACTATTCTTCCAAACTGTGCAACAAGCAGAAGGACAGCTATGAAAATATCAAATTCCACATGCAAAAACACTGATATAAATTAACTGCAAAAAGGATACAGTTTGTTTCACCTCAAGCTGATCTCTTCCTTCATGCACTATTCTACTGTAAAGGGTGCAAGAAATGATGCGACTATGCATATCAAAACGTTGGCAACTGCAACTTGGATTGAAATTCGGTGCAGTTTGTTTTGTGTTGGCTTTTGTCAGGCTACCTATTTAACAGGGTTCTGCAAAAGAAGCTTCACTATCAGATTTCTGTTTCTTTATTGCCACAAATTAGCCAGCATCTCCCCCTTCTGGATAGCAGGAAAATAAGCCAAAATTTGCAACAGATTAATGCTTTCCTACTCTGGCCAATACGCCAAAAATAAAAGTTTGCAGATAATTATTTTCTATCTTTGTTCTGAGCAGGACCATTTCTTTTCTAGATCACTGTTTAATATAGTTCCCGTCAGTAACATGTTTTATTAAAGCCAGACCTAAATCCATTCAGGTGTAGTATCCAGCTCATCAGTGAGAAAATCTTAAAAACAAACCAAAAAAATGTATCACTGTGTCAGCCAGGTTTCTGCATTCTATAAAACAGAAAATGCTGCATGAGTTGGATTATTAGTGGTTTTGATTCTATCTGTCAGCGTTGCTTAGTATATGGTGTTCAAGCAGTAATTTGTGAGATGTGTCAGTTTAATTCGAACTGAACTGAATTAGAAATTTCAAGAGAAGGCAGAGAAGTCACCATAAAATTCAACTCTTTCTTTACCACCTGTAAGCTCATTCATTTCCAGCCATCACCATAATGTTATGACCAGGCTGCCACTGATTAATCCATTAGGATTCATCCAGTAGCAGCACAGCTTCAGTGATAAGTAATTTTCTATTAAATTCCTGTACATATTACATTCTAAAGAAAAAACCCAAAGATGACTGCTTACCCATTGTTACACACTCTGGGAACTTGTTTCTACTTGTGTTCAAGATTAGGATCAGTAATGAGTTATCCAAGTACTTAGGAGAAAGTATCATCACCAAAATTCTAAGGGAGGCCCTGTCCGATTCCTAGCATCTGTATGAACATCATGTGAGACACTTCTGTTGACAGTCAGTCATGCCAACAGAGAAACTCAAATGACAACTGTTTAATTTGTAGATGGCCTCAGATGTCACTGGCTTCAGTTATATTTACATGTATAAAACTGTGATTATTCCCTAGCTCCCAGCAAAAGAAGCGTTACAGGCACTTTGAAAGAGAGAGATTTGTTACAGCAGGACTGCATTGGTTTTAGAACTGTGATGGTGCAAGGACAATTTCTTTGTCTGGCTGTGAGAAAAAGCTGTCTACAGGGAGAACGAGAAAGATTCCTGAAACTTGAACCATTAAAGCTGTTTCAACTCTAAGTGCCCCTTTTCTTTACAAATATATTTTGTGCTTTTTTTCCTTCTTTCCAGGGATGGTATTTAACCTCAGCAGCCTGTAACTGTTGCATCCAAGCCAGAACCCTTTGTGATGTGCAACTTGGTAATTTCTTCAGCACAGGTAGGGTGAATGCCAATTGTCTTCATTAGTTGAGGATATGTAGCACCACATCTACCAAAAAAAAAAAAAAAAGACCCACAAAGTCAAACACTCTTCACCTGAAGCAGCTAGAATGTCCTAAAACATCAGAGTAATTCTGCTCTTGTCCATTTTATCAGGTAGAGGAGTTGCATTTATTCTTTAAACAATGCTGTCTATTATTTCTCAGGCACTTGCATAACAACATTTAAACGCCCAGCTTCACAACACTGTTAGGTAGGGAAGAATTGTCATAAGAGTTGAGACAGAGAGAATTAAGCAATTTCCCCCAAGTCACAACTTCGCCTATGGCAAAAACATATGACAAAACTGCAGCCTTCAGCTTTTCTTGTACATACATGTGTGTTTCACTAACTCTGACTCCAGATGGAAAAAAACACACACATACACACAGAGGAAGAAAATCTTAATTAGGACTGCTGGCAAGAATCTGCTGAAGGAAGTAATACTAGAATATTCTTCCATGATCTTAGAGATCTGGTGCTTACACTGAAATTATCAATGTTATAAGCAGGAGGAAGAAGTGTCTCATTTGAAAAAACAAAACAAAACACCACCAAAAAACCCTTGAGCTAAAATCCCACTTGCTTAATTCCTTTACTTGTCCAATAACATTCTTAGACTTGACGACTTTCCTTTGAGCTGCTATTCCAGACAGGTCATGCTGTGAGAATAGCTGAAATGGCCCTAAATTTAAGAATTGTTCCAAGCTTTCTATGGAATACTGTTCTCTCTCTCTACAAAATACAGGGAAGAGAGCCATAGATGTCTTCTGGTGTCCCCACATACACCCAAAAAAGCACTGGGAAGCAAAAAATCATTGCTGAGCACAGATGTTACTGGAATGCTAAGTGGGGAGGGAAAATGGAAAATCGTCCTTTGGAGAGGCTGAAGTAAGACCTAATATTTGACAAAGGAGAACAGCAGCTCTTTCAGCGGGCGTTCCACATCGAAAGCTCTGGATTTGTGAAATACAATAGAAACCAATACAAGAATCTGACCTGCTGAAAACCTCTTACTGTGGCTAAAGTTTTAATTTCCCTCAGGCAAGGCAGAAAAACGCTCCAGTTTCACGCGCTTCCTTTTCACTGGTTATTTTGGATAAAACTTCAAAACAATGACATCCTAAAAAATGTAGTTCTAGAATCTATACCACTGGCAATTAATGGACTACAAACACATGTTGAAAATGTGTACTGAGGGTACACTGCAATCAGTGATTTCCAAGATATTCCTCATATGATACTTGTGGTCCTGCCTTCTCAATCCTTTCTGCTTTTCATTTACGCTAGTCACTCACAACTGTAAGACTAAAACTGCAATAGAATGGTGATGATATTTAGGAAAATGAAATAACACCACCACAACTGGGGGGGATTTCTTGTGTCCCAGCCTACTTTCTTCAAAGAGGAGTTAAAAACTATAATTTAGTAAGGTAAATATACAAATCAACATTTCTGAAGATGTGAATCAGCAATAAGAAGGGAAATGAAAAAACAAATAAGAAATAATTGTAGCACACAAGAGGCATAGGAGGAATTCTCCATTTAACCAGAGAGGACCCAGAACCATTCCTTACTCCTTCAAAGGGAGGACTTCTATATTAATATTTGAGCAAAATCTTAAACAAGATCAGATCACAAAGGTTCACCTACTTGGGTAAGCTTGTTATTGCAATTATCAGATAGCTCCAGACAAAAGTATCTCCCCTCTCCCATCACCCTACAGAGGTTTTTTTCTTACCTTATCATATTATGGTTAGCTTATACCCCAGAAATATAAACATTCATGCAAGCCCTTGCTGAGCTCTTGAGGAGCAATGGCTGTGCACATTTAAAGATGAGATTAGGAAAGGAAATGCTTGGCAGGTGTAAAGAAAGATTTTTATGAAAAGCACAAATATTCTTTTAAAGAAGTGACTTGCAAAACTATATGGTGATTTCCTATCCTGTGCATAGAATGCGAAAGAAGCTTACACTCTGAGAAAACTAACATTAGTAGTTAATGCACAATTTTGTTTTTTGCTTTAACTATATCAAGCCAACAATATATTTTCCTTAGTTGTTCCTTAACTATATCCAGTATTACAGTAACTAAATCCAGTACATCTTAATGAAGAACTGCAGTATTTTTAGTGAAAATATGTGCAATACTACATAAAAGTAACAAAAAGCATGGATTCTTTATAGTGTTGCCAAAACTAGGCAGCTATCTTTTATAATCTTACAATAACTTAAAAAGCAGCCTTTAGAAGCTAGGGACATTCTTTTGTACTTACTTGATTCCAAGAGCAAATCCTTGAATAACTTCGCCTGCATTTGGTCCAATGAAATGAAGGCCAAGTATTCGTTGGTCTCTCTCTCGTAAGCACACCATCTGAAAACAATACATTACATAGAGATCTTTTCTTAGAACATTTAAAGATAAGGCATGAAGTTGAATTAAATGAAACTGAAGTGGCCCGAGATCCTAGTTCAGCTGTTTATTCCCAGTGTGCCAAGAACTTACACACTTGCTTAAGTCTTACTCACTTCAATAGGTCTTATGCTTGTCCTTAAGCACTTTCCTGAATTGAAGCTTTATTAGTGTATTTCTTTCAGAGTTCAGGGAGCCACTGACAACGATAATTTGTGGTAAATTGAATACTTTGTTGTTTGTCATTTGTATAAAATCCTCAAAATACCTTCTGTAGCCTAGTAACCAGACTAGTGTTATTTTTACACTGAACAGCCACCTTAGCAATTCTCCAAGCCTGTGCAGTTATTCTCAGCAGCTAATCAGCTGTATTTCCAAAGATGACCACTACCAATTATAGGATATTTTGTGCCTTTGTGATTCAGTCAGTAAACACTTACACCAGCAGGTTTGGTGAGATACATTTACCACATCAGCCACATAACCTAAAAAGGAGTCAAGCCTTGGAAGCAGCCAGATGAAGGTGAGTTAATAAGTATCTGGGAGGGCCTGAGTCACTGCACGCTTAACTTTTATTAGAGAACTTAATGAAAACTTTTTAGTTCCTTTAAGGACATCATCTTTATAATTATGAAAAGAAAGTCAGTCTTTCCCTGTGTCCTCCCATCAAGCATTAAATCATCACTAATCTAAAAGGTTCTGCTATTCAGTAAAGGCTTGGATTCTTTCATTAGGAATCCCAGGAACAGCAGCAATCCTGATGTGGTACTTTAAATATTGAGGAGTTTTAAAGAAAAACCTCTCTTGCAATAGAGTTTGAAACTCTCAAGTTTAATGTTTGTTCATGTGTTTTGGGAGTTTAGTAAGGACTATATTCAATACCATCCAACAACTATTATGCTATTACTACTTCACCTCAAATATTTACTTTCGTTGACATAATTTAAAAGGAATAGCTAAAAAGAAGTAGCATCACCTTAGTTGCACTGATGCTTGGGACAGTTAAGGCAAGCTACTAAGGCACTTACACAAATCAGACGTGACAAAATATAGTTAGAAAAACTGGTTGCAACTATTGACAATGGATATTCCTTACATAACACAACAATAACAACATAATAATTTGTGATGGACCTACAGAAGTTACTACATTTATTCAAAAAAGATTGTTCCCTGATATTGAGGAGAAAAGAAAGAAAAAGAAAACTATGATATATTCTACCAACACTACACTTCACCTTATCTAAGATTCTCTACTATGGGCAAGTGCATCAAAAACCTTTTCAACACTGAAGCAACTGGATTGCTCTAGGAGAAGACACATTTCAAGTCCAACACTTTGGTCTAAACCAGGAGGTTTTTGTTTTCATGAGTAAGACTGAACAGTTACTCTAGTTTTCTAAGCCTTATGTTTAATGTTTTTGAAGGTAGCATACTTTCCCCAAGAGGTGGCAACTCAAATATTACATATAACTAGTTAAGAACTTTGCTGGGGGGAAGCAGAGATTAATCTGTACAGAATTTGGAATATTTCTTAGGACCTTAAGAGCAGTTCAAAGATGGTATCAATCAGCAGAATGTCAGCTCTGAAAAATGCCAATATCTGTAAAGCAATTTCAAGATGCAATGGGATATGTAATGAATATTAAACATCTGAAGTTACACTAGAGAAACAGGCTGTCACCAAGAAAATACCCCATCCATCTTGAGAAGTTTTTTTGCCAAACAGTCCTCCTTAAAGCTGGCTGTACCATATCTCTTGTTTTAAGTTAAAAGCAAGTTAAAAGCTCACAACACTCACTTTCATATAGCATTGAGCTGCATCTCTTTCAGCCACTGTAAACTCTAAAGGTTTATAATATGCATGATAAACCTGGTAGGGAAAACAATAACATTTTGTGTTAGAGAGTACTATTATGTCAAAAATTGCTATTTAGTATTATAAGGACTACTATTACTACATATTTATAATGTTGTAGAAAAAATTGATTTATTTATAACCTGTTCATTATATTAAAGAAAAATATGGAAAGCACAGTAAGAGTTTAACACAAACCTTTCTTAGAGAACCATTAAAAACAAAACTGAAAAAAAAATCACAAATAATCACATTACTCAAACCAGTGCCCCAAATTAAAAGTGTTAGTTTTGTTCCTTTAAGCTTCTCCCAAAAGTTTAATACCTTGTTTACTGAACATAATGAAATCCAAGCAGCTTTCCATATCTATAATAATGTATGCCACAAGACAACCCAAACTGTAATTTTTGCATTCTGAACAGTAAATGCTTAATTTTTCATTTATGATTTTGCCTGGGGCTCCAAGCTAAATCCATCAGCTGAACTTGCTCTCCAATACATACATAACATCATCATCTTATGACACACACACATCAATTGTCTGCCTTAATCAGATGAGAACAATTGTTTTACAGTAATTTATATCATTTTGTATGGCACTAGCATCCAGAAACCCAGATAGGAGTTCTGGGACAGGCTTTTGAAGTATAAACTATATTTCAGAATCATAAAAGACAAAACTAATAACTGACTGGACATGAAGTATTGTGTTTTGTATTTCCATAGCTTACCGAGTCATATGCTGACAGTCTTTTTGATGAGTGAATAACACTCGCATATCTTTTGTGAATAATATAACATATCTTTTCAAGGGTGACTTGTTTGAATTTTGTCTTATTATATAGTGATTGTGAATTTCTTCATCATAAGTACCTTAATCTCATTCCTCATATCAGAGGGCTGGGGTGAATATATGCCATAACAGATTTCCTCGTCAATATGCAATGCCCAGGCATATTATATCAAGACATTTTAGCCACAAAGACACTTAGCAGCTTGTGTGAATATTTCTGGGGACATCCCAAAAATTTAGACTAAAGAACATGACCAGCAATTCTGACAATTAAAAGGAACGTAACTGTTATTTAATGATGCTGCACAATATAACTTACTAAAATGGCAGCTAGTTTAAAGCTGTCACACCCTATCAATAATTTTAAGCCCACTAGGTAACAGTTTCCATTGTGACTTCCTGCAATACTTTTAAAGTCCTGAGCTTTTCTGAAGACACCAACTCCCTAACTGCAAACATAGTATTTTGGGGACCAAAAATTTTGCCTGATACAACAGTGAAACTTCTGTCTTTTCATAGTGCAACTCTGACACCAATTATAAAATTAGAAGTGTTTTCATACCTCAATATTATCTGATCCATAACACTGCACAGCTGCTTCTTCCGACAATCCAACACAACCATATTCCAAGGGAGTGAAAACTGTAGTAGGTACCTGCTTGCAAGGAAACAGAAAGTGTTACTGTTGAACCATATAAAGCAGCAGCACGGCGGATACAGGGGAGACTTTTGCATGACTGAGAAGTGTAGCTCTGTCACACACATCTAACTTTGGCTACTGTCAAAGCTGGATTCCAGATGACAAAATGCAATTCCTTTAAAAATTCTTAAGAACAAAAAAAAAAGCGTAAGATTTGTTTTTTATGACTGAAAAAAGAAATAACAACTCACATTGTCATAGTCCATCAATTCTGAAGACTGGCCAAAAAGACGCTGAGCCAGCAGTTTTCCTGCAGCTATTGCTGTGGGTGTTAATTCAGGACGGCCCTAAGAAGAGAGCACAAAGCTTTGTTTTAACTAAAAGAGAAGTAGCATCCAAGGATTTCTCCTGGGACAATGGTCAGAGGAAGGCCAAATCTTTGGAATTCCAGCCTAGTAGCCAGAGCTCCAAATAGAGAAGGCAGTAATAATTTCTGTCCAAACATGCTTTTAACACTCTGAGTTTAATATCTGTCTTAATGAGGGGGAACAAATACCATGAATGTGTCAAAAACTTGTATCTTATCATGTCACCTCTTGAAAAGCAGAGAATATTCACATGCTAACCATTTACTTCCCCCTTTCTTTCCATAGTAAGTCATAAAGAAATTTTTCAGATGATCTTTTTAAAGCAGGAAAAGCCAAGTATAAAGCAACAGTGGTTTTATAACATCAGACCTTTTAAAAAAAGTTGCCTGTCACATTTTTACAGAACACAGGCACAAAACTTAGCTATTTGTAGACACTATTACTGACTTCCTATGTTGGTCCTGAATCAGAGAAGTGGAACACTATTTTGCTAGCACTGCAACCAACTCAAAGGTTGAGTTGGTCCTAGTCTCAGGCTCTGGTATTAGAAAGGGGCTTGAAAAGGATTGCTATTGGCAAATGCTAACTTCCTGCAAGTGAGAAATGGAATGATAGCAGGATATGACCAGGACATGCTCCAGTTCAAGCCATGAGTCCTGGCTACTTTTTATATCCAAACAGGGCTATGCAGTGTGCCAGAACCCTAATTTTGAGTGCTGGCACAATATCACCGGAGCATCAGAACTCCAGTGCTAGTTTTAAGGAAGCTAGAAGTTTTTGCAAATTGAAGTAAGGTATTTTCAAAGGAATTTTTTGAAGTCTGAGGAAGAACAGACTATGTAAGTTAATAAGATCTAACAAACTTCATAAATCTAGTAAAAAACATTATTTAAGAGTTCATCCAAGACATATCATCAAGATGCTTGTCTGAGATGAGGAAAGAGGTCACAAATCTAGAAGGAATGATGTGGAGACATAAGAAAGCCATAACTGAAAAACACCTTTGCGGGACAACATGGAATGCTTTACAAAACATGTGAAGTTTTGATTCATACACATCCTATCTAGATACAACACTTGTCACACTCCTGCAAAGCTCCACTCGGAGGTAGTCATCCAGTAAGCCCTCAAAAACAGTCTTCAGCAAAAAATAAAATAAGGATTCCCCACCAGACACATTCAAGTTTTTCAAACTTTTTTTCATTATCCTAAAGTTTTTTAGCATTTACTGGAATCCATTCCTCTTTCCCAGCTTATCTTTTCTGTATGTTGCTAGATAGATTCTGTACATGGTATTAGCTACCATTTACTTTAGTACACATACCATATCAATTATCTGCATATTAATATGTATTTATGCTTTTATCTGTACTAATAACCACTTAAGTTAAAACTTCCATTGCAAAAAACCAAACTGAAACAACATTATGTCTAACCTGATAACAGAAACTACAATTCTAATTGTGAATGAAGACTAACCTGTTTTTCCCCACAGCTCATGACAAATCACAAAACTGCAAGTCTATCTCTTTTTCCCCCCCGAAGATCCATCAAGTCATAGTTTTTCAAATCCAGCATTTTGACTTTCAAGTCTGTAAATGTCATTTACCAGATGAAAATTGCCATTTGTTTTTTCTTATACACATTTGCCTGAAACATGGCTGCCAATCATTTCTGTAGCAGGAAATACAGATGTTGTTTTGGCATTCCAGAAATGAATAGAAGATTGGAACGAGAGATAAAATTGTGAAAGCACTGCCATGCATTCCATAAAACCCAACTAATTACTAAAACATCCATGCAGATAAAGCCCAATTTCTCATAAACAATGACTTAAAGACCTTCCTTAGTAAATATTTGAAATGAACATTCACTTTGCAGTCATGTGTAGAACTACTCTGCTGATTATTATGGATACGAATTGTTCATAAGAATCCTCCAATGTATTATACATTTAAACGAGATGGCTCCTAAGAGAGTTTAAAAAGCTTTGAAGTAATGTGTATTTGTTCTAACGCAACTCTTTCTGGTCTTATTTCTATTCAGAGCAACATACTGTACATTCCACCTTCTCTACACATCTTTGTTATAACACCCTTTGAAATTTGACAGATGCATAGCGGCATGACCATATGATAAACCTCCTTCTGAGAGAACTTCTTTATAGTGTGTGCCATACTTTTCAACAAGAATACTGCTGGAGGAAGAATTTTAACACAGAGAGTTTATATCAGCACTGAAAAAAATTTCAAACTAAAATTCCAGCTTGATCTTCCTCATCCTGATTACAGGAGATGAAAATGCCTAAATGCAATTTCACCTGTCATTGAAAATAATATTTTGCCAAAGCTTGAAAAACTTTTTTTTTAAGGTGGACAAACTGACTGACCTCTGGAAGGGTTTTTTTCCCCTTTTCTCCAAATGAATAGCTTGGATAACATTAGGATTCCATTTGCCACACATGGGTGCAACAAGACACCCATGCACACATAGTTTCCTATTTGTGCCAGCTGGGTATGACTCCCAAATGAAAAAAGTCATTCTGAGCATATCAGGAAACTCGCCTTTCTCCTCTCTCACTCCCTTTCCAGCCAGAGCACTGAATTAAAACAAAATAAAGTAGTTCTTGCTATTTGGTAGCAATTTAGTGTCTATTCAGTGTGGTGTGGTAAAGGAGGGAGGAGGAGGGCTTGAGAACAACTTGCGAAGGTATGAGCACTAGCACTTTAAGGTAGCAAAGAGCCTCTGACAGTGAGAGAGCAGAGCAAAGAGAAATCCTGAGCAGGAACACTGGAGAAAAAAATCCTATTCTTATAAGCAGTGTTAGGGATCATTGATGCTCATTCACAGGAAACAAGATTCCCCTTCCTGTGCTCTTTTAGTAGGTCTCACCCAGAAAGTATCACACACCAAGCTCTACAGCTTTGTGGTTCTTGGCAGGATGCACTTGATTCTTCTGTGTGTATTCTTTGAGATGTGCACCAACACAGAACTTACTTTCACTGCTGGTTCCCATGCCAATGAAATTTATTATCTAAATTAATTCTGCTTTAAAAAAGAGACAAAATTAATTTAAGCATTCAAATAAAATAAACTTTATTGCTCAGCAAGTGGAATTACATGGCTCACATTGTACTGGAGTCAGATAAGATAATGGCAATAACGCCTTCTATCTTTAAACTCTAGAAATGCATGAGTACTATACCGTGATTTATTTAATTCCCTATATTGAGCCCATATGCAGATAAAAGCATAGGAGAATATTTCTACAGAGCACCGATTTAGCTCTTCAGTTTTTCCCCAGTTGTACACTGGACATAGTATAAAACTGTGTTGCTGTTTTTAAATACATTTAGAAGTGCCTATTGAACAACTCACATTCAAAAATCTGCACTAATAAGGACAAAAGCAGGAAAAGGAAATCCAAGTTTTAAGAACAAAATGAAAGTGACAAATAATTGAAGACCTGATTTTTTAGATCCAGAGTAGGAAAGAGGAGAGCATCCTGCCTCCAACTTTATATTTCTTACTTAACTAAATCCTCAAAGGGCAGAAGACAAAAAGCACCCAAAAGGAAATGACTTGCCCAAAATAACACTGCAGATTGGCAGCAAAAGAGCAACAGAATCTAAGGCCCTGCCAGCATTGCCTCTAACAACTGCTTCTTGGATGAAATTAAAAAGAGAAGTTTAGAAAGCAGGAGGCCCAACCAAGGCATATATCTGGGACAAGCAGGTGTAGGAGGTCATTGTGAGCAGAAAGAGGACTTCAGGAAACATCCCAGAGCAAGAAGTGACAAATACAGAGGGAACCTGTATGTGAAGTGAGAAGAAAGGAGAGGAACTGTACATAATCCCAAAGCTCTGAGTGACTGGACAGGACAGAGAAGCTGTGGAGAGTTAAGGAGAAAAAAGAAAAAAAAAAAAAAGGAGAAATATCTGAGCAGGAAAGAGTTTTAACACAGTTTAAAAGGAAATGGCAAGTCATTCGCATGAAGATGGAGACAGACAGGAAGAAACACATGTCTACATAGAGGGGAAGAGGTCAGGAATGGTCAGCAGATTTATGAGATTTAAGTGTCTCTGGCAGTTCCAGAGTCCAGTCGGAAATTTGCAGGGCTATTCCCAAGACATTATGTAACCTGTTACAGCTCTTCAAAAACTCAGAGCACCTGTACGGTTTATAAATTTGAGAGACCTTTAAAAGATTTTAAACATGGCAGAATGAGAAATCTTTTAAAGGTCTCTCAAATTATACTATATATGGTGTTTGGATATTGCTACAGTATTTAGATTTACCAGACTTTTAAAACAGATGCCTTCACTATATCAAAAATAATCTTGATAGGAAGGCATGTGCTCAATTCCATTAAGTTCAACAACAGGTGAGAGAATTCTGTATCTTGCAATGCCCAGGCTCTATATTCTACATATTGCCCAAATTTTTCTGGAACAGCAGGCAGCTGATGAAAACATCCTCCTGTAACTGTACAGTTTAGAATCCAGACAAACATTATTTTTATGAAGACAACATATTTGAAGATGCCCAACTTACAGTAGATGCTCTGAGTTCTTCTGTCAACTGAAAATTGAGGGATTGAAAGTATTTGAGTGCACTTTGATCCAGACAAGACATTCTTGTCATAGATAACTGTAAATTATCAATAGCACTAGATTAAGGCCACAGAATTCTGGTTTTGCATCTATAATAAGGAAATTATTTTGCTTAAGTTATAATGTCCCCTCTTAAAAAAAACCAAAAACCACACCTCATGTTTACTTGGCATAGTCATTCACAAATCATGAACAGAAGTCAAATGCATTTAGTATTTGCAGCAATTACTTTTTCTTATTCTAGAGGAAGATACTTTTGTCAGAAGTATTTTGTGTCAGAGAGCAGAAATGCTGTCTTGTGACTAGTCTCAATTAAACCCCAAAATACTAAAAATGGAATTACAGAACTTGTCACAGTCATTCCCAGTATATGTATTCAACTCCAGAAGGTAAGAACTGCTTTCACTCAGCATTCACAGGCAGCATGAAGTCATATGTCTGAAGTGATAAAAACATTATTAGAAAGATAATTGAAGTGATAAAGACATTATTATTAGCCTCTGACCAATGATGCGTTCCCTGATAAACATCAGTAATAATCTCTAATGCTGAGATACTTCACAAGATCCATGTGAAAGAAATTACTGACCCAGGTGGCTGGCATAAACACTACAGCTCTGCAAAATGAAAAAGAGCAAAACACTAAGATATATGCTAGAGCATGACGACATCTGGGGACTAGTTATTAGTCAGGAACAAAGTTGGCTTCCTGTTATTGTAAAATAGTTTATGTAGACTCAGTACCTCTGTTATGTCTCCAACTGCATAAATGTGAGGAACAGAAGTAGCTTCACTGGCATCAACAATGATCTTTCCAGTTTCAGAATTAGTTTTCACGCCAACTGTCTCCAAATTGAGAGTTTCAGTGTCAGGGGCTCGGCCTTAAGGAAAAAAAAAGAAATTAAAGTAAAAACTAATGGAAAACTTCAGCAGTGTTAATCTAAAAAGCTGGCATCCTCCACAGTAGATTTCCAAGAACTTTGTGCTGTTTGATAGTCCAAGTAGAAACATGACAAAACTTATCTCATACTGAAAAAGTTGTAAGGGTGGAAAGTATGGATATTAATTTCTTTGTGAGGAGCTCTGTTACTATTGCCTTTGCTCAGACTATTTCAGAGAAAGTTATCCTTTAAAAATGTTCAGGACAACATCCACTGCAAAAAGTGCAAAACCCACTTGGGTTTAATATTTATTGCACATTCTAAATTCAGTTTGCTAATGTCGCATGAATATACATATAATAACTAAGCAACTTCTACACTGAAAATTTCCAATAAATGTTAACTGAATGGCACTCAATACTAACAAACAGCCTGTTGTGCACACTTGTGGATAAAAATTATTAATAATGCTGTTCAATGTTAAACATTCCTGAAGACCTCTTTTCTTGTTATCTGATAGACTTATCTTAAAGCTTTTTTACTTCCTTCAGCTAGGATGAAAAAGTTTACCAACTTTGCTCTCAAGTCCTTAATGCTGAGTTATTTAGCTCAAACTCTGTATTTGAGCTATTTCTGTAGAGTTTAGAAACACTATTCGTAGAGTTCAGAAACACTATTTTAAATGAATTTAAAAACGAGGCAAATTCTACCAAGCCTAGATTTTATTACAGCTTCCTCTTCCAATGATTTTAAATTATCTCATCTTTAAAAAAATATTTTTGTAGTGTTTTCTGCATACTTACCACTTAGACCACCGAAGTCTTGATAACATTACACTGAGCTTTCTATAGAGTATCTAACAAAGTAATTCCTGACCCAGAAATTGGAATCTTAAATCCTATCCAATTTTTCAAATGTATTTGAAGGTTAATAAGCATAGTGAAATTATCAGGTACTCCCAAAATTTGTAGGGACACACAGGATCACATAGAAAAGATTACCTGAATATATCCAAATGAACGAAATTTTCTAACATTGCATCTGTTTTTAGAGGCTATAAATGAATATGGATATATCTACATCTACATATGAGTGAGTCATGATTTTGTGTTTGATGTTAATACAGAGCTATAGCAAAGCAAAACAAAAAGAGAAATGTGTTTTCATTATAAAAACAAGCTCTTTGATGTTAATGTAGGAAATTATTAAACAAAAGGAAAACCTGGCTTGTCAATACAGACCTAATTATATGTAAACATATGATTCACTGCTTTATACATCTGCCATATAGCCAGGCCCCCCAAACAATGTCACATCTGAATGCCTCTGTAAAGACTTCTGTGTATTAATTTCATCTGGTGAAACCAACACTTCCTCTGGGAGTACTGACTGAAGCTGTCGGCACTTGGCTATCTGTCTGTCTTCCCTTCTGTTGTCCCTATGGGACGCTGATCTGCTGTTCCTTCTCTGCCCCCTGCTCCCCAGTCCTGATGCTATCAGGCAACAAAAATAATAAACCTCCAGGACCTTATCTTGGCTCGGATGTGAAACAACTTCCTACCGTTGTATTTCTTTGTGTATTGAGAGTAAAGCCTGGATAGTCTGCAAATGGACAACTAATGGGGTTTTCTAGTTTCCCCTTTTTCCTGCCAGGCAGAGCCAAGAGAAAGCTTAGCACGCAATGGCAGGCACTGAAAGAGGAAAAAAAGAAAAACTGTCAATAGAGTCATTTAAAGACCTGTGACAACAACAGCTGAGTTTATCAAATCTGCAGGATAACACTTAACCTTTCGATTCCAGTCTATTTTAATGTGTACAGCTTGGTATTAATAGCTAAGAGTTACAAAAAATGTGTTGCCACTCATAGTGAAATTTCTTTCTCAACTTTACTGCCTAAATATTATTTCTGAAAGCAAAAACAAAACTTTAAAAAACTGAAATGAAGCTTTATTGGCCTTTAGCCCCATGCTGGCTCACCTCCATAAGCCAGAATTACACTTACTGATCTTGCTTCACCTCAAATTCAATAGCTTAGGTTCATGATTATCCAATGCGTCTTGGTAAGTTTTAATGTCAAATTCAGGAAATTCTGTATTTCTCAACATTCACTTAGTTGTATTATAGAATCAGTTCTTACCATTTCTCAGTAGTATTGGATCAGATGGACGTTTGTTTCAGACTCACAACTCCTAAGTTTTTTACATTTACAGCTTCAAGAATTATTTCTAAGATCCAGAGGGCAATACAAAACTATACCAAATCCCACCAGGCACGCAACACAGAGATGCCCCACCTCCCCCTAAAGCCAGCACATGTGCTTTCAGTTTGAAGATGTCCACTGCCCTGAAACTGCCACAGAACAAGGAGCATATGATTGTATAACACACAAGACTAGATTTAGCTTTATTCAAAACAGCAAGATATTATGCCAGACATCTAGAAGAAAGGTGCCAATTCAAATCTGACCCCTAAAAAGGTTACCTGCCTCCTGCACTTCTAATACCACATCATAATCTCATCTCTAATAGACCCATACAATAACCACATAGCTGTGAAAACCACACAGATCCCTGCTTTCAGGGCCTGCCCCCATTGGCTTTTAAAGTTAAAAGAAAAAACAGCTTTTTGATCTGTTTTTGTAAAATCTAACAACATGGCTTCCTAAGGGGGCTGCCAGCCAGCTTAGCTACAGAGAGTGACAAGAGACTGGTTAAAGCACCCATCTCGGATACGTGCTAGGCTGGTGTGCTGGTTTTGGCTGGGACAGAGTTAATTTTCTTCACAGTAGCTAGTGTGGGGCTGTGTTTTGGATTTGTGCTGGAAACAGTGTTGATAACACAGGGATGTTTTCGTTACTGCTGAGCAGTGCTGACACAGAGTCAAGGCCTTTTCTGCTCCTCACCCCACCCCACCAGCGAGCAGGCTGCGGGGGCACAAGAAGTTGGGAGGGGACACGGCCGGGACAGCTGACCCCAACTGACCCAAGGGATATCCCACACCATATGACATCATGCTCAGCATATAAAGCTGGGGGAAGAAGGAGGAAGGGGGGATGTTTGGAGTGATGGCGTTTGTCTTCCCAAGTCACCGTTAGGCGTGATGGAGCCCTGCTTTCCTGGAGATGGCTGAACACCTGCCTGCCGATGGGAAGCAGTGAATGAATTCCTTGTCTTGCTTTGCTTGCGCGTGTAGCTTTTGCTTTACCTGTTAAACTGTCTTTATCTCAACCGACGAGTTTTCTCACTTTTACCCTTCCAATTCTCTCCCCCATCCCACAGGGTGGAGTGAGCGAGTGGCTGTGTGGGGCTTAGTTGCTGGCTAGGCTTAAACCACAACAGTTCTTTTTGGCATCCCTGGATGGGCTTGAAGGGTTTGAGATAACAACAGATTTGATTGGAATGTGCTAGGTTGAATTTATAGCTGTTATTGCTGTTTAGCTATTAATTGGCAGGCTCCTGTGCTTGCCATGGGGCTTGCTTGCCTTACTGTATATTAGAGTCTAGTGCTCATTAGTGGCTGCTTTTTGCTTTCGCTGCTTGCTGTAGTGCTGTACTGCTGATCATCTTACTCTGCTGTGCCTTGGGAACATTTTGATAACAGCAATGGCGATGCGCCTGGGCTGGCAGATGGCCAGGGCATTGCTGCTGCTTCTGTGCTGCTGTACTGGACAGGCTGGAACTCCAGTGTGAGCTTGAGTCAAAGGGACTGTGACCTGTGGATGAGTCCATGCAGGAGCAGGACACCCTGAAGCATCTGTGGCCGTGGATAAGCCCACGCCAGGGTAGGTACATCTTGAAGTGTCTGTGGCCGTGGTTATGTCTGTGCCACAGCAGGTACACCTCTGAAGGGATTGTGGCCCCAGGATAAGTCCACGCTGGAGAAGGTACACCCTGAAGCATCAGGGGCTGTGCATGAGGTCATGCTGGAGCATCTCAAAGCGTGTGGCCATGGATAAGCCCACAACGAGCAGGTACACCCCTGGAGGGGCTGCAGCAATGGGTAAGGCCATGCTGCAGCAGGTTTACTTCTGAAGGGACTATGGCTGTGGGTAAGGCCACGCTGGAGGAGGTATATCTCTGAAAGCATTGTGGCCCATGGAGAAGGCCACGCTGGAACAGGTGCAGCTCAAAGTGACTGTGGCTGTGGATAAATCTATGCCGCAGCAGGTATACCCCTGGAGAGACCGTGGCTCATTGATAAGGCTCTCCTGTCCTGAGTGACCACCATAACAGCTGATTATATTGTGATATGGTATTTCTGTCCCATCATCTGCTGAGGGGCTCTGCTAATCACACTTGCACACAGAATAAGGTGAAGGTAATATTGGGCTGCTGTGACCTTCAGGTGCAGGACCTTCAACAGTGGAGACTGAAGCAGCTAAACTGAGAAGAAACCACAGGAATAGGCATAGTCAAGTAAGTAGCAGCAGTAAATGAGTGATAGCACACTCTTGCATACAGGAAGATTTTCTAGGGTCATAAAGGTGCAGCTGACAGCAGAATTTTATAATGGGTCTTCTGCAGTTTCTTAATCACAGAAGCTGGAATGTCTGTTTGCCCCCCAGCATTTGAAAAATCCAAACTAGAGCCAACCAAGCATTTTATTATCAGGCATGATACTGCAGATGGCCACTGTGAGGATACTGCAGGGTGACATAATATTTCTTCTGGCATAAAACTTAAGTCCAATAGTCTTCTCCACTTCTTCCCTATACATTGGCATTTTGACACATCACTTCATAACTTTACACAATCCAACCTCAGTTTGACCTTAATTAAAATCTCATCTATGTTCCCAGTCTTGGTGCTCTCCCTCATCTTGTTCTGGGTGCCTGATACACTCCCCAAATTAGTTTCAAGACGTTTCCTCCTTCAAATCCCTCCTCAAAACCCACGAGGTGTTCACTAAAACATATCCAGCTGATAATGACTAATAAAGACCAATTCAGTGTAACTAATGTTCAGATTACAAGAAAATATTGACTACAGTAAGATTAACTAAGATTAAAAAGAGTTCAGAACCCTTACCATATTGATAGCAGCATGCACCAATTTTACAAAGATGTTTTTGAACATTTAATTCATTACTGATAAACTTTCAGCATGCCTGCCACAATTCGAAAAAAAAAAATCTGACCCTTAGTCAGTGCTAGGGCAGTAACTGGTTCTTTGCCAAGTCTGCTAAGCTGTACTATCTCTTGTAGCATTGACTAGTAATACTTATTACACAGAGGAGTCATCTCAGCAGAAAGCTTGTGCAATCAGTAGACACCTGGCCATCACCATCCACTGTACATCTGAAGTTACTTATGTCTGGAGACATGTCGCTTTGGTCCTACCAAACAACAACAAAAAAAAGCAACTCCAAGTGATATGCAACCAAATGAAAACCTTACAGCATGTAACAGACTTCTAACAATTCTATTTGTTTTGTTTTCAAGGTCCTGTACAAGGTGAAGTGGGCTGGAAACATTTTCTGAGAAGAAAGCTACAGTTCACCTTTACTAATTCTCCCACACTAAGCTTGTTTTAACCAAAGGTTTTGTACACCCTTAAAGTATGGCTCTGCAGTCTCAAAAACCAGTACCTAATCACCATTCCCAAGTGAGGTCATTGGCTTCAATCTCCTAGACACTTATGGGTGAACAGAACCTGTATTCTGTAAAAATGTCACAGTAATTATACTGGTTTAATGAAATTACTTTGCAGCATTTTCCACCATTTTTTTATTTATTTGTACCATCATTCAAGTAAAGGCTAGCCATCACCTCTGAACTCAAACAGCACCTTATAGTTCTGAATCCAAAATGTTCTCCCACACACAGGTTAGAGGCATAGCCTAGCATCTAAGTTTTCCTCAACATGAAGAAGTGATTTTTGTAGTTACAAGCTGGTAACATAAGTAGCATAAAATAAGAGTTACACTCAAGAGTTTATTGGTGGGTTAAACAAAAGAAGGAAAAAGTACCATCCAGGCCTCTTTCAATGCAAACAAATTACTAACACATTAAAAATAGCCCTGTTAAATAAAGTCTGACTGAATGTCATTAAAACTAGATATTGGGAAAAAACCTAAAAGCACTGCCTGATGTAATGGGAATTACAATTTTCATTAGGACTGCAGAAACCACATCTTACAAAGACAGTAATGAATTAAAATTAATGAGAAAGAGACACAGGAAGTTCAGAACAAAGACCCAGATCCTCAGCAAACCACATCACATTAGCACTAACAGTGTCTGAGATCAACCAAGGTGCATTATTTTTCACTGAATAGTTCAAAGGTTAAAAACTGGATGGCAAGATTTTGTTTGCAAAGACGAATCTAAAGCCCACCCCCTTTTCTACAGAGGCTGGCAGAGATATGCTCACAGGAGATCACAGCAACATTTTACCATATAGGACTTTTCAAAGAAAATCTGCAAACAAAATTTCTGTTTTCTTAGTTAACTCAAACTGTTTTGGTTGTAAGACTTGAGGAAAACTACTATAAAAAAAAAACCCAACATTTTGTACTTAACCCTTTCTTGATATTGAACAGCGAGGATCTTATTTTACTGCACTACAAAACAAATCTGCCAAGTACCCAGTCTGACACAAAGGACAATATGCTTGATAGCACATGATGTGCAAAACCTGATACCTGTTCAGCTTTACATTGAGCTAAAGTTATAATTCCTTTTTATAGCAAAGATTACATTATTTCAAAGACACAGTAGTTTTCTTCTAAGCTTATGAATGCAAAGGAACTTGAGAATGGCTGTTCCGCTGCTCTCATCAGGGAGAAAACTCTTTTTGTAAAGCTAAACTTAAAATCTGCTGCTGATCATTGCTTTTTCTGTTAACAATTTACTAGCACACTACCTCACTTTCTCTGTCAAATTAATTCTAGGATATTTTGTAAACACCTGCTTAGTTTAATCGCCAATTCAATGTTGCTCCTCTACACAGTAAGACCCCATTAGATATGTAGTAACTCAGTATATTTTCTAAGGACTTCGTGAATAATCAAATTCCAGTTATAGCAGTGATCTTTTGCCATCTATTGCAAATTCAAATGGAAATACTACTCGCCAATTCCATTTATATATTTGCTGTGTTGCAACTGCAGCATTCAATCCACAGGTTTCAGTCCTCCAATAGCTGAAGCAAACCCACTCGACAAAGCCTGATCTCCTGCAACTTTGCCCTGCAGCTCAGCAGTTGCATCTGCTTATACAGGTATCAATCTCTACCCTTTTCATTGGATGAAGACCCTATGTTCAATCTGTACATGCACACGCTTACCATTGCTTTGTAGCTCAGCACCTAACATATAAATGTTTTTTGTGTCCTTAAGGGCAGGGGGAATACTGTATAATATTAAAAGTTTATTGGTTCCATATTGAACGAAAAAAATCTCAAAAGCTTATCACTTCAGGAGAATTCTCACAAAAGCAGAAGACAGAGCACTAGTAAAAGACAGAAGGACACAGCAGGACTAGACAGGCAGAACCAAATAAAGGTCAAGAAAGAGCTGTTTCACTGATCTGGAATATAACAGTATAGTCACTCAGCAAGGTAACACAGGCCCATAACAGTTACCTACAAAAGCTTTGCATTGAAACCTTTAAATTACATTCAAAGGTATCAAAATGAGATTTTTTTTTTTTGGCCTCAAATATTTTGACTGGTTCAAAAAAGCTGCCAGAAAAGCAAAGAGAGCATTGTGCTTGCTATTACTGGCTTATCCATACAAGCAGAAAATTACATATTCCAAAAGATAAAAAAACCTCTTCATAGAAACACAATGTAAATTTTTTTTCAAAGAGCCTACATTAAGAGATAATACTGTAGCTTACCAAACTCAAACAATGTCCCACTTCCAGTAAATATTTTTAACACTATTCATAAAATCCTACTAAAATTCCACGATGCTCTTACAAAAATTAAGGAAATACTTACTATAATTCAGGCTACAATTAGTTAACAATAGCAGCTGCTTTTTAACTAACTCTACAAGCTGACTTTCTTCAATCAGTATTGTAACTGGCACATCTGCAGACAGGAAATCCTCAACACTACCAAGTTTCCCAGCCTATTATCTGAGACACCTGGTGTGGGTGTGTTGATACAGAGCAAAACAATGAATCATACCGACTGCACATCAATTAACCAGCTTTAACTGTTAATGTGTTTAATCCTTAAGGGTGGAGTGCCAATTTGAACACTAAAAAAAAAAAAAGTCAACACAAAACCCCCAGACCCTCAAACTTTTCATTTTGCAGTTTCTAAATATGAATTGTATCTCAAATCTGTGACAAAAATAATACATGTAGTTCCTCTGTATCAAAATAGTGAGTGGAGTCACATTACAACTGTGTTGCAATAGGGAATCATGCAGCCTTATTCCATTTTAATTAACACTAAACCAAGACTTTTTTCTTATTATTTCAATTTAATAGCTCTTTTTTCCATCTTTGACAAAAGTAAATAAATTGACTTGACACTTCACAGGTGTGACTCCACCTCAGTGTACTTCTATGAGAAAGCTTGAGAAAAATCAAATGCAGCATTTAGAAACCCGCTTTTTGGAAACATTTCCATCTCACCTCATGAATATTATTCTACAGTTTTCAGGATTGTCACATCTCCAGATAGCATGACCTTTTTTTGCTCTTGGCAAGCACTAGTGTCTTTGATTGGTTCTGGTGAGCATAATCCATTATTATAGGCTGTTTCCACAATTTATAGAAGCCCATTGCACTTCTAAGAGAATAGTAATCACAGAAAGTGAAAGAAAATGTTTGTCACAACACACAACCTGCTGTCTGGGGTATTAGGAAGATATAAAGGGGAACTTTAACTAGGGGAAAGGAACAACAGGACAACAGATTTAGTCCACTGGGCAAAATACAAAATGCTGTAAATGATCTGTTCCTGTTTCCTGCAATGGATCTATTCTACGAGCACAAGAATTTAACTTTATCTGTTATCAGCAAATGAAAGAGTAACGCTTCCCCACTACTGTAAAATAGTAGTGTCAGATAGAAAGAATAGCATAAAAATGAAGTAGTTAAGGAATTGCTAAAGCTGCTAGTAAAACTGATCATTCCCCTGCATCAAAACAGATTTCTTGGGCAGTAAGTTTAAGCCTATTTACTTTGTTCACCAAATATCATCTGCTTGCCAAATACCACTACTACCTTTCGCCATCCATTATTTATCTATAATTCCAGATATTCACAAAGCTTTATAAGCACAGAAGACAAGACGCCTCCTATTCTGGTGGACA
Source organism: Aptenodytes patagonicus (assembly GCF_965638725.1). Lineage (NCBI taxonomy): Eukaryota > Metazoa > Chordata > Aves > Sphenisciformes > Spheniscidae > Aptenodytes > Aptenodytes patagonicus. Next base: position 668,987 of record NC_134963.1, read on the forward strand.
TGCAGTTCCTCTGAACCAATATAGCAACTGAGGGCCAACTCGTAACAGCAACAAACGAGCAGCTTGGGGAGGCAACACAGAAAGAGTATTTTCATTCCTGTGGGCAGGAGCCTTGTACCATACATCATTTAGCGTGTTAATCCTTACAAGAAGTAGCATTTGACTCAAAGGAGGCAAAACCCAGATTTAATTCCCATTTCTGGTGATTATGCTCATAGCCATTTGTCACAAAATTCTTTTAAACTGATTTACTCTGACTTAGGCATCATATGTCAGTTCCGAGGGGTCTGAGATACGTGAAAGTTCCTAAACAGATTTCAAAAAGCTCTAAAGTTCCAAGGTTCCCTGCAATGAGCTCAGACTTTTAGGGACAACTACTTCTCTTTCTCCGAATTGGATGATGGCTGCAGTAACAAACTTAAGCAGTACAATTTAGAAAAAATTCCTAGAAGAAATGGTAACCTCTTGAACAGAATAAATAGGAACTTGTAGTGAATAGCTTCATGAATAAGTCAAGAGTATGGACTTAGAGAACATTACCTGCACCACAGAGGTTGCTGGAATTCATGCTCTCACCCTCTAGTAAATGTGAGGAAGACTAAATGGTCTTCCATTTATTGCAGCTCATGCAAAAGTAGTTACCACGGATTTCTTCCACTCACTGTAACTTTCATGTGTTTTTAGACTGTAAGTGAACAAGTCAAGCATGCAAGAAAAGAATTAAAAAACTATCAATGTTTAGATCACTAAATACTTAATATAAAAGAAAAAGGAGGAGCCTGTTTGGCCCCTTACAACATGATGAGGGAACTTCATTTTCAGAACGGAAAGCATTGCAAATAAATGTTAAGATATTCAAGTTTACCTACTGCCCACATCACTGTGTCGAAGGAATCGGTTATTTCTGTGCGCAGGTCAGTATTTTTCCAGGTGACTTGCAATCTGTTACTCTCCGATTTTTCAACTTTGGTTGGGAAACATCTCTTTAAAAATTTTGTGCCGTAAGATTCCATGTGCTCAGTTACTAAAGATGCCATTTGCTGTTGAGTAGGGGAAAAAATTGTTTATTCTTAGATATATGACCTTTTTAATGTAAAACGCTCCTTCAGCTGTCTTCATGAAAATTCACTAAATACACTGTGCATTTCAAACATTCTTTGTCACTTAGTTAATATGCATTGTCAACACATGATAATTTATTGAGCCACTGTGACCTGCAACTCCATTCCAAGAGGCATCTACATCTGAACATTCAAATAATTTTCAAAAAAGTAAAATAGTATATGAATAAAATGGTTGCTTTTAAATCATTTGATGCTTATACAAAAACAGCATCTAGAGCATATTCTATTTAACGTTACAATAATTACCATTTTCTGGCAGCTTGATGAGAATTAAATACTTTCATAAAGCTAAGGAAGAAAAACATTTCCCTTTGCCATGACACCTGTCATTTCTCTGCAATGACTATGAATCACTAAGGTTTCTTGGAAAGTTCTGCTACAAAAAGGAAATAATGCTTTTGTCTTAAAAGCCTGTTTGAAATAATGCCACACCACAGTCAAGTAGTGAAGTGTCACATTGACACGTTTATCCAAAGGTGTCATTGCTCTTGACTGCAGTAATTCTGGTTGCACTTTGTCAAAGAATATGTTTATTAGTTAAAGGATATTATCACAAAACCACTCACACAGAACAACTACATGCAAGCTCTCGGCTTACAAAACTTTATTTTCAAAGTTGATATTAACTAATATGAAGGCAACAGCAGGGTTATATCTCTTCAGAAACATGATAGCTCACTAACCAGTTCCCATCAGACTCAACGTGGCTATAGACTGAACATAATTATTTTATCTCTATTAATACTTTCTTAACTTTGAAGTGTCCATTGTGCTCTTCCTGCCTACAAAGGATCAAGTTCTCAGAGAAAGCCCTACTGTAAGTGTTTTATGAAGTGCCACACACACACTCTTAACACTATTCCCTGCTTGCTCAGATCTCATGCTGTTACAGGTGTAGATTTCTTCAATGAGTGCAAATCCCAAGACACATTCGTATACAATGTTTTGCAAACTCTGGTACACATACCACTAGTTCTAAGGAAGCCACTTCGAAGTGGGAGTGGCTGGCATGCAACCAGGAGCTGTCACTACCTGCAGTGGTACTTGTCACTGCTGCTTCTAACAGCAATACTCCCTCCTCAAAAACTGTGCTGTTACACATGAAAATAATTTTCCTACACACTGTGTATGCAAAGAAGTTCTTAAAAACAAGCCCATAGTTCTATCACTCTCTCATCAACTTTGGCCTGTAAATGTTTTGCACTATTGCAATTCAGCATTAAAAAAAAATCCTCATTCATACCAGGAATAATTAAGTTAACGTGCATTCATTCCCATTCTGAAGACACTATTTTCAAGTGATTAACATGACGCAGTCTTCATTCTTCAGGCTGACATTTTTCCAAAGTTATTTGCCTGAGAAAAAATTTGTTGGAAACTTCAAAGAAAAACTTCACTACACATGTGAGTGAAAATCCAGAACTCTCTCACTGTTTTAAGAACACTACAGAAACTTTTCCTTCAAAGTAGCGTTAGCATCAAATCTTGCAGGGACAGAAGATTCACAATCACCTTTAACATACTCTCCCTACGGATCTAGGGACCGAAAGGACAATCAGGCCATCAAAGAGATCATCTAACCTGTAGAAGAGAGGCTACAAACTCACATCCAGGTAAAACCTTCACTGGATCCAGTAACTTGTCTTTAACCTAAACCCGCTATACTACCTTCTATTGCTTCTTTAAGCAGTTATACTTTTTACATAAATCCTATATAAAACTTTTTTTGCTGTTGTTGTTGTTGTCTTTTCTCGTTGTTATTTCTAATTGCTTTTATTTTCTTTATACAGGAATGGGTTTCTGGCCAAAACTGTTTTCTGTTTTGTAAGCACAATCATGACCACTTATACTTTTAAATAAAACTCCTCAAAATGTTTCCTAATTTTGAAACACAGTTTTTTCTCTTTAAATTTCCCTGCCTGAAAGTTTGTGCTTTTAATTTTCTCCAGCTTAGGGTTGATAGTTCCACTGAAATCACTATATATTTTTTTTACCTAGTTATAACCGCCACTGTTTTGAAAGTGGTAAGGTCAAGATTTCCAATTCCTATGTCATTACAAACTTTCAGCTTAGTGATTTATTTATATTCATCATAATGAACTCCACATTGAACTACTTCATATTAAGTCCAATAATTTATTTTAAAAATCATTATCTGTAACTCCTAGAAATTCAGGATTATTTTAAAGAGATTATCTAATGTTTTTAGCAGTGGCATAAATCCCTCCTCCCCTGCTTCCCAACCTTTTTAATCTTGTTTTCAATTAAGCAGAAGGAAAAAAGAATATTTACTTTTCCGAGTACAGTATCAAGAGATATGATAGGAAAACAAGAGCTAATATTCATTTAGTTCCTCTTCAGAAAGCACATACTATGAAATGTTTGGAGAAGCCAACAACGCTTTTTCTTTAGGAGACAAAAATAATCAAATATACTTTCTAATATATTTGATATATAAGGAGATGTAAGATATTCCGTACTCACCTGATCAAACCCACGAAGCGGGATACTTCTCATCATGACTGTAGTCTCCAATCCAATGCCTGTTAGAAAACCAGCACACTCAAGTGAAACATCTGGTGAAGAACCAGTTAAGGAAATATAAACAATAATTTCATATAAATGCAATATAAAAGGGTAGTATACAAGTGGGCTTTTTACCTAGAGGTATCAAGTTCTCCTCACACAGACAACATCTTTAGCTTGCTTTTGTTGCATAGAATAAAACTCCAAAGCCTTATAATATTTTCCTCATAGATAACATTGTTTTTAAAATCCTGAGAATTTATCCTCAGCTAACCTTAATTCCCATGATGCTACTGCATAGAAAACTATTACCATTCTATTACCAACTCTACAGGGCATGAGCAAAGGAATCCTGAAAATTGAGCTTTCATAGGAAAGGCAGCTATGCTGCTTATAATCATAAATCATCAGAGCTTTTTCAAAGGATACAGCTGGCTCCAACAACCAACCTGTTACATAGAAAGAAAAAAAAGAATAAAACAGTGGAATGAGCTTGTGCATATTTCTGCATAACCAAAAAATTATTTTCTGAAGTATGTATAGTTACAGAATTACAGGTTTGAGGAGTGGATCTGATGTTGTTAGATGGGAAAAAAGAGCGTGGCTTGTCAACTCCAACAAAGAACACTATAACACGTGGGCTTATTTTATTAACAGAATAAAAAAAAAAGAACAGGCTTATAAAGACATAAGGAATTGTTTTTATATTATAAAGAGACATTTAAACACATACTCTGAAAGACACAGTGAAGAAAGCCATGAAAAACTCGGAGAAACTAGCAAGGTTAAAAGGCATCACAAATACTTCAATTGTGTTCTATGATGTACCTCCGTTGGAAACATCTGGAGTGGACACTGACAGGTTTTTCCCCCCATGCCTATTGCTACTGATGCCTCATCTTTACAGGGCCTCTCAGCACCATTGCCTCTGAGACAGCAGGCAACATATAAACATACAGACATGCAGCAGTCTTGTGAGAGCTCAAGTACATCTCAAAATTTCTAGAGGTATCATCTTAATTACTAAATACGTATTTTTAATTATTTTTAAGAAAACACAACCAGAATTTAAGCACGTTTGAAATTCATCATCTTTCTATCAAGTAGATTCCAGTTCCCAATATAAGATTTTATTCATTGCTAAATTTCATTTTGATTTATAGCCATTTGCTTTTTCAGCATCTTATTTATCCAAATGCCAAATATTTGCCCTTCCTGTCTTTAAGTTTGTGTACGCAGTTACAGAAAATCCGTTCAATAGATTTACCTAGACTAGTATTTACCAAATACATCCATTTTAGATCTTAAATAAAACTCCAGCTCCCATCTCTCCCCATATTTCACACCCTTTCAACAAAGAACATCACTAAAGTTGTCCATCAACGCTTTTAATTTATGAGGTATATCAACTCTCCAGCACAGCGGTTTCCATGCCTGTCCCCAGATGCCCTATACACTGCAGCAGTCCTCTCTCTTCTGACCATATCCCCAGTTCCCTATGTCTGCTGGGTACACAAAAGGCAGAATGCTCAGTCGCTGTTTCGGAGGTAAAAGTGGATCCAACCAGCCAGTCACTGACACTCAGCTGCTGGACAGGCTGCACTCACATTCCTTTGCTGTTCATGTATTACGCAGACTCGTTAAAATCTCACAGTTTGGAGATGCATTCCAGATAATACTTCCACTTACAACAAAGCCTTTTGTTAAGTTTTTGAATTAGGGAAAAAAAAAGCATCATTAGGGATCAAAATTTCTAGTTGCTATGAGAACAGTACAGAATGTTAGGCTTTTTCTGACTATGATTTTCATCTATGGAAATACATGCTTTATAAAGAACTTTTCATCAAAAAACAACACCACAAAACCACAACACTCAGAACCCACCTAAATATTTGGCACATTTTTTCTGTTTATTTTGGGTATTTTTTTAAAGCAGGTCTCTCTCATACTGCCATATTCAAAAGTTAAAAAAACCTTTGGATTTTTGGGTATGGAAGAAGTAGTTTGCTAATTGTGTTTTGGAAAGCTAGAAATTTTAGAAATTTACTTTAAAAACTCAAAATACAAACTCACATAATCAGAGAGTTTAAATAGGTTATTTAAAGTTAGGAGGATTAGCAAGGAAGCATAAGCATTATAAGCATAAATCACAGAACCTTATCATATTCTTTTACCCATATCCAACCTTGTCTGACTGTTTTGAGGAAGATAAGTTTTAGCAACACAAATGACAATGCCAGCAGAGAGAACAGTTGCATGGAAATAATCTATTAAGCAAAGACCTTTTCCCTCAGCAGCTGTGCCTCCATTAATTCAAAAACTCTAAGCAGCAAAGCAAAACTATTTTGACAAAACATGCTCTGAACAGGTAAAAATTCATAGTCAGATCACAGGAAGGAACACATTTGAAATATCAACCCATGGCCTACACATCCCATGCTGTTTTGTTTGATTCCTGGCCGAGATAGTATACACCACTATGGTACTTCACAAAATAAACATAAACCCTTAAATCCATGGAAAAACACACACAAACTGAAGGCTAACACGAAGTGATGCATGCATTGCAGTCTCTTTATAAGGACATACCATTCATCAATTTTAACTAAAATTTACAAAGCAATGATCCTCCCTCCACCCTGTTACCAGGAAAACTAGTGGCATACACGCTTACAAAGACAGAAATGTGTTTCACAGAAGGACATCAAGAACCTTAGAAAATTAAAATATTTTATATATGAACATGTTTGGCAACTAAGAACAAATATTAGAGGCATGATGGAGCTCTGCAAATTTGGCTTCTCTTTTTGGCCCTGCTACTGACTAGCCACATATCCCTAGGAAAGTTATTCTTCCACCATACTGCAAGAGAGAAACAAGTCCAATACTTGGAAAGCTCTTCATACAGTCTATGCTATGCTAAGCCAGCAGAGCAAAACAGTAGGTGAAACACTAGCTTGTGGCCCATACCTTACCCTAAACCAATCTGCACCACCTCCCAGTTCTAACAGAGATGCTTTTAAACTTCCAAAAAGTGCAGACATGGGGGCTGCTGCTCAGTGAGCTCCAGGGATTGCAGAGTCAGTACAACACGTTTTCTCACAAAAGACCCTAGATATCATCTATCTATGCTACAACAAAAACATACAACTTCTGAAGGTGTACAGAGAACAGGTTGAGGTAAAGAGATTAAAATCTGCTCGTCTAGGTTTTATGTTGGACAAACAATTTAACACGGTGGGAAGTAATTTTTTCCAGCATTAGGGCATCTGATTCATCTGTGAATGGATGATCACCCCCTTTTTTAGCATGTAGCTCCTGGGAACTGCTGCAAAAAAACCACATGCTGCCCATAAAGAATATCGACTAGAGATTCACAGGGAATAGAATGAGAATATCTGTAATGTGGGCATATGTTTGTGCTTCTTTTTCATTAGATGAAAAATAGATGCCAGCTGGCACTAATTCATAGTATCAGCAGCACGTTATTCACAATTTCTTCTACAAAGTAGAGGGTTCCTGCGCATTGTCAATGTCTAATAGAAAAGTTAAGAAAGCAGAACCTAATCTCCTTCACACCTGCTCAATCTCTCGCTCATTCTGAACATATTTCAAGGCATCTTTTCTAATTCACTCTGCCAAAACCCTTCATCTCAGTAGCGAGAATTTCTTCACAATGTTTGTATATCTAAGGGACTTTTGAGTTGGTTAACGGTTTGTCTTTTTTTTTTTTTTTAAATATGAATAACTGCAGGACTGAGTTCTATAACCCCCAGGCATGTAATTTGTAGCCGAGATATGTACATTTGGAGAGGGAGAAAAGAAAGAATAAGTACAACACAGCTCAGACTAAAAACAAAAGGTGTTAAACTGAACCTTGGGAATATTTATAATAGAAACAAATCCGACAGAAACAAACCTTTAACAACTCCCTCCTTCATTTGCTAGGACACAGCCTGATAAAGCACAGAAATGCTACTGTAGCCCCTGCAGGCTTATTTTGACTAAATCTCAGGAATGCAACATATAAACAGTAGACTCCCACATTACACTGTTACAACTTGCATTAGCAGCAACTGGACAAAAGCCACATTTTCACAGAAAAATCTTACAGGGATAGATCTTGTGTTTAGTTTTTGTGGGGGGGTTTTGGTGTTTTTGGTTTTGTTTGTTTTTTGTGTTTTTTTTTTTTTTAAACAAATTTCCTTGCATAAATCATGCTCTCAAAATTCAAGAGGTGACTGATATACTACAAACAACAGCAAATTTACTTTCCTTTTTAAACTGTACCAAGGAGCCTTGTTTATCTATTTGATGTTTAGCTTAACACAGTGCATTTTTTCTATTAGAAAGTCACAGCCATGAATGACAGCTCTGTTTTCTTTCAAAACACCAGTATTACAGTTTCAAGTCTCTTTTTCTAATATATACTTTGCTTTTTCTAGAATTGCTCAATAAAGAAAAGAAAAAAATAGTATTATCTGCCTTTCATGCTAGCAAATGTGCGTTTCCTATCACAATTATTTGCACCAGGAAATTGTTCTGTAGTGCAATGTTGACTCAGAATCTTACTGTGCTATGTGCTGTTAAAAACAAAGACTATGGCATTTTAGTATTTCTGTTAAAACCAATTTTTTAGTATTTCAGTTAAACAATAGCTCCCAAAGCATAACAAAAGGCAAAAGCAACCCAACTGTCTCATCACATTTTCTTTCATTATCAGAACTGCCACCACTTAACATAAAATTATGCTGGAGTTTCTTTCCTAAGTGAAGAGCAATTTCACATACACCCACAGCAAAGAATAGGGACAGTACAGCCTTCGTTTAAGTTTATGCTGCCCTCTTGTGACTTCCATGTATAACAGCTACAGCAAACAAGTCACCTTAACCTAAGATGGTGAAAATTCCTATTTCATTTGATTTTAGAAGGGAATTTCATAAGGGGGGGGAAGTCTATTAGTTACTAATGAAGGTTGGTAGTGCGATGTTGATGCATAGCAAAACAAATTCTCAGAAGGAAAACAGAAGGACAGAAAAATTGGCGTATAAAAGGCAATTTCGAACATTTTTCACCTTGCCATAAAGAAAAAGTACGAATGCCAGCATCTGTTAAAGCCATGGTAAGGTAACTTACGTTTTTCCAGGAGATTCTTTTAACCAGAATAGATCATCACTTGTGATTCCATACTCCAGTGCACCTGCAATCTATGAACACACAGGTAAGATCTTGAATCTACAATGCAAGTCCTGGCAGCAAAGAAAGCTAACAGCAACTTGGTCTGTATTAGCTGAATTGTAGCCAGTTGACCAAGGGGAATGTATCTGGGCTTTCCCAGATATGTTATCCAGTCTCCATCTTTGGAGATTTTCAAAACCTGACTGCAAAACGCCTTGAGTTAATGAGCCCATGATCTAACCTCACAGCTGACTCAATAGCTGACCCCAGCCTCCTTGAGCAGGAGGTTGAACTAGATCACCTCTAGAGACCCCTTCCAACTTGAATTATCTTACAGCTCTAAGCAACATCAACATACTAAATTGACGCAAATTGTTTTCTATAGAAATGTTTTTCTGAAAAGCCTATGCTTTATATAAAAGATAATTTTTCACATGACACAAGTACAAAAATCTCTCATGTGTTACTTTATATTTACATTCTTTATCCTCCAAACATTTGTTATTATCTGCAACAAAACCCATAAAGCCATTGGAGCTGTCAGATGGCAAGTGTAACTTACGTGCATAGGATATTTTGGTCTTCCTCCAGTAGCAATGACAATATTTTCTGCAGTAACAATAGTCTACAAACAAAAATACAAAATCAAAATCAAGCATTTGAAATCCTTTTATCTGTCTTTAGATTTTATCTATGTACAAATGAGTGATAAATGAGAAAGCTGGCACTACCATCTGCTATTTATATGACATAATAATTAGCAATGCATTAAAAAAAGGATGGAGATAAAATAAACTAATACATGCAGGAGTTTCTCCTACACATTTTCTATCACTTTTTGTTTTAATATTAAGCTTACAATTGTTCCTATACTGGACAAGATTCTGATGACTACTTGGAAGTAACAGTTGTGCACAAATGGCAGGTTTTTAAAATCAATTTTTGCTTAGGACAAAATACACAGAGATCACAGCAAGTGAATTCTGTCTCTAAGGCCTGGAGTTAAGCTACCTCATAAGTGGTATGTTTTTAGAAAATGCTAGGCATCTACCCACAAAAACTTTTGCTCTCTCAAGCTGATATTAACCAGTAAGATTATATAATTATCCTCAAAAAGGTGTTAAAAATGCATGTTCGGTCTCTTGTTAAATATGCAGAAATGGCCACCATTCTGTTATGTGACCCAGTTGCTTGAAGCTGTATATAAAAGTATACAATATATATATATATAAAGTATAATTGCCTCCCACACACAATTTTGTATTAGAAAGCTAAACACCCTTACAATTCGTCTGAAGGAGGAAAACATCTCAGACTGATCTAATGCCCAGAGCAATAAGGAGATGTTGGTCCTCTTTACATCTCTGTAAGCATCTAACAAAGCAATATGACTTGACAAAAAAAAAAAAAAAAAAAAATCTTTTGTCTCAGCATTTTCATCTGCAAAGAAAAAGTAATGGCATCTAGCTGACAGCCTAGAGGCTAGGGACTCAGTAGGCAACAGTCAAGTTCATAAACACCTTCTCTAGGTGGAAAATGCAAATCTCCCTCACTAAAACAATACTGAATACCTAAAGCAATTTGCAAAAGTACAGTCTAGCTCCCAGTTGACCTGAAAACCAACACATGAAGACCTGAAATATTTGAAGTTAATGATACTGCAGAAATCAGCACAGCAGCTCACCTCTTTACCTGCTTTTGTTAAACCACGGATTGTATGCGGATCAGAAAAACTCCCTTTCATGTTGAAATATTTCACCTTCCTGTTTAGAAGAAAACAGCAACATAAACGCACACTTAATGAAGAATAGGAATGAAGTATGATCAGCTACTTTTTCCATATCTGAAGTGCTAAAAAGGATAGCAAACAGGCATAGAAAAGTAAAAGGAAGAAAGCATCTCATTTCATAGGATCATTTGCAGCTCTGTCACATAATTTAAGTCACCTAATTCTTGTGTCCCAATTAACTCCTCTATACAGCAGAGTACCTAACCTTGTAACATGCTTTGGGATCAGGTTATTGACCTCTTCAAATGATACATTTTCCACAAGCCATGGCATTACTATCTATAACATTACTAATACAATGCTCATTTGAGAGCATACAAAAGTGACTCAGCAGGATTCACAAGACTAGTACCTGATACATTATCTATTAATATAATTTCTATATAAAAGGAACTGCATGCTGAAAAACTTGGAACCGTTTCTGCACTGAAAGAAAAAAAATCAGCTGCTCTAGTATAGTGTTATCTGTGGTCTTGTATGCCATATAAGTTTTGGCGGACAAGCTTGAAATTATCTTGAGAAACTCTGACTACTTTGTATTAATGCAAAACCTCTTCAGATTAAAGAGAGCATTCCCTGATCCCTACACTGTTAGAAAGCTTTCATGTATGGTCACTTTCAACCACTATTTCCCAGAAAAGAAAAGGAAGGGGGAAAAAAAAAAAAATTTAAAAATCACTTACATTGGCAAGGGCACTTACAGTCCTGAGCAGAAAGGACTTACAAACTCAAAATACTAGCTCTAATGAGAAACTCCAAAGGCAATTCAGCAATTTTACAAGGAAAAGAAGAGCTCCTTGACTATGGGGAGAAAGATAAACTTCAAAGACTTATTTACTTGTCTTGTAGTTGCACTCTATGTCCCCAGTTCAAGGATTTCACGTAATTCTGAACAGCTTGTGCCATCACAGACCTATCACAAAGAAAGAAACTGAACATGAAGTCATCACATTACAAATTCAGATTATGCAAATCAAAGATACAGGCAATTGCTAGAAATTAGGAATGTTCTACAGTACTTTTTGTTATAAAAGTAAATTATCAAGTCCAAATCAACATAATACCTGCCCTGATAAACTAGTAAATACAGTTTTGTGTTTTAAACAAGGAGCAGTCTAAAAAACTTCATGCAAAATTTACTTCCCTAACTGTCCCTAAATAAACACCAACTGGGAAAAATTGTTACACATTTGCAGCACATAGGAATGGATATGGGCAATAATCTTTACCAGGTGTGATGAACAGGTTGGGCTATATTCCAGCCATAGTGTTGGGCATCTTTAATGGCACTCCCTAAAAGTGCTGCTTGATGCATAAGCTTTTTAGGAATGCAGCCAACATTCACACAAGTTCCACCGAGTCCCCATTTGGTTCCTTGGAAAAAAAAAAAAGAAAAAAAAAGTAAATGCATCAGGTTAGTATAACAATGCAATTGGGTTACTTAGAGAATTAGGTTGTTCATGCAATTAGTTAAAAAGTTCTGAAACAACACACAGTTTACTATCTCCTACAGCGCAGTTTCTAACTCTGCTTATGTTAATTTGTTTTGGTAAAAACCATCCCTACATATTTTTCTTCTAAAATTCAAACCATCTCAAGATGTTTCTCAGAGCTCTGAAGATCCAGTTACTACACATTCACATTTGCTTGTTTGCATTTGCAGATCTTATTTTACATATTGTAAATGAAGAGCCTCAACATGATGTGATTCATAATTTTTAAAATTGTAAATGACATTTTGACAGAGACGATATTCTCAAGTACAAAGTCTACTACAAGTGGTAGCACCAAACACTGCTAACAACCTTAATGTGCAGGGGAAGCAGGCAGAGCTAGGACATCGTTGGAGCGAATGAGCAGTATAGCAAGCTGGGCTTAAGGACTTTTACTACAAGCAAAGCAGACAGCGTGGCTTTGGCCACTTTGTGGCCTGGAGCAATCTGCTCACCTAGGCAACCATTTTATACATGTCCAAATATTATCCTAGTATCTCTCTTCCATACCTTGTGGAGAAGGTTCCACGTAATCCAAAACGGCCACTTTCCTTCCAAACTTAGCAGCTTTAAATAAAAAGCAAGACAAGGTATTTAAAGGAAGGAGAAACACACAAACCTAAACATTTTAGTAGCACAGGTACAGATTAAGAGTACAGGAGATGACAACTGGTGGTTTATACTGTCTAACGCAAGAGGCCAGACTGGGGACTGAGGCTTCCTATGTAGTCAGAGCAGATTCTCCAGAAGGCACTTAATAACCCAGACTAGAGCCTCCAGCTTCTGCCAACACTAAAAATGCAATTTGACCCCAATGAGATGTTTAAGAACCTTGTGGGCTGTTGAGCATGTTACATGGAGCTACAAAGGGGCAAGGTTCTCTACAGGAGTTAAACAGTTCTTGGAAACAGTCTGAAGGGACTGTTGTTTTGACACATAAATAAGAAATAGTATAATTTAAAAAATACAGTATCTGTGGAGCCAGAGTATTTTACAATAACAGTGAAATAAAAGCTTACTAGATTTTCCCATGACAAAAGAAGAAATATTTTTTAAAAGGTTAATAGGAAAGCCAAACAAGATCACCCCACCTGAGGGCGTGAACTAATTTGCAGATTAACTGCATGGAGCCGAGTCAATGATTAATGTGCAGGGACTGAAGTCTTAAAAAGCTTTGGCATTATCAGTAACACTTCTCTTAGTTTCCATAAACACCGCTTAAGCTAAAACAAAACTTTTGTTAGTTATTTATACATACAAACCTTCTTTTGCACAAGCAAGGCCTCCAGACCCTCCACCAATTATCAGAAGATCATACTCATTCTTTCCTGTGAAAAGAATGTGAAAAAAGAAGGAAAAGAAACAGGCAAGGAAGATGGGAGAGATATATAAGAAGGTAAATATCAAAAAGTATACTATTTTTTACGATTGATTATTGCTGATTTGGGTTTTCTTTACTTTACTAGAGCACTATGTTTTTTCAGTGTCCCAAAGCATTCTCCAAAAATCGTTAAACTGTTGAGTCTGGTTTCATGAATGAAATACAGAAAATAAAGCAATCCAAAAGAAGTGAGGAAATAGATTAGATTTTTGCACAATGTCCCAAGAAGCTCTTTTTGCACGATTAGACAGTTGCAACTGGGATCCAGTATAGGTCTTCTGTCTCTGCATTTCAGCAGCAAGTTCTACACACAGATTTTTCAGCGGGATCACCTTATCGGACTTGCAGAGCTTCAGCTGCAATGTAGGTCTTGCAGGGGAGTGGTGGAGCAGTAAGCTGGCCCCTTCCGCCACCTCAGCCTCCCCACACATCAGCCTTGTCTCCCAGGGCAGTTTTGAAGTGGCAGAAGCCCACAGGTGAGCAATAACTCGTTTCTTAGCAAGGGCATCAGGGCAACCCCTGCTTTCAGAGAGCTGCCAGAGGTTCAGGGAGGACGGCCGAGGCCTGCAGCATCCCGACACCAGCTGTGCCACCGGAGGGGTAGGGGGCTTTCCTCGGTAGTTCAGAGTGGGCAGTCAGACTGGAAAGGCTAATATGCCCCTGGTCGTTGGAGTTAAGCCTAGAGGAAAGGTTTGGCTGCCTCTCGGGCTGCCCCGGTACCTCTCCGGAAAGCCCCACCACAGGGGTGCAGGAGGCCTTGCCCACTTCACAGCCACCTGCGGCCCAGGAACTCCCTCAGCAACTCAGGGGCCGAGGGACGGGCTCCGAGAGAGGCAACGGGGCGGGGGTGGATCCGAAAGCCGTTACGGATGGCGGCAGCCCGCCACCCTCCCTGCCTCGGCCGCTGAGGGAGGAGAGTGGCGCCTCCGGGCGGGCGGCCGGCGGTCTCCTGTCCCCACAGCGGTCCCTTAGGTAAGGCGACCGCGGGTCTCTCCCCGCCCTGCGGGTGGTGGGAAGGGCTCGGGGGACTCTCCCCAGGCGCCCTCGGCGTCAGGAGGAGCGGGCAGCCCGCTTCCCGCGAGGAGAGGCGGGGGCGCGGCCTCTGCCAGACCCGAGCCCAGCGGGCACCCCGTACCTGAGAGGGCTCGTACCGTACGGCACAGCGCCGGTACTCCCAGGAGACGCTCCCGCCTCCGCCACAGCGCCGCCATGCTGTACGGCAAAGGGCCTCCGCGCCGAGCCAGGACCCCTGCGAGGTGGCCGAGCAGCGCCTGAGTGGAGGGCGGCGACGCCTGGTCAGTGAGGGCGGCGGAGCCCGTGAGGGCGGGGGGCGCGAGGGTCGCCGCGTCGCGGGTGCAAGCACGACGCCCGCCCTGCGCGCAGCCCTGAGGGGAGGCGGCCGCTTCCCTCCCAGAGAAAGCACTCGCCCTGCGCCCGGAGCTCCAGCTTGCGAAGCCGTGAAAGGCCTTTTTAGAAGGCGCGCACGGACTCTGGCCTTACAGAAGCGCGTTTGCGTTAAAATCGGACGTTGGGAAGGGAAAAAAAAAAAACGCTTTGCTTGACTGGCTTCTCCCTGAGATGCTGCTGCAAAAGGGGTTCAGGAAAGGCCTTTTAGGAAAGAAGAGGAACACGGCGACTGCCCAGAACCTTCACCGATATTCAGAGCCGTTGTTTCCCCTCTGAAACCGCATGTCCCTTTGTAACAGACACAGAGAAAGGTGGGCTGTCGCAGCCCCTTCCTCAGGTGCAGCGCGCAGACTGAAAGTCAAAAACCTCTGAGAAGGTGGTTTGAATAAAGCCTCTCCCTTCCACGAGGTATTACAGGCAACACATGATGTTGTTTCGGATTCCTGTGGCTAAGATACATTCATCGTTGAGAGCAGGCGCCAGGGACTCGGGTGCGAGAGAAGAGGGCTTCCTCAACCAAAATGGCGGGGCGGGGCCCGTGCTACACAGGTCAGTGAACTAGACCAGCACAAGCAGCTTTAACACGTGGTTTAACTGTGGTGGTACAAAGATCTGCACAGGACAAACTGTCGGAGCACCTCCAGTGCTTCACAGCCTTCGGCAGCGTTTTCTGTCCCTGTGACCCGTGCCAGCTGTTGATTAAACAAGGGCAATGCTGCCGACCTACTTCGGATGGGAGTTGTGAAAGTTATTAATGCTTGTAATGTATTCTGACAGCCGAAGGTAACAGGCCTCAAAGTAGGCATTGATCAAAACAATACCACAGGGAAGAAGGTCTTTCTCATTCAGAAGCGCTCGCTATTGGCCTTTACTGAAGCACAGTAGCGACCCAGCCTGCTGCTGCACGTAGTGAGTCGTATGTGATAAATACCACCATAGCCAAATCAGAGTTTGGGACAAAGAATCAGCCGCTTTTTCTCGGGGAGAAGGAGCTGGCGACAGAAAACAGTTTTAGGCAGTCACGGTTCAGCTGTCTCCGGAGCAAGGGCCTGGCTCACAAGGGGGCAGCATCCAACCATTTTATTTCAGAAACCGTCAATCATCTAGTCCACAGTTGAGGAGAAATGGCAGGAAATTAAAATACTCGAAAGTTTTGTAGTACTAACATTACCTCCAGTGTAGGTCTGATTAATTTTTTCACTCCATTAGTGTTTGAAAATACATGAAACAGGAATTACTATCACTTTAGTAAATGGATTGACGACTTGTCCAGTATCGCGGCTGTTAAAAAAAAAAAAAAAAAAAAAGGCAAACCCCCTCTCTGTTGCCTCCTGCAGCACTAATCAATGAATCACTAGAAACACTCTCACCCACTGCAGCAGCAGTAGAAAGACGTGACTAGAGCGTACTGAGAGGCCTTTGAATTAAAGAAACCTCAAGCATATTCAGATACTAATCTTTTATGCTCTTCAGGTACATGCATGCAAAGTTGTTTTAGCTGTTCATTTTAGCCACTATTCTGAATTGAATCAGGCAGCGTTGAGCATACGCTCTTCACACAGCATTTAGTTCAGACACGTAGGATCAAGGGTAGAATTAAATCTCCCCAAACACAAAACAAGTTTATGTGAAGAAATGTTCCTGCAGCGTTATGGTATTTTGCTAATAAGGAAGGGCCTTAAATGTAGCAAAGATGTTGATAGAAAACATTACCTTTAAACAGCACCTACAGTGGTGATTTAGGAAAGAATTGGTGATAAATTTGGAGTAATGCTTCTAAACTCTTTTAAGGATAGGATCTTGGCCAACTGCCCGTTGTTATAGCCACATTGTACACTAGCATTACTAATTGCTTTTGTTATTTTAGAGCTCAGAGTCTAAGTGAACCACAGCCTATGCAGCAGTGGTGAGATCTTCTTTTAGATGTTTGTGTGTTCCTAAACACACCAGCACACAGTCTCTTTTCTAGCTTGAAAGCGAGTCGGTTGCTTTCACTTGGCATCCTTCTTAAGTGATCTGGGAACCAGAACTATCCATAGCTGCTGCTGTGCCACTGGCAGACTGTGTGAAGCTGGGGTGTCACCAGCCCTCTGGCAGTATCTCACAGCTAATGATAAAGCACTGTGCAGTTCCACAGGCTAAGGCTTTCCCATCAGGACCGCCATCTTCAGAAGAAAGTACAAAGTCTGTGTAATGCCACTCTGCTCGTTCTTGCACATTCTTACAAGCTTGATCATTGAGACCAATAGAGGCAAATATCAGCAATGAGGGGTGGGTTTTGCCCATGGTCACAATATCAAAAAGAGGAGTAGCCACTGATATTTGCTGCAGTCAGTACTGAGCAGGTGTGTCTGTGATACACTTCAAAAATCTTTATCGGGAACCAGAGATGGATTCTGGTTATCAGGTGTGGTTTCTAATGTGTCTTTGACTCATCTCCTATAGCTTTCTACTCTCTCATTGTAATTCTTTTGTGGTTGGCATTAAGCTGATCAGAATAATTAGTGCTATACATTTTTTACATCTATATATATAATATATATTAATTTATTTTAAGAAAGCAAGCATTAAGTCCTTCAGTGGCAAATACATTCTAGTATCAGGAATCATTTACATGAAGCATTGTGTTTCCGCAGTGAAAGCATATTTCTTTCAAAACTTGGGATTAAAAACAAATGCTTACAAGATAGCTATCAGACTTAACATCATATTTCCACAGATTTTAGTCAGTTGCAGCCAGTCATATTTAAAGTCATAAATTAACTTAATACATTAGATGTGGTTTGGTTTATTTCCAGGGGGAGATGTTTATTCAGTGTACTGTAAACAGTGTGGTATTAAAAGGGCAAAGGAAACACCACTGTAATACGTTTCAGAAATGTATATAAATCCATTCAACAAAAATAGTGGTTTTGTAAGGCATGAATTTGTTCTGTTAATGGGCAGACTTTTGCCTTTTGAATTTATTGTAAGGACAGCTTGGAATGATGTACTTTTTTCCCTTCATATGAAATACCTTTTGTTACATTTATCAATGGCTTAGTTAAATTCTTCCTCATGAAGACAACCAGGACCAAATACCTCTTCCACCTAACATTTTAGAAATGTTGACTTCTCGAGCACATCTTCTTGTCTTTCCTGGTTTTCTGGCATGGTTTGCTTTATGTCTTGTGTTCCCAGATTAGCGACCTGGCGGGGCGGGGGAAAGAAGAGAGGTGTCAGGTAGATACCATCTTTGGAAGTCATCACATTGTTTCTTTTTTAGTGGGTGGGGTGGGAAATGGATTACATCAGAGGTTGCATTTTGTGGCATGACCTAATTAATAGTTTACAGAAGTGTCAGTGAACTGTACTGGAACACTGGTTGAACTAAGAGGTCTCTGCACGAGGTAGGACTTTTTGGTTTCTTACCATCTCTCTTGTGATTGATTGTACTCTTTTGTTTTTTTCCTTGTTGTTCCTCTGCTAGTGAGTAGCATGGTGTCCTTAGCATTAAGGAGGAAGGAGGAGGGAAAGAAAAAGCATGTGGAAGAAAGGCATGTCAAACGGTGAATACAAAAGTGGAAACAATGACGTAGTCCCTGGCAATTGGGAGAACCATATCCCAGAGCTACAAAAAGGACAGAATAAATGGTAGCAAGGGAGGGGTGGTTACCAGTCCTTAGACTTTTTTCAAAGCAAGGTAAAACCTGTCATGATTCAAATTGCTAAATATATGGATAGTATTCTAACATGGGGGTTATGCTGACAAGTGAGGACCCTTGTTCGAGGACACAGATTCTGGGTAAACAAAGTATTTCTACCACTTTTATTTGAGGCTTCTTAACTGACTCGTGTAGCAAGAATTTTCCAATATTACTTTTTGTTGGGTTCATGCTTTACATTGGCATGAAGGAATCTGTGGCTGTTTGCTTACAATCCAACTCTGCTGTACTTTTCTGCATTTTTGATATCTGCTTTTAAAAGCTTTGACAAATCAATCTTTAAGAGAGTTAAAAGTCAAACTGATAAGGGAAGAAAATGACTAATTTTGGTTTATGAGATCGAGGTGGTGATCAGATTTCCGTGTGAAGTCTACAAAGTTTACAACATTTTGTTAAGATGGGACAAATATATCCCACTAGCTAATAATTTTTTATGTAGGGTCTGTAAATGTATCTAAAACAGCTACACTGAGAAAGCTAAGACAAGTACACACATCACAGAATTACTCTAAATCAGGTCATTATTTAAATGCCATTTAAAAATGTAATTCTAGAAGAAAACCAACCAGTCTAATATTTGCTAAGTAAGTGCACCAAAAGGACATCTTGTTACAAAGAATACATCCTTCAGCTAACAGTGTTTCCTCTACTGGAAACATTCGTACATAGGTTTATAAACCAACAAAAATGGTTTAACATTTCAGCTTTGTTGCTATTTCTGCCTTTTTGCTTTTTTTTATTTTTGAGAAATTTGTCTGAGAATAGGACTCGTTGTTGTTCAGAATTTAATCTATGCCATTTTATTCCTTCCTTAACATAGAATCTTCTGTTCATAGTTTGTCCTAAACAACTAATTGATTGCAAGGGAGGGAAAAAACCAGCAGAAACAGATGAAGCTTGAAGTAACACAGGTTCTTGACTTTATTTAAATGCTTCAACATATATTACCAAAAAAGCAAGGGGAGAAAAGACAGAAATATGGTAGACTTAACTGAGCTTCAAAGTTTTCATGAGGAGTTATAAAGTCTTTTTGAAAGCAGGAAGTTTTTTTCAGTCTACAAGATAATCTTTTAAGATGCATAGTAAATACAAAATAGTCTAACTGCTTGTATAATCTGTTACGTTTTAGAGTACAACTTTGCTGGCCATCTTTCTTCTCTTTTAGCTGTTTCCTATTTTAGGTATCTCCAGGCAGCTTCCTGATTCATATGAGTGGTGCTTCCTTTCTCAAAATTCCTCTTTTGCATGTTTCTCAGCAAGAGAAGCTAATTTGACTGTTGAAAACAGCAAATTCACATAGAAGAAAATCCCTCCTGCTGTTCTGAAAACGCAAGCTCAAAAGAATTTTCTTCTACTCAGTGTTTCACGTGATGTGTGGGGTTTATGATAATGTGCTAGCTCTCCTGTTTCCCTTTGTTTAGGCTTTTAAAAACCAGTCTTTGGCCAGGATTATTAGAAGAAGGGAATGTCATTTGTTGTTATGCCAGGCATGGATTTACTGGGAAAGCTTTAGCTCTGTGCTATGCACAGCAAGTGGGGATAGCACTGCTACGTTGCATCATGTGATTGCAGCTGTATAGCCTCCATTTGAGACTGGGAGCTCTGTATATGAGCAAGTCTGCTCAAGTTTGTGCAGACAGATGTGAGCTTAACTCTGTCAGCTGTCAGAGTGAGTCAGTCTGAACTAGCCAGTTATTCTGACCTGTTGCCATTCATGTGATGTTGCTCCCAAGCTAAGACATCCTGGGTCTACATCTTTCCATATATGTGCCCTGTGAATGCAGTATCCTGACGTTCTGCAACAGCAAATCCATCTTTTAAGATCTTGTCCCTACATAAAAATTGTATTACAACAATACATTCATAGCTCTCCACAGTTCTCTAACCCGGATGTATTCATATCAGAGTAAATTTTTACTCTCTAGGCAAGGGTAAGTCATGTGAATAGTGTATAAAGTTAGGCACTCTGGAGTTTGTTGCCTTGTTATTACGTTAGTAAAAACTTACCATACCTATATAGACCCTATCTTGGGCAAAAAGGTAAATTAAAGAAAGGCATAAGCCAATGTCTAACAGCCTACCAAAGAAACTTCTCTTGGAGAAAAAATTATCCCATAATAACGTATTACAAAATTTCAACTTTCTATTAACTTGGAAGTAACTTATGGACATTGTCACACAGTTTGGGTGGTTTAACTAACTGAACCTCTGACTTTATCTAGTTGGCAGTTATTGCCATTCACCATTTTTACTTATGTACTGAAATATCTAGACAACAGAAAGGATTAATTTGCAGGCAAAGCCTTTATCATACAAGTAAACAGTTGTGGGCAGGCAGAAGCAAGTTTGCTCCTCCCATGCTTCTAGCCTGAAGAATATGATTCAGCTCAAAGTTAGAAGTCCTTTAGAAGTGTTGTCATGGAACACTGCTCAATCTGGTAAGTCTAGGCACTAATTTATGCTGCTAAGCAGAAGCTGGGCTGATACCACCCACCAGTTCACAACTAGCTATAGTTAACTGCAAGGACGTCTCCAAAGAATAGCTGTATGCTTACAGAACCAGGTCAGTGCATAGAATAAGTTTTACTGTTTTAAGCTCTTTTCTCTACAGCCCAGCAGTAGAAGAAATTATCAGTTAATTTTAACTGTGGGTGGCATCAGGGATCGTGCAGACACAACCTGTCATGGTTTCACAGCCAGCTTTCGACCAGACAGGAAATTACTGTCAGTAAAGCTGGAGTGCGGTATTGCTTATTTCGTTCTTCGTTCTGCTTGATGTCTGGATTATAAGAAAATATTTGTTGAGCTAAAGCTCTGTTATACATGGAAGGGATACTTCAAAGTTGTTCTGTATTGACATTGGGTACTGTGCTATATTGCAGGGTCTTAGTTATGTTTTGTTTAGAATTACTAAAACCACTTTGATTTTCACCTACCTCTTTTTCCCACAATTCTTTATTCAACTCATCCACTTAAAATTTTTTATTCTTCTCTTGTCATGCTCTCAGGTAGTCCCTAATTCTTTCAAGGATGCGCCCCCCCGCCATGTGACAAAGCCTGTTTTCAGTTCTTCAGCTCCTGTTTCTGCCACATTTGATACAAACCGTTTCTTTTAATCTTTAAAAAGTTTCTAGGCTAGAACTTCAAACACTCACTGACTAGGTCTGAGTTTTGTAGTAAGAATGCAGCAGAGAACTACCACCACATTGGTTTGGGTTTTGGTTTTTCTTACTATTTTCTTTTAAGGTGCAATTTAATTGCAGCTTGATTATATTGTTTCCACCTCGAAGGAAACAATATAGACAGTCAAGCTGAGAACAAGGTTTGTAAGAATAAGCCTCTTCTTTTATCTTAGAGCCGTTTGTAGCAGAATATTTTTCCAACCAGAAGCTACAGAAATTCAGATGTACTACTTATAATGTATTGATTGCACCTCCTTCTGTAGTTGCTGTTAAGCAATTTGCTATACATACCTCTCCTCGCTCCAGCAGCACTCTATATTTAACTCACATGCCTAGGTCTTGTTTCTACAACTTCTGCACTGGCTGTAGCATGCCACGTTGGAGCTGAAAAAAGAACTAAATCCCTTGGGCCAAATTCATTCCCGGAGTTGCTTGATTGAATGCAGTGCATTTACACTAAGCACAGATTTGGCTCATACCTGACTTTGTCAGCATTCACTGTGCTGTAACTAAGTAACAAGAACACTGTCATTAGGGGACAGATGAATAGCTTTCTCTAAGGTTATTAGAGCACTGAGCACCTTTAAGGAGTGCAGAAATCTGTGAAAGGAGGAGTTGGGGAAAAGGACACTGCTCCTTTTAGAGTCTGTGTAACAGAACTGATAAGCTATTCCTGTGATGTGATCGAATGTGACAATACTGCAGGCTCTTGGACTCTTATTTTATAAAATCCACATCAGAGCAGCACAGGAAAAGATCGGAGGGAACAGCTTCTGCTGTACTGAGAAAGGTACATATTTATATTTTCTTATTTCTTAGACTTGACATGATTTGTTATCTTAGATAATGTCACTATTTTAAACAGTGGTGAATATGAAACAAGCGGTGTTTTCCACATTCTGACTGGTACTCATTGTCAGGAAGTCAGTCTGTGAGCAGCTTTCACAGAGAAAAAGTAGGACATATTTGTGTGTCATGCATTTGTACTGTATTTAAACCTTGACAGTTGAAAGAAGTGAGATGAGATAACCCCGACTAAATTGAAAATGTAATTTATGGCTGTAAGTATGCTGGAATTTGGTACTCATTTGTATTCAAGAAAAAGCTGAATGCAAGTCAAGTTTCAGTTCAGTCATATTTGTCTGAATAGCTGCTTTTATAAATGTGTTGCTGCAGCTGTATTTTATGGGGGTTTTCATTCTCAAGAGGGAGTTCTGCTACAGCAAAATGTCTGTGAAGAACAGACAAAAAGCTAGTACTTTTGCTTGCTAGCCCTGTTGCTGCTTATAGAGTATCTTTCTGATGCCCTTTACAGACATTCTTTACCTTCTGTCCTTTAAAAACAAACTCATATTTACCAATACATACCAAAGCACATGTCATACCGGTGATGTCCATAAACAACCTTTACTTCATCTCTGCACTTAAGCTTACTTTTTTCTGTTTACTCAGCCATGGACTCCTCTAACAAAGCCCTCAGGTTCAGAATCTCATGCATTTGCACAGCACTGCAGTATTTAAATGCAAAAGAAGAAATTCCTGATTTACAGCTTTAGTTTGCATCAGTGGAAAAAGAGTTTAACCACATTAACACTGCAAACAATTTACTTGTCACTCAAGTTTAGCAATATTTCTTAGCAGCCTGCAGCTGGTATCAGGTTTATCTCTGCCAGTCCCACACTATTGTCTTTCAGCATTCCTTCAGGATCACTGGAGTTAGAACTGACTGGGAATTTTCTGAAAAAACATAATTTTGGCAGCAGTCGTTGAAACCAGATCTTAATGTGTGAGGCCAGCCATACCAGTGTTGCTAAAACTCTCTCAGGAGAGATTTCTCAGAAAGCAATTTCTAGCTGAAGTAACAGACACTGTGCCAACTCCAGCTACTTTTCTGGGGCGGGCATTCACTCAGGATTTGAGACCAAGGTCTCATGCCCTGCTCTGTCTCAGTTAGGCTGCGTCTTCCCAGGCCGTGCTTTGGTTACCTGCTGTCCCGTGGTGGATCCCACCTTGCCTGGCCTGTTAGAGCTGTTCATTTCCATAGAAATAAGCCATCATTTCAGCAGCGATTGCCTTCCTACCCTTTCAGATCCCTCAGTGGGTGTCCTCACTATCAAGTTTCAGTCGTGCACTCCCCCTGGCCTGAGGAGCAGCTTGTGGAGAGCAGAAAGCTGTGATGGGAGAGAGACAGATTTACACTAGATTAGCTGGCAGCCTTGGAAGCAGGACAGGAGCATGCAGTGGGGATTTGGGACACTGAGGATTCAGCCCTTGATCTTTGTGATATAGAGAATGTGAAATAGGTCTGTCATAGGTGATTATGCTGAGGACAACATTTGGTCTTTCCTCTTCCAGCCCTTTCTCCCTACCTACATTTGGGGCAAAATCATTCAATAGGAGCTTGTTTTACCTCCTGGGGAGCATGAAAATCTCAGCTGAGAAAACTTTTTACAGACCAGCTCTTAGTGTGCTGACAGGGCAGAGCACTTTCTACTTTTAGCAGTCTACTGCCTCCCAGGTGGGATTTGTAGAATTCAGCTGAGCTATGCCAACCACTGGCCTCAAATGCTAGTACAAATAGTACAAATGCATCTACAGTTCTGGAGTGGGAATAAGGACTATTAGAAACAAATGCTTCCTGGGGGTACCTGAAACGATCTTATTCCTGAAAAGCTGTCTTTGCTCAAGGCCCAGTAAAATGCATTTCTTATCCTTGAAGAATTTTCTCACCCCAAACTCTGGCTTTAATCATGCAGTGTGTTCACTTGGCCAGTCTGGATCAGAATGCTACAGATCCACGAGGACCTGCTTGTTGAATAGAGATAAGGCTTGTCTGTGTGGCCAGTTTATTCTAAACCCCGCTCTTCTTTATGGGGCACGTAACCATAATATAAACCTTTTCCTTTGGGTGATAGCACAGGATACCACTTAGACAATGGCTACTGTGAAGGGAGTTTTAAGTGGGTAGCAATTATCCTAATGGAAATCTATCTGGGGAGAATGGATTTAAACACCCTTATGAAGCTTAGTTGATGGGGCTCCCTAGTAGGCAATAGGCACTTTTCTGTTCTTTCCTTTCATTCAGTAAGAAGAAACACGTATTTGTTTCCTTTCAACCTGAGAAGAAGGAAAAAGAAAAGACAAAAGGCCCGGGGGGGGGGGAAGTAATCATCAGAACTTTGCATTTATAGAAGTCTGAATTTTTGTAGTCATGGTAGTGAAGCTAAATTGTAGTAATTTGAAAAAACTAGGAAGAGGGAAATTTAGATTTCATGCAAGAAATACTTAGTCAAAAATTATATGAAGTCTGTTCAGCTTGTTTTCATGATGTCAGTGGAAAATCTGAATGTGAAACTCCCAAACTAAGTTTCCATTGAAATACAAGCTATTCACATTTGGCAATATGCTGATTATTCTTCACAGCATTGCACTCATTTGAAAATACATAAACAATAACGAAAGAATAGGAGGTAAAAAGATTTTTTTTTTTGACCTTTAAAAGTACTAAAATATGAAGCTGTTGAATTGTGTTGCCTACAGCAACAGGATACAATGTGTTTGGCAGAAGTCAGTTTAGACTTTCTGACCAAAATACTCTGCCTTTCTTGCTCTGGGAAAAGATCAAGAAAAGCAAAATGCCACAAAATAGAGATTGCCTCATTCAAGACAGCATAGGACAAAGAGTCAGGAACTCCAATCCCAGTCCTGGCACAGCACAGATCTCCTCTGGCCTACTGCAGAGCAACAGACATTGTTAAAATATGTGTAGAAATGTGCTGACTCTTCTGCATTGTTTCTGCAATGCTTCTTAAACAGCTAATATATCCTTACTAATATGCAAATCCTCTGCATACTTTAGTGCATGAGATACTTAAAGGCATGATTTCAGCAGAAGCTTTTAAAGAGTTTGAACATAAACCTTTTTAACCCTTTTCTAAAAATAGGGGGTACACCTACCTCCTTCACACAGGTACGTGTATGGGAGGGTTTAATCTGTTAATTTGTATGGCCTTTGTAAAAAGCCTCTAGAAAATTGTTTGCATTATAACATTATTCTCTCTGCAGACTTAGCAGCAGTGTCTCCGCAATGACTTAGGCCCCGTTGTCCCCAGGCACGCTACTACTGTAGACCATTTCTATTATCCTCAATACCATCAACCTTCTTTTGTGAAAAAAGGTTGAATGGTATAAATTTACCAAGCACTCCCCATTCACCAGGTTATGTCAGCTAGTAAAGTCTAAATTAGATTCTAAACCCTTTAGCATCAGAATGCTAAAGTACTGTCTGGATGCTTGGAGACTCGTAATAAACTCTTAAACAACCAACCAGTACTTGGCAGTTAGATTAAATGCATGAAAAATTATAGCAAGATTGGATGTAACGTCATCTTTCCTCAAAGGCCTGATTTGTCAGCAGGCTGAAATCACTTAAGGAGAGTGAAGCACCGTTTGTCTCCACATTTTCCCTGTTGTTCATAAACTCAAGAATAATAACGTCACATAGGCGTTTGCTTCTTGGTATCTCAAAATTGATCTCTTTAGTTAATGCAGATAAAATCACTTTGCCCTTTCCTCAGGTGTTATCCATATATCCATAGCAGGGACTTTTCTGACAAAGATTAATTCAGCTTTATACCACCTTGAAAGTTACAGAAGTAGCAGTAACTTTAACTTACTCTTGTGGCAAGAAAGATGTAGGTAAGACAGCTCACCCAAGATCAGATCAGAAAAATACTGCCAAATGAGACTCAAACATAAGTCCCCTGACTCAGGATCACAAAGTTTATTCTCATTCCAGTCCTGGAGAATAGCAGTCTAATGTACATGCTGCCTTTGTAGAAGAGCTTTTTTGTGATTATGTTTAGGACTTCATTTTCAGTACAAAGCAAAGCAATATCAGTTTATCCAAGCTAAAATTGTAATGAGAGGTTCTGTAGTTAGGCTTATAAGGATTCACCTTTATTAGAAAAATGTTCTAGCCAACAGTTTTCAACCTTCCAAGTATTTTAATACCTGTCAGCTCTTATTTTTGCATTTGTAGGAAATGAGGTCTTGTTAATTACTCATAAGGTAATGAACTAAGCTTCAGAACAGTTAAATAATCAAATTTGATATTTTTTTAATCCACTGTGTGACACTCACTAAAGCATATGTCCTTATTAAAACTCAGAGCATTTAAAGGTGCTTACTTTCAACATGTTTATTTTTCTTCTCAGTAAATATCAGTTTTTAGCAGAGAGAGATTGTTTTGGAATCTGAGAGAGAAACAGCAGCAATCAGTAGTTTAGATCAAATCTCTGTACACCTTCCTTTAACAGTGTTATGAAAACTTCATACAGTTTTTATGAAACACTGAGAAAAATCTCAATTTGAATTTATCTGGTTACTCGGAGTTACCTTAAAAATTGATGTTACCAATTGTTCTAATCCTTATTTTTTCACTTCAGGGAATTCTAAGACCAATTATTTTTTAATGGTACTTGGAAAAATTTATGAGAAGGACTGATAAATAGCATTACTGAAAGATCCTTTTTCTAACCTTTGGTGAAATGGCTGGAGTCACCTGTACAAGAAAAAAAACCAGGATGTATTGTTTTGTGCTCCATCACATGGGCATTTTTGTTTTTAGAAAAACTGGAGATCATGTAATAGTAAGGGGGAAGTGAATCCCCTAACTTAACAACTACTGCCATAATAATAGATCCCTAAGTCTGAGCCAGTCTCTTGAGGCTACTTTTATAACCATTGGAATGAGTTACGTATTTTATCTTCAAGGGCAGGTAAGCTGGGACAGCAGATTCCCACAATTTGTGTTCGCTTCTCTCTTTAAAAGTGTCTTTTTAAATCTCTAAGTTGAAACAGAAGTACTCCCATTTGAATGCTGATTGTTTGAATATGGTTTGCATCAGGGGAAAACTGCTGAACTGCATTATGAAGTTATGATTTGGTCTTATGAGACCTGCCAAAATGAGTAAGATTAGATGCATATGAAAATAACCCCAGTGCTTTAGGAAGATTCATCAGTAGTTTGACAGGTTTGGGCATGAAATTTTAATATGTTTTCTTTTAAACT
Source organism: Aptenodytes patagonicus (assembly GCF_965638725.1). Lineage (NCBI taxonomy): Eukaryota > Metazoa > Chordata > Aves > Sphenisciformes > Spheniscidae > Aptenodytes > Aptenodytes patagonicus. Next base: position 696,844 of record NC_134963.1, read on the forward strand.
CTGTCTTCTCAAAAACAGATTTAGTGATACGTGTTATTCATTCCTTTCCATAATGTTATCCCTCCAGTTTTCTGTTGATTCCCTTACTCAATTTTTCATTTTGCCTACTATTTTCCACTTCAAATTTTAGCTTTCAAAGAGAAGGCTCACTTTATCATGGTGTTTCTAATGCACAGACAGGTTGCAGTGCTAACCTGTGTATTTGGAACCTCAGTACAAGCATTAAATAATAAGAGCAACTGCCTTGTAATAAGTGGTTATGGGAAACTTGACTATATGCAAGTTCAGTTTTATTGCATATTTAATGAATCTCATGAATCCACATTAAAGCTAAAATAACAGTTGCATTTTCTAAAGCTGTCATAACATGACTGTCTCTTAAGTAGTGGTAGTTTTAAATTGGTTTAATTACACACTTAATTTTCATATAAAATATTTTCCACCTAAGAATATGAAAGCAATTACCTATTTTGGTATAGATTTTTTTTCCCTCTAGGTGCATGACCATCACCAATGCATCTTGCTCTTGGCAGGCTGCTTTTACAGTCTACTGCTATCCCTAAATTTATTTTCACATCTAAGAAGACAGAAATTAAGAGAGAGACAAACTTTGAAAAAGAAAGTGTGTTTTAAAAAAAAAAAAAAAAAGGAAAAGATATGTCTGACTTGCTCCTTTTAAAACTTACCTTCTCTAGAAAGTGTTTTTCAGGATAATTGCCTCCTAAAGGAGCTCTGCTAACAACAACCCATACTGCCAGTTTATGAAGTTGCTGGGGTGTTATACAGCAATAATAATTAAAAAACCCCCAGTAGTTGAAAAACATTCCTTGATACAGCAAAAACAAGTGACCTTGTCTGGGAATGGAAAAAAACAGCATGTATTATATAGGTTGTTGCTACCTGTGAGCAACCTCTAAGGATCTGTGGAGGCAGGTGGGCTCTGCTGCTACGTATGGCAGCGTTCATTTGGGACTCAGAAGTGCAAAGATCTAACTGAGGCACTGTAAGAAATGGATCCCTCTGAGCACTTGATCATAGGAATGGCCAAGCTGAACTGCTTCTTTGCTTAAGTTTTAGATCCAAGACCATCCCCAAATCACACACATTTGAGCTTAAATTTACAGCTTTTTTTGTCTTCTTGACAAATATGTTACACAAAACGTGTAAACAAACCAGTGCTAACAGCCACTCACCAGTCTAGATCCGAAGAGACACAAAGAGAAATGCAGGTTAGTATTTTGCCTTCAGAGGGGATTCTTGGGTAGACTTGAAGCGATAAGATTTCATAGCTGAAGATCCAAAATTTGTTTCCCGGGTGGCCCAGCAGAACTATCAGTTGTTGCCCTTCCAGACAAGCTAAAGGGCTGTCAGCCTGCTCATGCTTTTGCATAAAGAATGGCTAGAAGAGATAGAAGGCTATGGCTATCTGTGCGGTTTGGAAGCATATCCCACTTTACACCTTTTTGTCAAGCTAGTTGCTTCTTGGTATCAGGATGTCAACACTGCAGTACCTGCCGTGGTGGCAGCAGCCTAAATACAATCTATGCCTTTGAAAAGATAGGGCATGTACATCTCAAACAAGGCATCTTTCTCTGCACAAAGTGCACTCTTTTAAAACAACAAAATCTTTAAACGGATACTGCTGTCCAAGTAAGGATGAGGGTGAAGTATTTGTTCAAGATCAGCTGAAGTTACTAAAAATCAGCAGGTCTAATCCGAGTTGAGTGCTTTTCTCTGCTCTGGCTAAAAGAGACACGTTAAGAAATAGCATTTCACAGGCTGCAGACAATGAAGAAGCTGTCCTTCTTTAATACGGGGACTTCAGAGCATGTGATATCTTGTAATTTTGGTGTATAGAGCCTGTAGCAGCGTGGGAAAATAATACAACGGAAATCTGGTTTGCTGACATACCCTTCCATGCCTGGGAAGCAGTGTGAAAATGGAGGGGCAGGATTTTACTGTCAAGTAGGTCCTTTTTGTTAAGGTATAAAAAGAAGTCTTCACAGTCTGTTCCCTGTCCGAAAAAGAAGTCTCAGCATTCCTGCAGGACAGGGAGTGGGGCTGAGTTAGGCTACAGATACTATCTCTCCCTGTTTTGAGAAATCTCACCAAATGGTCTCATATCTATACTAAGCAATAAAGGAAGAAAGCTGTTCCTCAAAAAATATACCACCTAGTTTATCCTGCAGCTATCATCCATTCTTGCTGTCTGACGGATCTTTGAAGGGCAGCCCCAAACATGCTGGGAGAATCTTGTAGTACCAAAGCAACAGTCTGTGGCAAATTGTACTCAGAGGATGCCAAAGTATCCATTGTAACCAGAGGATTATGTCTGGCAATAGTCTGAAATAATTCTGAATGCCAACAGTTCTGGAGGGACCTGAATATGGTTGGACTGCCACCAAGTGAGTCACTGGTATGCAGAGCTCACGCGGTTTCCCTTGTCCAGAGGCAGGAAGGTTAGATACCTGCTGGCTTGAGTAAACGGTTTCTGGGCTCCATCCATTCATTGCAGCTCAGAATCATTCTTTCTCAACTATGTCAGTAATCCAAATCCATCAACAATGACCATACAAGCAACTAAGCCACAAAAGCCAAGTGAAGACAAGCCAAGTGAAGCTAGAGAGACATTTTTCTGTTAAACCAATGATATTTTCATAGCCCAATCCAAGTTCTCAGTGGACAGATAATGTGGAACACCTTCATGTAGAACAACTAGAAAAAGCAGAAGTCCCTTCTGGAAGGTGCAGGGCAATTGGGATTGATCAGTAGAACTACTAGTGCATAGAAGGGAAGAGGGAAAATTGACATTGATCCTGTTGAGGTAAAGAAGCAGGTTCTTACTAGCTAGGAAACAAAATTCAGAAAGCCCAAGAAGCAAGATTTTCATGTGCTAATGACGCTGGCGAGCCCTGAAAGGAAACGTCTCAGGTCAGACTTTGCAAGGAAAGCATTAAAGGTAAGTATTAACATTGGTGACCACTTAAAAGCAAGAGAGAGAGACTTTCAACTGCTCCAAACAAATCATACTTGCTGTGTAACTAAGATAAGTGGATGGGTGAACAAACACCGGCTGTACTGTAGGTTGAGCATATCTCCATGGAAACTCAGTCATCTTCTGAACTCAAAATGTGTTCTGCATGATGATTCAAAATTTAAAGCAGTGGAATAAATTTTTCCCATGTGTAATGTGTATGTGCCAAGTCCCACTACAGAATGGAGGTCTGACCACCCATCAAATTTAGGATTTCCCTGGGACAATTTTGGGGGAAACAAAAAAAAAAGAGAAGCAAGAACAGGTAGGAAAAGATTGGGGGGAATATTTGGCTAATCATATAGCCCCTTTACCTCTGGTCTTGGGCAACTTAGGCAAAATTTTTGAGGATGTTGTAGCTCCTGTTGGAGCAGTGGTTTTGCTGAACTCCAGGTAGGTAGGACATTAATACAAGTGCAAGTGGAAGCTGTTCACCATTTTTTGCAAGCTAGAAGAGAAAGAGACTTAATAGAAAGAATCAGAGACTAGAACGAGTTGAGTGTCACATTCTTTAAAAGTAACAGTTTAAAAAATAGTGCAATTCAAGCTAGCCTGCTGAGGTTAAGGAATTGGTTCTGAATGCTTTAGGCCTGTGTGCAAATGCCTAATTAGACTTAAAGAACAAATGAACTTGGCATTCATTCATCCCAATACTAACTGGAGCACATTCCAACCTGTGCTCTCCTCCCAGTATGCGACTGTCAGCCCCCGCTTGCGGGAAGCAGAGGTGGAAAAGTGGAGGTGTTATAAGCTACATCATCAGAAATGAGGTGTGTTTTGGGTTGTATGAGAGGAGCTTCACATGCAGAGAATCCTCAGGCAAATCACAAGCCTTAGTTTGGCACCCTCTCAAAGGCTAAATCAATTCCTTAATTTTAAGAACCCTTTCTTTATCAGATCTTTTGTCCTGTGACTCCTGCATGGAAGTAAATGCACCTTCCTGTATACCGGCTTGTCTGAAATCCATCAGAGTAAATGGCTTCGATGGGATTTATTGCTTGAGCTGTGCAGGGTGACATGCATCCCATCTGCTGAGATTTATGTTCCTATGTCCTACACTCTCAAACAGAAACACACACCACCCATGCTGCCCACACATAGGCACCTGCAGCTATGACACTGAATTTCAGGGGGAGAACAGGCACAATCCCATCAGATAGCTTTAGCTGGCCCATCAGAGAAGTACAATGTGCCCTTTTGTTACGTCTCTACAATTTCATGAGCCTGGGCTCTTCTCTGATTCAGGGATTCAGTTTTATGGTCTAACCAGTGAGAAAACATCCCTACTTTATAAAAGGAAATGTATCTTTTGTTCTCTAAAGTATCAGATTGATGGCTCATATCAAAGGTTTTATAGACAGGAAAAAGGCTGCTATCTTCTGTAAACCATTCCACCTGGGTACCTCTGCTGCAGGCTCTGAAAGGAAGGAGGCAGGCCGAGTCCTACTGAAACATCAAGCTCAGCTTCTCTGCAGAGCATGCAAGAAGGGCAGGTGCTAGCAAAGAGGTCTGCATACAAGGTAGTAACTTAGGACCTGCAGGCTGATTTGAAACAGAATGTTACCTAACAGTGCCCAGTTTCTGCTGATACTGTGCTCAAAATTAAAGGGTGAAACGTTCCCTATTTTCTTACCAAGGCCAGCTTGGAAGTTTCCCCATGCTCAAAAATTAGGAGAGTGGGATCACATGCAGGCTCTAATTAAAGATATTAAATCCTTTGAAAAATGGTTAGAACAGCTTTGATGCTGAGAGGCTCCTTGTGCAGTGGCATGCTTGGAGCCAGGACCGAGCAGCTGTGTGGGGGAAGGGCATTAAATAAAGCTACTTGTTGACTGCCTGTAAAATTGGCTTCTAAAGGGAGTGCCACAGAGCACCATCCATTACCAAGTGACAGAGAGAGTAATTTTCAGCTACTCTGGACAATATCATAATTAAACTCTGTGTGTTCCTGTTCAGTATGGTTGGTTGTGGGTTATTCAGCTTAATGTTTATAAAAAGGATAGCTCTCTCCCGTGCCACCTTAACCCTGGGCTGTTTTTCTCTGTCCTTCCAGATGCTGGAGAGCTCTTCAGTCCTTTTGTTCATTGTCTTCGTCCTGCTTTTCATTTTGCTGCTCTTTGTGGTGCTCATCAGGAAAAATGGCGCTGCTGCCCTTATCTGGAATGAAATAATCCGGGAAAAAATAACCAATTTCATCATGAATCAGAGCAAAGAACAGAGGATTTTAAATTTCGTGCTGCAGAATGCAGTCCGAGGAGACCCCTGTAGTGTGCTGGACACTATAGATAAGTACTGCTCCCAGAAAGAGTGGGCCATGAATGTGGGCGATGAGAAAGGTAATTACAGCAGGGATCAGCACTTGAAAGATCCTTCAAGACTAGCATAGTACAGGACATCTTATTGTATTCACATGGTAACTTCCATCTGCTGGAAAAAAAAAATAAAACCCACAAGAGCCTTGTGGTCAGCAAAGTAGTTCTGTAAACAGTAATGCATGCTTGTGCAGATGTTTTTGAGGACGGGTATCCAGTGAGTAATCCAGAAAGTCATAGGACCAAATCTGGGTTTGTACGTTGCGTACGTTGCAGGTGTGTAAGCAGAGGGTGACAATTTATGTGAAAAATCTAGGGTTGCGTTATACTCGGTTCCTATACAGGGTGGCCTTAACGCATAATTCATTATGTTAAGTACCTTGAGATCCTTAACCGAAAGATAGTAAATTAAAAAAAAAAAAAGTATTTTAAACAATATGAACTCTGTGTATGCAAGCATAAGTTATAAGTTACTGTTGAGAGGAGAAATCCTACCCGTGTAATACATGAAAGCAGCTATCAGACATTGCTGCTACTTAGCGAGTAAATAATTTTGTTCTTGCCTCCTAAAGGAAAATATGTGGACAAAACATGTTTTTTCTTAGCTGCAGGGAAGTGACAATCTTTTCAAAAAACTGTAATGGCAAAATGTTAACATGTTCCCTTATGAATTAGACACAAAAGTACCTCTTACTGGGAAATTGCGGGGGAAGTTTGCTTTGTCTGGGATTAATATAGCTAATGAAATACAACTGTAAGCATTGTAATAAAAATGCTTCTCTGTCATGGGTACATTTTGAAACTAGCTCCTCTGCATACCAGGTTGGGGTGCTTAGGGCAACAGAACAGTAGGTGGTGGCTGAGTAGGAATTCTTAAAGCTCTAAACTTTCATCATTTGGGATTATATTCTTAAAATTTCCACTCGTTTTGCTCTGACAAGATGACCTTTCCTCAGATAAGAGCCATCAAAGTTAATGCATCTTTAGTTCCTAAGATTTTGAGAGTGATCACATGATCGCAAGATGCAAGCATCATCATCACACTATTAATAAACAAATGAAACCCAGGAAAGTATAATGTAATTAATTGTATATGTACATTGAAAAGTTCCATGGCTCAGAGTAAAATCCCTTCAAATACTTTTTCAGATTAGCTATCTAGTTTCTAGCCATAAAAGTAAGAGGAGACAGTTTTCTCACAAATAAATCCTTTTCTTCAGAAGGACTGAATATAGTACACTGTCACTTCTTTTGGGGAATATTTTTTTGTTCTTAACAATTGACTAACATTTTCCATTCCACAAGTTCATCTAGTGAACCCAAATATTTTGCAATTTTGTAACTAGATTTTTCTTTTTCCCTTTAAAAACAAGTATTTAGTATGAGAAATTTTGTATCAGACTACTGCATGTAACATTTGCAACAAATATGAGCACTCAAAATTCGGCACTTACATATTTCACAAATATGGCCAGTTTCTGCAATAAGTTACTGGAAAAAAACACTGCATTTTTCCCTTGTAACACTATAAATATTTTAGTTAATTCAGGTATTTGCTTACTAAGAAATGTTTATATTGTGAAACTAAGATTTTTTTTTTTAGTTGAAAGTTTGCATTTTGAAACTTAGAATGTCCATGATCAACTTGGTCACAGATAAGCCAATTTGCAGAGGAAACAGATATATAATTTGACATCAACCCTTAATTTTTGAATGTCCCGAGCAACTGAGTACATAGACTTTGTAAGTTTCTTGTCACTAACTTGCTCTTCTGTACGTGAACCAGTTTGATTTTGCCAAAAGTTAACCTTATTTCCATTTTATTCAGGTTTAATTCTAGACAAGACAGTAGAAGAGGTCAATCCATCAGTTGCACTGGAGCTGGGAACATACTGTGGCTACTCAGCAGTTAGGATTGCTCGGCTACTGAAGGCAGGAGCTCATCTTCTCACTGTGGAGTTCAACCCAGAATTTGCTGCTATAGCTAAACAGATGATTCAGTTTGCTGGAGTACAAGATAAGGTAAATACCATTTATCTCTTGTTGGTATGAGGAAGCAATATATGGAGAGTGGGACTTTATCCATAGAAAAAACAATAATAGGTTTAAATTTGCTTTTTACTTGTCAGGCAAGTATGACATCCTAAGTGGGAACATGCAGAGTTTAACCATCAGGCTTGGTAGCAGGGAAAAGCTACCAGTGTCCACACAGAAGACCAAGGTTGTCTGCTCTTCTGTATAGACCATGCAAGTGAGCTAAATTTGTTAGCATCAGTCAGGAGTCCAAATATGATGCAGACCCAGCTGAGAGTCAGGGTAGAGTTTGAGGCTTGTCAAGATGCGTGTGTGACCAAAACAGTCAGGGCTGTTCTCCAAAGTTCTTTGCTATGTGAATCAGGATGAAGATTCAGAGGGGCAAGATCAGAAACAATCATATACATCCGTATCTCCTTAACATTTGGAAAGCATTTAGACCTCATCTTCTAGTTTGGCCTCTTCGCTATTCACTGGTCAGTAGAGTAGATGGGCCATTTGCCGAGAGCTGTTTTCAAAACCCATAGGGTTTTGAAATAATAATATTTCAAATATAATAATATAATAATACAGGCCTGGAGGGAGGCTCCAGAGTCAATTATTTCACTTATAGTCACAGGACATCAGCACACACAGTCCTTTTCATAAAATTAGTAATCACTATTGCAAAATTGGGTAGATTTACTGCCATTATTGAACTGCAAGACTGCCCCAAAGATTCCTCCTCCTCATAATCAGAAGCCTTTCTATGATTTCCATCTGACATTTATTCATAGACATTTTGTATTCTTTTTTTTCTTGCACCCACAGTCCTTATTAATTTAACTAGCTCCATGCCTAGTTACAGTCCCTGACCTCTCACAGCAGCACAGCTGAGGACTTAACTATGTTACCTCCCAAAAGCTGGACTAGAATATTGGTTTTCTCTATATAAACTAAAAGGTTCAAATCAGTGTCAAGACTGAGTACAACAGAAAACTGAACCATAGTCTAATTTGTTACAAAAGCTCATAAGAAGCAGTTGCATTATGTGCAATGCACTTCAGATGAGATGTACTTACCCAAATCTAGTTGGTCACAGTATATATACTTAAATTTTGTGCAATCTGAGGTGTCTTGACTCTCTGTACAGTTGGCTGAGATGCAGGTATTTCCAGTCTATGATCTATCTCAGCTCAAGGCAGACATCTACAGCAGGTCAGAGGATTCACGCCCGAGAAGTGCCTGTCTATTCAACTAGACAACTCACTTCAACACAGACGATAAAACTAGAGGAAATAAATCCCACCATGAGATCTTCTAATGCGTTTCTTAACTTCTTGAAGAGAACCTGAAGTACTAGTGACCTCTAAAATAGCATTTTCCCCATCTGATTTAATCTCCTGATCAGCTATGAGTCATAAACCAGACAGATTTCCTTACCACTTTTTTACTCCACTCACAGTATATGGCGCTTGCTTAAGAAATCAATGTGCAGCAGCTTCTTTCAGTTTAACAGTACTTATGCCAATAAACCTGTGAGGAAGATGTAATAGCCTCTGTCCTGCCTTCTCCCTCTACTGGCCATATGAATTTTACATACTGTAGCCTCCAGCTTTATTCTAAACTAACCTGTTCTCTCTATTTTTTGCTTCCCTTGGACTACAAGATTCAACTGAGATGTAACTAAAAAAGTAATTTAAAGTACTGTTTTCAACAGGAGATTCCCATGTTTCCAGTAAAGAATCACATTATCCAACAGAAACAAGAGGTCGCTTTTTCTGCTATTATTTAAAAAAAACCCAAACAAACCCCAAACCAACAAAACCACCCAAACCCATGTTTTGGAACACAACTGAGTTGATTTGTCAAAAAGAAAAAAGTACACTTGATCTAACTCTATGAAATAATTCAACTGAGGCAATATTGAGCTATAAAGAGGATTGCTGATGTCTGGCCACAATTTAAAATGAGCTAGAGGCATGTGCTTTTTCTTAATGGTTCACAATTCATCAGATGGATTTGCATTTCAGGTAAAACTCCTAGAAGGCCCTTCAGAGGAAATTATCCCCCAGCTGAAGAAAAAATATGAAGTGGATACTCTGGATTTTGTCTTCCTGGACCACTGGAAAGACAGATACACACCAGACACCATCTTGCTTCAGGTCAGTTTGCACAATTCCAGTCTTAAAAGTAAAGTAGCAAATGCCTTGATGTCCGTGAGGCCTATATTCTTTATGAAGGACCTCATCCTCTGTAAAATGAAGAATGGCAGCCAAAATAGCAACCTTACAAGAAAAGAGGATTTTGGGGACAGGATCCAAAACTTTTGTCAGGGACAACTGCTGACACTACATAGCTCAGGACTTGGCAAATACTGTTGAACCATTTTGTTTCCTGAACAAATGGGTCTGCAGTAGAAATCCCAGCTGGAAGAATGCATGGTCTGTGTCTTATGCTCCCGAGAAGGAGAGTCTGCACGGTCACTAACTGGAACATTTGACCCAAAAACATCTTGATCCTGGGAGCAGGTGAGACTTTGGACCTGCATATCCCAGCTCCACCTCTCTAATTTCCTCAGTACCCCTTTTTTTGCCTGGGTCTGTGGTGCCAGCAGAGCCTTCTGATGAAATACTATTTTCGTAGCACAGCTGGGTATCATCCTTCTGGGAGTCTTTACACCACCTAATTAATTGGCTGCAAAGCAACCTTTGGAGGAGCGCAGACTGCCCTGGTCAGGCACTTGCTAGGGAAGTGCTGTCCAACTCTTATCTCCAGCCCCGAATGTGGAAAAATTATGCTCATTTCTTCCCAATCCGCCTTAACCGTTACTGTTAGCATTACAAAACAAGTTGGCTGTAACAGCAGTAGGCAATGATAGGTGAGGTAACTACTAGAGGACTTCTGGATAAGAAGGTATTTTCAAGTGTTAAATAACTGAGATTCACAACATCTGTATCTATCAACACAGCACATACAGATACTCTCCTAGCTTTGGAGCTGCAGGCTGATAAAATTTTCTACAACTGCCTAACTATTTGTATGGAAGTGTAATTTTTTAATTATTTTCTTCACAAGTAAATCCACCTTTTTTGACGCTGCCTCTTACATCGAGAACCTGCCAACTACGTCCTGTCCCCTGCTTGAGGGTGACATCCCCCCTACATTATTTTCTCATCCAGGCTCCCGTTTTTTAATTTCAGCCCTGTCCTCCAGATAGCTGTTTGAAAAGGAAATTTGTTTGGGGTTGTGAACAGCCAGTATTGAGTTTACGCAACAGTAGCTGAAGAAAATGTTCCCTCCCTACAGTTATTTTGTACCCAGAGAATGTTTTCTTTTAAACTGCCTGTGTAAGGGTGACTGAGCTTTCTCCACTGGGAAGAGCTAGCGCATCCTTATCGGAGCTTAACCTTCACAACACAGCCAAAACAAAGAGGTGGTTTAGTTCCATCATGGTGTTGTCTGTTGCAACTGTGACACAAAGTTGCTTTGCTCAAAAAAAACAAAAACAAAAAACTTACAAAATTAAGAGGAGAAAGATGAAGAAAAGATCCCCATGTTTTCTCAGATGTTACAAACCTTCTAACATGCAATTTTGGCATGTATTGCAATATGAATAGTGAATATGAAATATGACTATAAGATATTCAGATGAAATATATAATGAGGGTGGCTCAGACAGCATTCCTTTTCATGCACTTCTAGAAAAGCCTGACACAAAGAGAATCTGAAATCCTGATGACCAGTGGAAAATACAGTATGTTGTCACTTGTAGGCTTCTATAAGCTGCGCAACAGACCAGAGGATATTTGCCATGTCTTTAAAATTGCTTCTACTGTGCTGACTGGTGTTCAGTCACCAGAGGCAAGAGCAGTAAGCTAAACAGCCTCCGCAGCACACTCATCAACAGGACTTCTCTAATATACTGGGAGCAATAAAAAACACCCCATGTTTTGGCCACAACTGCTGCCTGTAAACACAGGATAACAACAAGCCTGATTAACTACAGACTGTGTTAAAACAGCTGGTAAGCTCAGATAAACAACTTCTGCTAGACAAAAATACCAGTAAAAATTAGGTTTGTAGGTTTACTGAGGATAAACATTGCACTTGAAGTGAATATTGCAAGTTAATTACGCCTTGTGGAAATTTGTCAGAGTGATCTTCATTGTGCACAAACCCTGCTTCATGCCCAGCTCCTGAACAAAATGGCAGAAAGTTGTACAAGATGAAAGGAAAACAAGTGCAGAAAATCTCCTTTATTCATTTAGTGGTTTTGGAGTTTGACTGAGACTGGCCAAAGCAGACTGGTACATGGCAGTCTCTCAGGTGACCTTAAGAGCTACTTCAACATTTTAATGTGATATTAAAGAAGTTTTCAAACATTAGGCATGAGAGCCAAAACAAAACCATCTTACTGATCATGTAGACATAGTTGGAAACAATCTGAGCAGCAAACTGCATGCCTCCACTGCACTTGATTTTCTGTTTCAGAACCTGAATGACCCAACATGTTATCAGCATCTCTAATGTTCTACTGATTGTGTTAGCAGAAAAAGTCATCATATTAAACATGACCACAAAGGATCAGTCAGTTACTCAGCTTCTCCCATGTCTTTTCTTCCCTCCAAACCTGTAGTACAATGGGTTTTTGGATGCAGGCGCTTGAGTACATGGTTAACGTGAAAGCACATTACATTCAAGCCAATGTCTGCTTAACAGCCACCATGAAGCAATTTCTCTTCTTTCTAGGAATGCAACTTGCTGAGGAAGGGCTCGGTTCTTCTGGCTGACAATATCATCGTCCCAGGAGCTCCAGAATTCCTTAACTATATCCGCAACAACCCCCGTTTCCAATGTACTAACTACCCATCTCATCTGGAATATATGAAAGTGGAGGATGCTATGGAAAAGGCTGTGTTTTTGGGATAGAGAGCGCCATTAATACTCAACCTTTGTTTCAAATGACATAAATGCAACTGCACAGGTTAACTTGTCCATGCTTTAAATTTTGTTTTGTTTTTTTTTTTATTTTGGAGCCTGTAATTAAAGCAAGAGCTAGTGGAGATCATTTCAGACCAGGTAGAAACCAAGATCGGGAGTAAATAGGGCAACTGCTCAAAGGTCTGCTCCATTGTTTCATATAATTCAGCAAACCCAAGGTGATGCACATTTCTTTGCCTTGACCAACACATCATCAAACAACACAGTCTGTTATTTTGAGCTCAAACACAACCACAGTTTGGACTTAGGGTGGGGTGGAGAAAGTCACTGCACCTTCTGAAGACTTGTGTCCCCAAGCTAAACTGATTGTTATCAAGAGTGGGAAAAAAGCATGCGTGTTGCAAGAAAAGACCATTTCAGAAGAGCCAGTGCACCTTCTGAAGACTTGTGTCCCCAAGCTAAACTGATTAATTGTTATCAAGAGTGGAAAAAAGCATGTGTGTTGCAAGAAAAAGACCATTTCAGGAGCCCTGATTTTGCTAAATTACTAGCATACCACTTAATGCAATGGAGGCTCCTATCGCGGTATCAGATACATTTTTGCATAGTTACTGCAAAAGTTAATCATCTCTATACCAGAGAAAATGGCTTGCGCTGAAAGACGACTGACCCATGCAGTGATGAGAAAATAAAACAGAATTTTGCAGAAGACAAAGTTACTAATCTGCCCATGCAGAGGTAAGGAAAACTGAAGCAGTAAATAGATTAGAATAAACACAGTAACAGACAGATAACAAAAGGGGCAGGGTCTTTCCAAAAGAACACCAAAACTACATAGTATCAGAGAGCTCGTGTTTATCCCCTCATATTTACTTATCCCCTCATTATATTGTATATACATAGTGTGTGCTTTTTAGGGGCAGGGCAAGCTTCTTCCTCTGAAGTGCTGTGGAAGTTTAAGACACTGTATAAAAATAAAGACCAGAGAGAATGGGTTTTACCAGGTGGGTCCTGCACACCCTGGTTAACCTCAGTGTTATTAACACTATGTGAATAGTGAGGGTTGTCACTGAGAAGGTACAAAGCGAAATCTGAAGCCTCTAACTCACCTGAATAATGCAGAAATCCACTGGCATTTCCTGGCCTGTCCTGCTGTGATTATATAATGAAGTAACGGTCGCATTTATAAATAAAAACTAAAAAACAATAGAGCAGGCATGTGACTTCCTTTGTTTCCCATGAATTCTGCACTACACTTGGGATTTCCAGTCTTGGAACAGCCACAGAATGATCCAACAGCTGAAAATCAGAGTGAAAATCAGGGATAACCATTCTCATCTTTCCCATTATGGATTCTTTCAGACCTGTTATCAGCTTCTTCCTTTTATAGCCCACCCTACTGAAGTGGTATCTACCCTGGCCTGTGTGCTACAGAAAGCCCACCTCCAGGACACCAATAATGAGCATACCAGAGAATTGCCCCACAGTAAAGTCAGTTTAGAAAAGGACCAAGCAAACCGCAGTGACCCAGCCAGCTTGTAACGTGTGCATTTCACAGGCATATGAGAAGGCAACATTATCAGAGTTTCTCTGTCGCATTGAGACAGACACAAGATTCACTATACTGGGTTAGATTATGCAGAAGCAGCCCCTTGCGACTGTGTTGTGCTGTCCTGTGTAGGAGCGGACCCTGCGTTCTAACGCTTCCATCTCACACTGTGAATAAGAAAATGATTTATTCTGTAAGCTTGCGTAGCAACACGTCCTCTTGGTATTCAGGCTCAACTCAAAGTCACTGGGCCAAAGTCCTTCAGGTGATTCCCAGCAATTTTTGCAAAATTTGCAAAAGAAAATAATCTTCAAGCCCATTTACTGGCACACACAAGTTTCTAGAGCACACTGGAAAATCTGGATACACACAGTTGACCAGAAATTTTTTCTGTACACCTACGGTCATGACTCCAAAGAACCCTCTTTTGTTTCTAGCTTTAAACACCTTTGCACCTAAACAGACGCTCCTGCCACAGCAGGGCACTTAACATGGACTGATAAACAAACCAAAGTCTCAGATACATGCTGAAGGATGCGTAAGAATAAACAGGTAGACTGTTCTGCATTTCACAACAGAGGATCAGAAAAATACATTCCTATTGCTAGTTAATGGCCGAAATTACCGTCTGAGAGACTGTCAAGAAAATTAGGGAAGGAGAGAACCTGTAGAGTTAGCATGGATATTTCAAAAGATGCATTAGTGAATAATGCATGTGTAATAATGTGCAAATATAACAGCCACCTTTTAGTATAAAAAAAGGTATTTTAATTCATTAGAAAGGATCTCCCACGTGGCAAATTGTAAAAATAAACACAGTGTACGTATCATCAGATTATTTACAGAATTCCATATGCAAGAAAAATTTTTCCACGTGACCACACTTCTGAAATGCTCTTAATTATTGGTGGCAAGGGATGAAAAGGCAAAAGCCTGACTCAGTTTGCATGACTGACCATTAGAAAGAGGCTTTTGGTCAGTTGAGCAAACATGATCTGGAGTCACTGACACATAAATGTGAAATCTCCCAGGGAGAAGAGTTACTTTTCAAAATAAAGCCATGCTCTGAATTCTGGGAGAAGCAAAAGGTAGACAATGGATCTTCTAATTCAATTATATTCTAAAAACCTACTGAGTGTTACTGCGACATCAGCCTATTGCAATTGGAAGACACAACCTATTCTTGCACAAAACAGGTATGGAACTGTGCATCTGGAAGCATGTGTCTAAAGACTGCCCACTGAGAGTGCACCACTGATAGAAAGCTCCCACTGGAAAGAACTCCCCTAAAACAACACACAGCTTTCAGCAAACTCTCACAACTCGCGTCACAAACGGTTGATCCCACCAAATACCGGTAATTGAGATCTATTCTCCGAACGATAGCTACTCTGTAGGTTGTCTTAGTGATTCAGGCAACACGTGAAAGTGAGGTCTGGTTCAGACCAGTAGTCAGAGCCTCTCTGTTACCCCAAAGGGACATTATGTTGTCTTTCAAAATATTGAATGGATTCTTTAAATCGGTGTACGAGAGAGAAAAAGGATTTACGCGGAAGTCAAACCCAGCACTAGTCCCTTTTGCTTCCTAATTTAATACCAAATTGAGCATAACAGCACCCATGTGGCAATCCTTACAGCAGAAATTACTCATCAGAGCAAACAGCACTCATCATATGCTTGTAGAGGCACTAGTGCTTCCTCCCACTGGTATGAGGAAGTGAAAAGCACCCCACTGAAGAATTTTGAGCAATGAGTCAAACATGAGATGCAGTGAAGAGAACATACAGAAACCCCTACAAGAGCAGCAAGAGAGAGACCAACTCTCCCCCCAAAGGTGACACCACCAGGGCGGTGATGCATGCTTATTTGGTTGAGTAGTCAATCAATTAGGAATCAATTATAAGGTCTCTTATGAATAACAGCTAGCTATGTTTGCTGTGCACACACACTAAATGTAGCAAAAGAGTTTTAGTCTTTGCCTCTGTCTCTACAGCTCAGTTAATGGTCCCATTATAAAACAACCTCCCACTGTAAAAAATCCCCTCTGTCAGCTCGTACCAGAATGAGATTCTGCCGTTGCTGTGCTTCAGTTGCACAGAGACCTTCACCGTAAGACACTGGGGAAAAGACCCAAGAGGACAGAATATTCCCCCAAGACACTGCTGAAACCTGAAACAAATGAGGGCTGTGATATTTCTTGCCCGTTGTGACCAGGTTAACCTTTCACCTGCAGGACTCATTGCTTCCATTTGCCCAACCTGTGATAAGCTGGAAATGAAATCACTTTGGCAGCTATAAAAGGTCAGTTATAGAAACAACATGCTTGTTCTAGCTCAGTAGCTTACCTACAGCATCTACTATTCATTGCCGTATTAGTGCATCCACACAGAAAAAAAAAAATCAGATTCCTCATTGCAGCAGAATGCCGACGATACCTAGCCCAGGAGCCCACGTCTTACCACAGCACTTGTGAAACTAGATCCTCCAGCTGCAAGAACAGAATCTGGAGACGATTTTACAAAACTCCTGGGGATGCACTCAGGACATCTGAAATAAGAAGGGAAGGCAAGCTGAAGATGACCTTCCAAGTGCTGTTTGCAAGCATTCGGAAGTAAACGGAACCTTATATTGCTGTGAATGGTACAATCAAGCATTAACATATGGCAAACTCCATTACTGGCAATGATTCATCAACCTTTCACTCACAGAAAACTGACCTCGGCTCTATCTGTAAGACCTTGCAGAGCACTCATGTCAAGATTTACTGGGTTTTGTCGTGGTTCATGACGGCATGGCGGTACGTATGATGTGTTTAGGTGCATCAGTCTCTGCTGGTCTTACCGACACAGATGAATGTGCCAGGGAGAGGCAGTCCTCAAGAGAATTAAGATCCGTCCAGCCGTTCCTAGATCTAACTAGCTATTACTTGAAATACATGGTTGACTTTTCAGTATCGGGATTTTTCTCCCCCACATAGCAACAAGTGTAAATTATTTGGCACATCCCCAAAATAACAATTTCTCATCTTGACCAAACCTCATATATTGCTATGATAAACTTAAAGATTTTCTGTTATTCTTACACACTAGAATACTTGCACACATTTCAGAAAAGAGAAATCTTTGTAGAGTTACATGGATTTTATAACTAAATTGGGAAAGGTTATTAACTTCCCAAATGGAAAAGCCATCAGCATGTTAGGCTTGTGGTCCCAAACGTGCAGCCCTCTGAACAGTGACACAGATGTCTTTCCCACAGAAATATGCTTGTATATTAAAAAGGAAAAAACCCCATGATCTACAGTCCAGGGTCCTTACAGGACTTCGTGCTACAACTCCAGCATATGGCAATGAATCAAAAATTTTCAGCTATACTAGTTTAAAGGATATTCCTATTGCCCTCATTACCACCGACCTTTTACTAACACAGAGTGCTGACCTGAGCTAGGGTTGAGTAATCCCCTGCCACAGAAAACTGCTGTTGCAAAGCCAAAGAATATTTGAGATACCTGATGTAACAAAAAGATAACCAATGGCACATGTATTCTTTCCAGGCATGGTTTATTGAAAACACACCAAATTGTTATCCTACATACCTGGTTTCTAACAAGCATTCTACTTGTCTGCATTATGGAAAGATCCTATAATAATAATAATACATTCTGTCACGGTAACATTTGTTCTATGAAAAGCATAATCCACCTTTTTTTTTCCTCTCCATACTTGTAAAATCAAACCATTCTAAGTGTTTCAGTTTATAGTACAGTGTAAATACAATGCAAAATCCCACCAGTCTAAACTACAGAGAGAATGTTGAGCAGTATTACAGAAAACACATTGTTGATTTTTTTTTTATTCTCCTACCATGAAAATTTTAAGGCACATGATAGTTACAAACACATTAGCTACTAATTACCAGTAAGCTTCTTAGTCTAGTTATTTTGCTTTTCTGAACAGTAAGAACCAGATTGGCAGGCCTTGTAGTATCTGCGCTATCTTCCTCCTCACCTTGGACTTCAGAACATCCTACCCTGATGTAAAACTTAAGACAGGAAAAAAAAGTTCGTAATACCTTCCCCTTAAATGCACTAGATTAGTTACTGTACCAATAAATCAGTGAATTTCTCTGTCAAAGATAAGGAAACACCAGATTTTAGGGCCATCAAAACAAAGAAATTTTGCAAGAAACTACGCCTATATAAACACCTTCAAAAACTGTGAGAGCACGACTCCACCCCAACAGCACAAAAATGCTGGCTGAAGTTCTTGGCACACTGTACTTTTCACCGAGTAGGCAGTCGGACAGCAGAAGGGGCTATAACCACTCTAACGCACCCATTTGGCTTCTGAAGCTTTGCTTACTCAAAGGGTTTAACACGTGCGCCTCTCTCACAGGTAGCTGAGCCTATACGCTCAACTTTAAGGCAAGTAACAGAAGGTAACTCACCGCCTTCAATCTCATGGAACTGCTCTAGGAGTGAAAACTGCTTTGCCTAGCATAAGCCTTGCATGCTAGAAAGCATTACCGAAAACTACTCCTCAGAGCTGGCAAGAACTTACTAATCTGCTGTAACAAACATGCCACCCCCTGCGTTCTTGATGTGTCACTTAGAGCAAGTCAGTTCCTAGTCCCCAAGTCAGTCCCTTTTGTGAGGTCTTGGCAACAGAGACAAGATTTGCTTTCCTGATACAGATGCGTTGAGAATCGGCATGTCTGAGTGCACAGGAGTAGAACTAGGATAGGCAGGTGTTTTGCCCAGAAGACGCCGAAGATCAGGACCTATGGCTGCCCAAGCTGTTTCTCTGGGGAGCATTTCAAGCTGGCAACACATCTTGGGTTGTCAAGTTACACTTAGGGCTAAATTGCTACCTAACTCCAAGACAGAAACAAGATATCCTAAAGCCTTGCCTTTCCACTCTCCTCCTCGGATTCTGCAGACAGACCAACTAACCTGGGAAGCTGTAAGCACAAGTACAATTGCTCACACACTCAACAACCAAACGATGCCTCTCCAGGGGAGTCCTGACACAGTGTTGTTGTTTTTTTTTTTTTTTTTTTTTTAAAACCTCCACAGCTTAGTGAAGATGCGTGGGAGATGCGCAAGCCACCTCCCTGGGAAGAAAGTTCTGCAGTAATTACATGCCACCAGAAGTCTCCCTCTCCCCTGTGTTATCTCAGCCCTCACTGGGCCATCAAATTTCCTTCCTCGTCTTTAGCAGGAGCCTTGCAACACCGTCACTTCCTTCCACCACCATCCCTCCCACTAGAATTTCTGCAGGTAGAAATCTCTTCTACCCCCAGCCCTTTGCAGGCAGATTCCCTCCAGCTTTCACAGTGGAGCCAACAGGAAAAGAGGAGGTCACATACCTGAGCCCTAAAAAGCACTGCCTGCCTTTTAGCAGGAGACTCTAGACCCTACTGCAGCTTTAGTCACACACACTGCCGCTTTCCCTTCTTTACATACAGTCCCTGCTGCCAAAATACAATTACGGGTTCATCCACCCACATCCCAGAACAGCTCAAACAGCCAGTCACACTTGCACCAAAAGGGGAGAGGTAAGGGCAGGTGTGGGCACACATCCCACCAGCAAGCTTGTGGCCATAGATAAAAAGGACATTTAATCACCAGACCTGGTGCAGAGTATCTTGCTTTGGGTTTCAGCTGGTGGGCTGGTAATACAAGGCGATAGTCTCACATGCAAGTCACCCCCCAATCCATTTTCCTTCCTCAATATCCAAACAACAGCTCGGTGAGAAGAAAAAAAAACACAGTAATGTAAATGATGGGTTATTGCTACATACTTGGGAATTTGTCATTATTGTAAGGCATGGGAAGGGGAGGTGTTAGACACGTGATTCCCAGAGGAAGTCTTGGCCCATGGACTTGGTATTTGACTTGATATACCATCCTTTGCTTTTCTGCAGCAATAAACCACGTTGCCACCTCACAGCTACGCTGGCTGTCATGAACGCTTACCCCCAGGAAAACAAAAAACAGTTTGCTACAATGACCCTGGGCAGCCAACGCCATCTAACCCAACAGGGAGGTTTGCTTATCGCAGGATGCAGTGTAAATACAAAAAAGATTTTTTGGGGAAAGTGGGATAGGGTCTGAATTTGCTTCTCAAACACTCCTCGGTGTTTTTAGCCCACTAATGATGGAGACCAAAGTAGATTCCAATCCAGATTCTGAGTGTCCCTGTAGTGCCCCACTGAGAGCCTTGGGGTATCTGGGATAGGAGGTCATGGACATAATTGGCCCCATGTCACTTCCCCCCTCCTGCAGTTTTCTCTGTTAACCTCTTGCTGGCTTTGAAATATCTGTACAATAACTAAATCACAAAGTCTTAGCAGAGACTCCTTTCAACAGTCAGGTCTTTATTTTAAGTGAACTTCTGCTCAGACTCCTTTGGTAAAATATAAGATTTGAAGAAGATCAGGGACAGACTGACAGCACGACCCTTCTCTTACACTGTTCTAATCAGCTACGAAGCAGGTTCCATTGCTAATTACTGAACGTTTTTAAAAAAATCCTTTCATATACAAAAAGAATACACCAAGTACATAACCAAAAGTGATATAAAACTCTTCTGTGTAGCTTGGTTAAAAGGGTCTCCGCGTATTGGCAGAACAAGTATGAAAAGAGCACCATTGATAGAATATACAGTCAGACTATGTATCTGGTTTCATTGCCACACTTTATGTCTACACATAGAGAGACACTGCCCTGACACAAATGCAGATAATCACAGGTGCATCTCTCTGCTTCCCTCGATCCGCTGAGCATCTTTGGCCCAACAGGACTCATGCAGGTGGAAAAACAAATCTTCGCTATCTTAATTTGCTCCAAGCAACTTCACCTTCCCCAGGATCCAGAAGTGACCACTGCAACGTACGTGGAAGATGAGGGTCAAAAAGGGAGGGTGCGAAGGAGCACATGTATCATCCAAATCACTGACAGCTTCTGGCATCAGTCTTTTTCCCTGAATCAACAAATGCTTCCCTCTCCTGCAAACTACTTTACATGGTTTTGTTAACCTATCCTCTGCACAACAATATATATATATAGATATAGAGATTTTTTTATTTATATATATGTATTCATGTCAAATTTTTAATATACTCAAGAAGATACAAAGCTCTTGGTACTTTTTTTTTTAAAGTTTTTAAATTTTTTTTTACAAAAATTTTAGATGTTTACTATTACAGTAATATTTTGGGGGAGGTGAGGTTGTTGGATATTTCCCCTTTTTAATTACAAAGGAAACGGCAGGCACTGAAAACTGCAAATGATGTTTGCTAGATTCAAAAATGTGCTTTCCAGTCACACCGTTTTTAGGAGCTTGTTTAAAACTAAATGTGGCGATCAAAGAACAGTGGCAACCAAATAAAATCAGCAAAAGTCCTCTGATGCTACTAGTGAGACATTTGCTTCCTATTCTCATCTGCTGCCCTCCCTTGACCAATGCCTGGAGAAAATCAGTGATCTGAAGTCATTTAGTTCACGGCATTACCAGATACCATATATGCAGAGTATGTTCTCGTGAGGTAAAAATTCCCCCTTACACAAAGCAGGCCTTGGCATCTTAGAGGAGAGCCGTTGCACATGGGTGATTTTCACACCAAATGAAATATGTAATCTCAAAACAAAACCAAAGGAACACAGAAATCATGATGATGATGATTTAAAAAACGCCAAACCAGTTCCCTTGTGGCATTTTTCATCAGGATCTATAGCCCAAAGCAAACATGGATCCAATAGTGACAAATTTGCCATCAAATATAAGTGACAGACCCATCTAAAATTTATAGCGTGTTCAAAATAAGACATCCTACAAAAAAAGCTCCTATTTTCTTCCAATGCGTTAAACAGCTATGGCAAAAGGAATTGTTAATCATCATCAATGCAACGCTGGTACATTTAAAATGTAAAAGCTCCTTACTGCAATCTCTGAGAACAAGAAAATAAAAAGCCAGCCAACTCCATTTCTCAGCATAGATTTCTGAACCAGGAACACTGAAACCTTCAATAAACTGCTTTTCAATATGTGGAAATAAAAACAGAGCCATTACAGAATTCAAAAGGCAGAAGTATTATACACCAGATTATAATGATAATATAGCACTGTGATTGATATAGCTTACTCTAAAAGCAGATTATACAGCTTGCATCAATTTTGTTATCCACTCTCCAGTTCATTTGACCAGCGTTTAATAGTTTTTGTTCTGCATTTTCTCCCTTCATTGAAATCCAATAAACCCACTCAACATTCCTGCACTTTCTGTGGAAATAATAAGGAAAACCTAAACATTTTTCAAAAAGCCTTTAAAAATGTTAGATTCACAGTTCAAAAGAAATCCCCCAAAACAAAAAACAAAACAATGAGCCCCGAACCAGAAAAGTGCTATTATCTTCATGGCTACACCTACGATATTATTTCAAATATTCTGCAGTTTCTCTTTCACTTGTGAAGCTGTCGTCTTTGATGCCGCATGACCTTCACTTCTCATACTTGGCACCATCCACACATAAGAGTCACCTAAGAACGCAGCCAGCTAGATGGAAGCTTGGATTCTCTTCTCTTGCTTTCTTTCTTCTTGCAGGAGTGGGAGGGAGGGGGAGGTGGTGGCTATTTCTGGTGGGAATGTAACTGAGTTAAAAAGCAAATTGTCTCGCTGTAAGGCATGGTGCTCCGGGGTTGGCAATGGCCGTCAGTTGTGTTTTCTCCTTACATCCCCCTACAATCTGCAGCCTGGTCAGTGATGCAGCGTCCTCCAAATCTGAATGGCAGTGGTGACTGATGAGATCCTCTGTGTCGATTCAATGTTTGTTTCTCCCCCTCAATTAAAAAAAAAATGTGGTTGGACTCTAGCCCTGCAAAATAAAGTCAAAACTGATTAATACCAGCAAGTAACATGACCTTGGTGATCTCCATCACTCAGTGGTAGGACAGTGACTGGAAATGCCAATCTAACTCCAATATATGGGTTCCTTGACGGGTATGACTGGGAGAAAATGAGCACAGACTTCATTTTTCAAAGTCTGTACCCCACCTGTAAGCCTTCACTGCTCAGAGGAGGAGTGCAGGAGTGAAGCGTACAGGCATTGCACACACACATTTATCTCTGCCCTTTGGCTACGCCAACAAGGCTGACCACGCAGTGCTGACCAGCTGTGGGAAGCCAACGGTGCCAGGGCCTGCTCCGTGGCTACATAAGAGTACCTGGCAACGCTGAAAGACTGCTCTGGGCAGGTGCTTCCAACCCAGGAACAGAAACAATCTGTAAACACTTAGCACTTAGACTAGACTCTTAAAAGAAGGAGGGGGGAAAAAAAAAAGCCAACACCACCACCCAAAAACATCCAGGAATTTTCTCTCCCACTAATGCATGCGATTTCCATGTAGAATTATGGGGGTGGATGATGCTCCATGTTTTGGAATTTGGGCCTTTAAAAGCCTATTGTCGACTCTGATGGGAAAGTTGCCCAGTGCCTTCCCAACAGTAACTCTTATTTTCCTTTAGTCATAGCCAGGGGCACAAAACCTGCTGTTCCAAATGTAGCAGCACATCTGATGGAGTGCCAGAAGGTATAACCGGGGTAGAGGGCTGTCTAGCAAGACAGCAGGAGACAGATTAGCAGTGGCAGGAGTGAAGAAAGGCCAGTGACAGTACTGAGGAACTTGGCACGTGGCAAAGGCGGAGAACTAGAAAGCGACAAAAAGACACCTTTCTTTAGCGACAGGAAAAAAAAAAGGTATTGAGAAGTGTGAGCTGTGGGTCAATGTTTATTGTGTAACCAAAATCATCTCTTCTTGCAAAGTAACTTGTGTACAGCCAGCAGCTTTCCTGCAGATGGGCAGGGCTGTGTAATTCATGGGAACCGCGGGGGACATCCATAAATAGTCAAGGATATGCTTTTCCTTAAGTCTCAGGCTAATCCTTATAATGAGCATAGAGGGAAAAAAACGGTCGGAAGCAGGAACACACTATTCAAATTCATTCCCATGGCCTAACAGCTGAAATCTTTCACATTTCAGCTGACAACCAATCATTCCCGATATTAATTTTCTGCCTGGTTATTTGACAGGTTATTTTTTAATCAAACAGTGGTGATACACTGAATAATATAAACACCACTTTTTTTTCAAATGCATTTTCATTTGTCTGAAAGGACCCAGTTAGCAGTTAGCCTTGAAGAGATTCCACAGCGATACAGATCGTGCACGAGACAAGTTAATCACTAGCACCAATTACCATTAAAAGGACCTACCATGCATGCAAATTAGACCCAGGAGTCAACAGGCTGGGGTTTAATGTCACGGGCATCCACCAGATTCACCGAAGCCCTGTTACTCCTGTTAATGTTTTTCCTATTTGTGTCATTCTGCAGCACAGGGTGAGGAGTTAAAGGCAAAACAGAGCGGATTAATCAAACAAAACCACCAAACAAGTCAGCTTAAAGGAGCACAAAGGAGCACTACAAATTAGTGGTAGAAAAAGAAACAAGATCAGCAAAGGCACAATACTGACAAAAGCATCTGCAACAGCCAAAAGGCTGCACTTCCCTGCCATCGTTATTCACAATTCTCAGCCACTCTTGAGCCTCAGAGCCATAGTTATCAAACAGTTCACAAGCCACAAGACCCCACAGATATATTTCTGTTTCACAGCACAGGGAGAAGGATGAGTAGCAGCTACTCAGCTCTGCCCAACTGAGGGCATGGCAGCGCATACCTTTGATGTGTACAACAGGCTGAATTCAGGTTACTCTCTGTCCTTAAAACCAAGAGGCAGCGCAGACTATAGGAGACACATTGTTGAGGTGAAATGTTTTTTTCTCATGAAAGCAAAGCAGCTACTCACTGAACTCTGGGTTGTGCTTCACTTCAGACATACACTGGAGTTTGGGCTGCTTGATGTGATTTTGAGGGTGGTATCGGACCACTTTAATGAATTTTGAGTGGCAAAAATAACAAGTGTTTGTTAATTTTCCCGCCTTAGCCTATTTTCCTTAGAAAGACATTTTCTGTCAAGCTCCTATTGATCAACATTCTTATGTCACTCAGTGCATCCATTCCCACTGCATCCTTGCAAAACATTAGAACTGTGATGAGGGAACCAGAAGGTTTATTTCATTGGCACTGGTTCAGGCAGGGCCATCTCCTGCCACATTGGAGCAGGGAGGCACACTGCATGACTTGAGTAATCAGCTCAGTTTTATCAGTTCCAAAAACAAATGAAGGAGCGCAACCACCTCTACCAAAAAGTCCAGCTGGGCAGCCTTCAACAGGGTGCAGCTATACCCAGAACTGGCAAATTGAAGAGCGTGATCTGTGCTTAAAAAATGTCCAGCTGGATCGAGGCCATTCGCCAGGGTACACCTTCACGGAAAGGCAGGACACAGCAGGAAAAGCATGACCAGGCAAGTTAATATAGGGAGGCTGAAGCAGCCGGACATCTTCCTAATTCATGATCTACGGAAATATTTTTCTCCAAATCACATTTTTATTTGGCTTGTTCAATAATAGTGAGTTTTCCTTTCAATTGACTGAAGTTTAATTGTTTCCACTGAACATCAATCATCTGGATTTTCTGGTATTATCAGCAACGTGCTGAAGGTTATTAAGGACAGCCTTCTGCACACTAACAATGGTGTTTCCTACCACTGACTCCTGTCTCCCTGAATCCTCCTCTTCTTCCCCTTCCTCCTCAAAATTACTTCCCCAGGGGAAAACACAAGCTTGTTTTGAGGCCAGGGAGAACTGGTTTAATGCCACAACATTAAGCGACTTTTAAAAAGGTCTGCTGAAAAGGTGTAGCAATGCAACGGAAATTACACTGAGCCTACTAAGCCACATTTGCACACAACCCACAATACAAAGAGCTTTGTGAAGTAAGATTTTTTTTTTTTTAAAGTTGTCTAAATTTGTTTTTAGAAGGCACACACACATAACCATGCATGTGTCTCCCACCCTCTCCATCTCCTTGGCCCGTGCCCATAGTCTACCGTCAGGACTGTGAGTGAGTGTTGGGGAAACGAATACTGTTCACCACACTGCTGTACACAGACACAGAAGCTCACACCTACTTCTCATGCTGAAAACAATAAAGCAGTGTGACAGTCTGAAGTGACTATTCTCAGAACAAAGTCTGAGCACAGTTATATATTTTAGGGCTAGAGAATGCTGCCTGGACAGGGGTGACGGAACAAATGCTTTCTATTTTTACAACCTCATCCATTTTCAAGAATACAGTGATTGCCTGCATTTGCGCCTGCACTGGAAAGCAGCATTTTGTTTTTATTTCTGGTTAGCCAAGTGCTAAGTTACAAAATGGTGTCTTTATCTTTAAAAAAAAAAAAAAAAAAATCCCTTTACAGCCCCCTGGTGAGTAACTACCCTATATTTCTTGCTGAGGACACCAGGCTTCCTTTCTTTTAAAGGCATTGACTAGCATTCAGCAGTAAAAAGGAAGCTCACTTTTAAAGGTTCTTTCTCCGAGGCATCCCCTGTGTTATCACTGGTCTTGTATTTGCGCTCCTTGTCCCGGTGATCGATGGTGGAGTACCCATCTGAGGAGAAATAACATGACAGTCAGGCATGAAGCACAAATAAGAGCAAAAACAGAGCTGATGCTAGCAGAATTCTTCAGCAAAGAAACAGGAAAATAAACCCTCACAACCCAAAGATGTTGGCAGCCTCCTTTTCACATGCGCTCCAGCTCTGAAATTTCATTTTTACCAGCTTAAAACAAAACAGAAAAGCCCTCTTTTTGTATCACTGCCAGATGCTGGCGCTCATTAGCAGGCAGCATTGTTTTAATCCCAGCCTGCTGCAGTTTTTAGTGTGCCCAAGGAAAGCAGAAAGTTGTCATCTTGTGCCCTGTGGCTAATGAGCTCCAAATTCAGCCCAAATCTTATGTTCCTTGCTTAGCAGCCTGATTAATTGGCTGTGTTCATTCCCTGAATGCTCTGCAGCATGTTCCCACTCTTCCTGAGCCTGACTACTAGCAGGACATGACAATAAT
The DNA here is from genome assembly GCF_965638725.1 of Aptenodytes patagonicus. Taxonomy (NCBI): domain Eukaryota; kingdom Metazoa; phylum Chordata; class Aves; order Sphenisciformes; family Spheniscidae; genus Aptenodytes; species Aptenodytes patagonicus. The sequence goes on from NC_134963.1 coordinate 723,725, forward strand.
TTGGAAGAGTCCCTTTCAGAGCACTGAAAAAAAGGGCCTGTCGAGTTGGAAGAAATCCTGATGCAAACCCTGCTGTGCTTGGACTGTCTTTCACTACAAAGTAGCACCTGTTGGTGCTTTTTCTCTTGACAACTAAGAAACAATATGAAAGCGTGATGAACGCAAGGAAGAAAAGTGTGAGAGGGTTTTATAAAGAAATGGCTCTAATTATTTCAGAACCTTTGCTTTGAATCATTGTCAGCCAATGCACATCTTAATTTATTTTCCTGATACATCAGATTTCCCTCATTATCAGTGACAAATAGATCCTCTCCTGCTCTGCTTTGACAGCATTGTAATCTGGAGTAAATGACACTCAAATTTATAGCTCCCTGTAGGCTTTTGTTTTCCCCTATGTAATTGAGGGATCGTTAATGTTTTCATGTCCTGACAAACTGCGTTCTTGGAATACCACAAAAAGGTTTTACATAAACTACCAAAATGCTCCTCTCTTGGTTTATTACTTGCCTGCAACAGGTCACTAAGAAAAAGTCAGTCATGTTTTTTGTGGGGGTCCCATGGCATAGAGAGGCACTGTTTGCCCACATGACAAAGGCACACGCAGCTAGAGTGACCTGTACCAAACACAGTCACAGAGCAGGGCCCTAAACGATGTTTATGCTGGCCGCAGCCAGGTTAAGTTTTAAAAGAGCTGTAGTTGTCCTATGCATCTTATGAATCAAAGCGCATGCAGACCTGCAACAAGCACCTGAAGTAGCGTATATTTATGGCATCATGGATAGTAACAGTATTTAACCGCGCCGTGTAAAAATAACTACAGAATTTTGGAGTTATACATGTAGTACACAGATCTTAAAAGCATGAAAATAACTGCCACACAGAGGTTTACTTACAATTATTTGTTGACAATGAAGATGCCTAACATTCTTGGCTATTCCTTCTGAACAAAAAAGAAGAAACCTAAAGCCTACCAGCTGCATTCAGCTACCCAGCCAGCATTTGTGGAAGAGCGCATGACCAGCAATTCTCTTTCAAATGACCGGCGTGAATACTGCTAGTAAGTCATATCCTAATCTAAAGATTCATCATTTATTTAGGAGTAAATAGTTCACATAGGTATGTATTTAAATGATGGAAACATGCTGACTCCCCCCCCCCCCCAAAATCAAACTCGCAACAACTGAGCAGTAGCTTTCTACAATCTAATATTAATTATACTCACAATGATGTAACGGATCACTTTGCATTTTTGTAGTGCCATCGTCATGGGTGATCCACAAACATTTTTTAAATGAACTGCCCAGATACAAAGGAAACCTTTAACCTACCCCCAGAGAGCAACAGCTACTAAGTGAAGTATGGCAGCTGTGATACTTCCCAGGGAGCAAGGTCAGAAGTAAGGACTGTAATCACAAAAAATTAAAAGCACAACAGATCTTTAATACTACTAAAAAATTAAAAAAACACGCTTAGCCAGGACAGCAGCAACAGGAAGATCAAGATTTTGCACAGTGGCAGTAATCTGACAACAAAGAACGGTCAAGAACTTTGTTGTTCATATCTAAGTTGCAACATATTTTGCAATTCATACTGTCAGCCCACTGTTGTGTGGTCTGCACGCTAACGGTGCCACACACATCAGCACTAACGGATTATGTGTTTCTGAAAACCACACACTGTGCTATGACTCTGGCAAGATAAGCAGCAGCAGAGATAGGAAGTTCATGATTTGACCTAATAAAATGAGAAATATCTTGAAGGAGGCTGCATCAGAGAAGTAATACCTCAGTGCTCCAAGGACCACAGCTCTCCAAAGAAATTAGAAAGTACTGCTTCTCCCATGTTTCAGATTCATTCTAAAAAGCGATCAGAATTAACTCTGTTTCTGTGGCATAAAGGAGACCTATACAGATCTTACTGCTCCAACATATAAGTGCATGATGCCGAATTAACACAATCCAACATACAGACAAAAGTTATATTGGTCAACAGAGGCACATCCCATTCTTGGCTTGTTTATTCCTCTCTCTCAACTTTCTGCTTGTCGTCTTCTGTATTGCTTCACTGACTATCTCCCATTCACTCCGCAGCAAGATTTTAATATCATCACAAATTACAGGACCAAATGCCTGCTGAGTGTCAGTCCACCTGTGCCCTCACACAGCTCTCAACTTATAAAGATCAAACCTCCGGACCCATCAAAAAGGAGGAGGAGAAAGGAAAAGTTATGCCTGAAGATGGGCACATAGGACAGGGGCATCTGAACTCTGTGTCTCTGGTCTGAACAATTCTCAGCTCCCAGATACTCTTTTCTGACTGACTGTAGGTTAATTGAAGCACAGATACAGTTTTAGAGAACTCACAAATTTGGCATACAGCCTTGAGATCACAGTTCCGCTGCTTCTACAGACAGCTCAGGGTCACAGCCACCCTCAGGCAAGCACTGTGACAATAAGCATTGATGATCTTCAAATTACTCGGAGCAGAGCCACTTGTCTGGAGCTGATGAAGTCTGACTGACCTGAGCTACCTCTGCGCTGGGCTGACTGCATCCCACACGAACTCATAATACATGTTTTCTTCCATCTCCCAGGACATCCACGCTCTACCCAGGCCCTCCATTGCTCCAGACAACAGGAATCTGACTGGTCCAGCACTGCCAGCTGATGGGGAACATATCTTTCTGCCTCTCTAGCCACACCGATAGCAAATTAATTTCCTTTATAGAGAAGGATGACCCCTACAGCATTACTGAGATACCAGTAGCAATTTTCTTTTTGCAATCTCGAAAAAGAGTCAACATGGGTTAACAGTAAAGGCCCAGGCACCAAGACAGCTGAACCCTGATAAAAAGAGGCAATGGATGAGTGGCAGACAGGCGGTGATATTCTGGAACAAGCAGTCTTGTACGCTGCAGGGAAGCAGAATGAACACTCTGGGCTGGAAGGACCTGGCTGAATGGAGGGGTACCTCTAACATGTGTGGCATGGAAATCCACTGAATTCTGCTGACACACTGTAACGTGTTTGAGGCAATTACAGTTCAGTACCAAAGCGGTACACCAGAAAGATAATTATGCAATCTGAAAGCATCTGAACTAAATGAAATGAACAACAAAAAGCTGGAGGCAGATGAGAATTGTCTAAAACACAGTGAATATAAAGTAGAAAGATCTTCGGGCGAGTGAAGTCAGAAAGAGAGGAAGACAAGGGAAAAACACACAACTGAAACCAGGGCACAGGACTTTCTGCAATAAAAAGAAATAAAAAGATAAGCTGGGACGCTGAACAACTTTCCCTGGTACTCTGTCATGCATTTTCGTTGCAAACGTAAATAAGGTCAGTCTCTCCTGGAGGCTCAATGTAGACTGGTGTGGAGTATGTGGGGATACAACCAAACTGTGCTTACTGGAGGTACAAACTCAGAGGAATGCATGTGGATGTTCTGCTCCTCATATCTCCCAGTTCACTCCAGAGTGGAAAAAGAACAAAAACTCCAGAATACAACAGTCCACAACGCAGTTAAAATCAGAAAATATAGCCTAGAGCAGCTCCTCATGTATGTATGCCCGTAAGACAAAAAAACCATACGGCATTTGGAAAAGCCTGAAGGAAAGAGATGAAGTACAAAGTTGTTATTCCAGTTCCTTGGAATTAAGGGTAGTAAACTGGATAAATTAATTTAGTCCCTTCGCAGCTGACCTCTGAAACAGCACAAAGTTATAGTCATACTGGAGTTAAAAAGCACTCAAGAGCTGGGGTCAGGAAAACTTGACAGATTTCATCTTCTAATAGTGATGAAAAGATTGGAGAACAGAACGGCCCAGAGAATCTGCCTGATGTTGTACATATGCTGTTAATTTGCATTTCATTTTGTACTCAGAGCTGTACCAGTAACTCCTGAAAGCATAAGGCAACAATTAATATTGAGACTATAAACAATCAACACTGCCCATACTGCAGCACCTGCTAGCACACAGCTATCCTGCCAGGCAATCTCCTCTGAATTTATTTTCTTCCATTGTGAGAACAAATGTTTCAGTGCTCCCTTAGGCAAAACACATACGGACAGTTGATTCATGGCAGGTGGCATCTCATTTTTCTAAGAATACAAAAGGTAATATATACCTGTTATTTTAACTTCTGAACATGCTTGGCTTTCAGCTTGGTTCTAACTTGCTATTTTTTTCAGCTACAATCACAAATAGCAGTATATCAAACCGTTTGATTTGGAGGCATTAATACAGGTATTTAAATAAGAATAACATCAACTGGAAGAAGTGAAGCAAATTCCCAAGAGACCATACAGCACCTTTATCTACCTCAGTAAAGAAAAAACCCTGTACAATTCTTAAACTACAGAGCTTATCAATCTCAAAGCACTTCACTGACAGTAGGTGGCTGTTCTCAGTCTACAGGAAAAGTCAGGCCCAGCTAGATGCAGGTAAATGGGAGGTGGAGCCAGGAATATCATACATACTGACTTATTTTTGGTGTTACCTACAGAAAAAAAAGGCAGAATGGATTTAAACACAAGCGTTACATTGAAGTAAATTTTCAACTCTCTTTTTCCTTCTGAATCCCCAGACTTCCAGATCTGTAACAGAGAATGCAGCTGCCTCAAGGGCCAGAGACTAGAATGAAAGCTAGGTCAGTGTATCTCCATTATGTGCTTAAAGTAGTGGAGAAATTGCTGTGTACACTCTACATGTATTTAAAAGAAAAAAAAAAAAGACAGGGAAAAAAAAAAAAGACGACGACCAATCTTTTGTAAGGTAATGTTTTGTTTTTAAATGTCAGCTTTATCCATCTGAAAGAATGTCACCTAGAGAAATAGTTGAACTTTCCCATGAGTGACAGTGTGCTCTATTGAAACAGACAGAGGGTTTAATCTATGACTGAATTTACCTGGGCCAAGTTCATCCATAGGTATCATATCACGGCTCCCAGCCTTCTCATTATCTATAAAACAGAAACATTGAAATGACTTGAGTTACATTTGCTTTTCTCAAAACTTGGTATTTTTAAATTAGTCACAGGACCAGAGAGGTCCATAAAGTACTGAACGCAGAGACCGTTGTAAAAAAAGAAAACAAAAACCAAAAAACCCCACCAAAACAAAAAAAACCCACAACCCAAACTATTCAACTGTTATCCATTCAGAATGGGAAGTTTGATTTAAGCTCTCCAGAGAGCATATGTAATCCTTATATTTTCTGCTTTGGCACTGTAATATAGAACTCCCTCTCTCCAAGCGGTAACAGAAACCGCAATTCTGCTGTGGACTACCTACTGCCATTAATGAGCTTCTCTCTGGTCTCTCCAGAACAGAAGAGAAAGAAAGAAAGTACGGGTGCAGCTTCACGTGGCACACAATCCAACCTAGCAGCCTACCGAGCCAACAGAAAGCTGACCCACAAAGAAAACAAGAAGTTTATTGTCAGATCAAACTGACCCAAGTCATCCTCTATCTGCATAATCTGCCAGATTTGATCAAAGACAGGGAAGGTGGAAACAGGCAGGGCAGTGTGGGGCTGTCTTTTCTGCAGTAACCTGCAGTTAAACCAGGTAAAGTGCAACATGGCAAGCTCTGCTGTAGGAGACTAAAGATTTCTGAAAAGAAATTGACATCTGAGCATTAGAAACTAGAACCAGATTCAGAGACAAAGCAATCATAATGAAATTAAAGCTGGAGCTACACCAGTGTTGGTATGGCTGCATCAGGCCTCATGAAAAAAGCACAGACAGGTTTAGCTAGCGTTTGGATAAACCATCTCCAATGGAAAAAACTGCACAGTAGAGGAAGAAGCACTGCCAAAACAGGCACATTTATTTAGAAAGGAAAAGACTCCAGTACTGAGTAGGGGTAAGGCCAAGCCCACTGCCTGGCTGAAGGCTAGGTTTATTAATATATAACATTGTCAAACAAGGCTGTTCTCCTCTTTCAAAGTGCCAATTTACGTCTATCCCAAATTCTCCCAGGAAGACGTAACTAATTATGTTGCATACAAGTTAAGAAAACAACATCAGTAGTGTACATTTCGCAAGGGAAGGAATACTATCCATATCCAGCTAACAGGACTGATCATTTTGGGACTGTGGGTAAAAATCACCACACAAGTACTACATTTTTACCCCCTCATGCTGTAACACAGATGTGGCAAATCCAGAAAACAAGCAAGCAAAGCACAGTAGAAAAAGTGATAAAGAGCAGAACTGACCTTGACTTTTATCCACCAGAGGCAAAGTGCTGTCGTCATAGCCAGACCTGCCAGCAGTACCTTTGGAACTCTTTGGAGTTGCAGAAACAGACTAGGAGACAAAAATCACATAAATACAAAATTGCTACTCAGGGAAATTGAACAAGAAAAATAAACACACCAACAGTATGGAGAGAGATTATGGAATGCTGCTAAGCCCCCCTTTTGTCGATAATATGGCACTGGATTATTTTTTATTTTCATATAGATTTGTCGGTGGAATTTTTTTCCTGTTATCTAAACGGCAGCATTGTTGGTCTGTAAAAGGAGCAAAACCTTTTCACAAGGAAAGATGAGGAGGCTGCATGTCAAGAACAGGTGGCTGCCCTGCGCTGCTAGATGGAATGTTTCAAATGAGAGACAACTAAGAAAAGACATGCTAATTCTTCCTCCAGTAAAGCATAAGCAGTTGGCCTATACAAGGTGGCATACTTCCAAAACCTAAAAAGATACATTTCACAGACCACTGGAAAACATACCCAGCAAGTATATGCATGATGCTGTGACTGAATAGATTACCATACATTGTTCTATCACCTAGAAGAACAGAACCAAAGCCCACAATCTATCAGACTGTAATACTAGACTAAGTTAGGACATCTTCCACTCAGGCATTTCCATAACTAAATCTAAGACCCAGCATCTTTACCTGGAAGTGTGATTTGTTCCACCCATCCTTCTGCAGGGCATTTCGTAGTTCTTTATAGCTCCACATCATCTGAAGAACGTGAGATGCTGCTTTTGTTTCTCTCGGAGACTGACTGATTTGCAAAATAAAATTAGAGCTTAAGTATTAAGCAATATAAGACTATTCATATGTTGACCTCTCTGCACAAAAACAATATCCAGGAGATAACCTAGTACTCCATACAGCTATTCTTTGAACCTATAAGCTATAGGATATATGTGAAATCATTCAGTGACTTCTTCATATCTATAGATATTTGTTGACAAAAAAAGAAATCCAAACAAAAGTTGTAATTTGTGCAGATTTCTGGGTTTTCAAGTGTATTGTTGGGCAAGCACTGAGGCCAGGCTGACCCTTTTGTCTTGTACCTGTCATTAACAAAAAACAGTGGATTCCATCCTGCCTGGATTTATTTAGGAAAAAACCCAACGAAACAAATTATAAGCCACTTCTCAAACCTTCACCCCAACTTACATATATTTCTCACAATTCAATGAAGTTGCTTCATGGTTTAGAATACCGTACGAAACAATTTGGGTCAGAAAAAATAAGCTATTTTTAAACAGAAAATGAAATTTTATCCATTCCTTACTAAGTCAGTACACCAGCACCCTCTATAAAATAATACAGGGCTAGATTCTTGGTTGGCTCTCATATTTCATAACAATGCAACCCAACAAAGTGTTCAGCTACTCTCCCAAAAGTTTGCTGAAAACACACCTATAACGTCTAACTGGCTGAACTATATGAAACAAACTTTTCTCTAAAGCAGTCAGAATACAGTTTTCAACAGAACTGCAGAGTGAAAATTTGTCACTTCAAATTACCACCACCAGCCCTTCGGCCAGAACGATTACTGCACGTGATTAACCATTTTACTTAAAAGAAACAGATTTTACCGCTGGCATTCCAGGAATGGAACGCTGCCACAGGAAAAAGGCCTCCCACACTAAAAATAAAGATCATGGTTTCACTGCAAATGATGTCTGCTAAATGCATACATGGTGCTAAGATGTATCTGACAAGGAGAGAGCATGTCTTAACATGACTGAAGTGGCTACTCTTTTTTTTTAATCAAGTAAATTAAAGGTGCTGACTGTTTTTACTGCGTATATATTAATTGCTCTGAAATTAAAGGCTCGGAAAGGTTAGGATGCCTGAATACTTTCACAAAGCAAAAGCTGCTGTTCATAGTGACATTTTCATGTTTGCAGTGAGCTCTCATGCATTTTGCTTTCAACTGTCACTTACCTTGACTTGCTGATAGCTACCAGCTTCTGAATGCCCTGTGTCTGGATCAGAGACCTGGCATTTTCTGAGCTGTCAGTAATGATTTCATGGATGGTATTCAACACTGCAACCACTGTATCCTCCTCCAGGTTCTTTGCAGATCTCTGCTGCCTGCTGGGCAAATTTCTTACCAGCTCACCCATGGCATAACTACCTAGATAAGGGGAAGAGATACCATTAGTCAGCCCTAATAATAATTTCAGCTTCCCATCCTGAATGATAAAACTCAAGGGTGTTTGCCAGGTCAAAAAACTTCATAATGCACATGTTTTGAACCTCAAGACTGTAACCTAACAGTGTATTTATCATTCATTATTTCAAGGTGATTGAGAGTTGATACCTAAGACAAACTCCTTCATCATGAACGCTAAAAAGTATTGAGGAAAGAAAAAAAAGCAATCTTTATTGAGAATTTTGCAGCCAGCATCTATCATACTTTGCAATGCCTGAGGCAAAAAGCATCCAGTAGCTGCTGCTAATGCCACATATCCATGCTAATACACGCACATGGCTTACTCAACTTAGCCTTGTAATAGGCCTTCTGGGGCAAGGTGTGCAGCCATGCATTTATTAACCTTCCCCCAGCAAAGGTAAGAGTATTTCCTCCTGGGTGCAGTTAGCCTTCTCAGTATATAGTACTGGAGGAAAAAAAAAAAAAAAAGAAAAGAGGAGTCCAGAGTTTATCACTCCCAGGTGTTCGTCTGTACCATTTGCCTAGCTACACCTCTGAACTATTAAAAAAAGAACCTGATGTATTAAGGCAGAATCCCACCTTGCTATTTGTTAGTATCAACTCGGATGACGGCCCTAGACATGTGACCAGTATTTCCTGGCCTGACAAGGTTATAGTTTAAACAAATACATCAGTTAAATACAGAGGCATCCAGAGGAAAACAACTCACAGCTGTGTCTTTCAGATTCCTGCTTATGGGCAGATGAATGCTTATTTACCCCCTTGGATAGGAGCTAGTGAGCACTGCTAACCTGAAGAAGAGTAAGTTGTTTGGTGCCCAGCTTCTACAAGCAACTACCACGCAAAAGGATGAGAAGGGAAGGAGGAAGCGAGAAAAAAGGAACAACTTTAGAGCCCACTGTGCTTCCCCAGGTTAGTTCAGCATGCCAAGGGCAAGACTCCCACTCTAATCTAAACAGCAGGCCTAAGAAGCAACGTCTCTGTAACCACCATGTGCGACTGGGAGCACAAGTGCCAAGTCAGCCAGAGCTAAGGAAGAAACAAGAAACCTCTTAACCCACTCACTCCTCTACACACCTACACGCACTCCCCTCTCCTGCAAAAACCTACATCTGTTTTTACTGCTGAGTTAGAGATTTCCCCTCAAACCATGGCTTGTTTGAATGGGCTGGAAATACATTCTGAGATGATAGCCCTCCACTTGATGGCTACAGAGTAATCTCAGATAGTGCGGATTGAAACTACATACAAAATGAATCCTCAGCACAAGTGACAGAAAACGTGAGGTCTCTCAAGGGTATCCAAGATCCCAGCCTGGTTAGAAAAGTTCAGAAGATACCTATAAGATCTTTATTGCGACGATCCATGGAAAGGTTTCTCAGGGCAATTGACACAGCCCTCACAACCTTGTCAGAGTCGGACTGGAGCAGCTCCACAAGCACTGGTAAGCCTCTCTCCTTCCGCACTGTTGCACGGATGTACGTGGACCACTGATCAGAACACACAAGGGAAAAGAAAGAACACAAAGTATTGTCAGTTCATATACCTGCCCTTTCCTTGCCCCTGGCATTTCTTTCAGTGCTGTAATTCATTTTTTTTTCCCTGCAAAGACTAGTTAGGTTGTGTGTGCTGATGCATCTGTAACTTAACCCATCATTCAAGTTCATCAAGCACCAAGGAAGAAAGGATGTAGAAGTTCATCCTACAGCTTAACAAGCTGCTGGGGAAAGAGGACAGAAATAGAAGGAAGGAGCATCATCCACCAGCATCTGTTCTGTACACACCTCAGTGTGAAAACACATCCCTCTGGATTAGGAAAAAAAGAGGTCATTGGGAGGGAACAGTAAAGCACCCAAAGCATCTGTTATCTTCCCCCACCTCCAATTTCATGCTTTTATTCTGTTTCATGATTGATTTTAAAATAAACTGTATTCAAGACAGCTGTGAAACACCACCCTGCTGATCCTCAGGCTGCTGATCAGTCCCACTTTGCCCTGCAGTTCTAGAAGTGATCAGGCATACCTTTGAGAGAACTGCCTGATTAGTGCTGGGGATGCTTCAGATAGGATATCAGAGGACACTCTGGAGTGCAGTTTCCTGAACAATCTGACAATCCAATGAATTAAGTATTCTGGACACTTAATCATCTAACAACAGGCTTTTCTGAATGGACAAAGCAATGGTTAAGTGGTTTACGTAGTAAAACCTGCCCATGGTTAAATCATCATGAGCTCAGTGACACTTCCACTACGTAAACACCATCTGTCCAGAAGATGCAATACATCTTAAGTGGGCAAATAAGATGGAAATAATTTCTCTGGGGTTCCCACCTCCTTCCTTTTTAAAGGAGATGTAAAGGCACAAAGTAACAGCGCACTTACAACAGGACCTACCTTTGTTCTTTATTTACACAAAGGAAACATAAGAGACTAAAGAGAAGACTGCACTCACCGTCCAGTTGCCAGCACTGAGATTCTGCAAAGCCCCTGCTGCAGCTTCCAGAGTGTTAAAGTTCTGACTTTCAGTGAGGATGGAGAGGTACAGTCGGACCACATCTGGCTGGTACAGTAATTCAAAGCCTGCAGATGGGGGAAGAGGAGAACAGAAGCAAGAGAAGCAGAGAAGGCAATGTATGAATAAACACATAACATACCTCTATTTAATCACATATGAGAACAGCCAAGAGAAAGCTACACCACAGAAAGAAGGGCTTCTGACACGTCCAGGACATTTTATCCACAGTTGTTGAAAATGGTGCACTCAGGAACTCATGCACAGGACATTCACCTGGGCTGAAAGTTCCTTTGCTTGTCTTCAGGTTGTCAATTCTTTCTGAAATCTGTGCTATGCTACAAACTGCCTAGCAGGCTGAGTATACGTGTGTAATAACAAGGTGACAAGAGACAATTTTTGTCTGTAACAATTCTTACTTTGCATCTCTAGATTGGGTTGCAAATTCACCTTGCACTCCTGTTTTCATTCAAATCTAGCTCAGTACCTTTACAGACACAAAAAACGGGGACAAAGAGAGCAAGCTACACAATCATATCAGCCACCCCCTTCTCACACCTAGGTGACAAAAGAAAGATGCAAGATGTCAAAGCGACTAGAAGCCCCAGTTGGTAGGGACAGGGAGAAATGCTGACTCCAGTTCAAATATTAGGTACAGAAATACACCAGCGTCATACCACATTGGGAGACTGCAACAGACACACACGTTAACTAAATATCCCCAGAGTCACTGGATCAGCTTTGCAGTTTAAGCACAACAGGAATGAGAACTATTCCCAGCTCTGCCACAGATTTCCTTTTGTGATGCTGAGTAACTGACAGTAGCATCCGTGTCTTGACTTCCTCATCCAAAGGATTAGGATTTATGCATCTACCCATATTCAAAAGGGGATCTTGGGCAAGAAGTTCCAAGTTGTTGCATATTTCGAAGCCATTTTTACCCACCTTTCTTCACTAAGTGTGGCATGACACACTGCATCGATGAGGGAAGAGTATGCAAGCATCCAGTTAAAGGACTTGCCAGACAAACACAATCTCAAAGATCACGGTGCTGTTCAGATTATGTGAACAAAAAACTAAACCCCCTAAAGTGTTTTGGTGAGTGCAGGAAGGCACAAGCAACCTATGGTCAACGTAGACTCATCTGCAGTCACTGTAGCTGGAAGATATTTCTGGATTGGTGGCTTTTGGGGTGTTTCCAATAAATAAAGTTCAGCAGGCATTACCTAGGAAAGGACTTTTGGAAAAACGTGACATGAAAGAAAGCATAAAGGTGTGAATTAGTTTCGACAAAGAGGAAATTTGAAGCTTGTTTTGAGCAGAAGAATTTTTTTTTTTATTTATACACATGAAAAGAATGTTTTTCACATAACAAGATCCTGTCCTAGAAGTGTAGCATAATTCAAAGCAAGTTTTCCACTAGCAAGACAGGAAACCTACAAACACAAATCACTCCCTCTCGTTAGTACTTTCTCTTCAAAATCACCCATCTCTCATATAAATATGTTTCAGCACATATCACAGATTATCCTATTTCAGACATCTCAGATCAAACCTAGAAGCAAGAAAACTGAACAATACTATCCTATCAAGTGGATATCCTATCAATTTTTTTCTTTTTAAAATTCTCTGTTGCTAAAGGCTTTCTAAAATCAAAGCCTTTCATTTCAAATCTAACTGTTTCTCCACATTTTTCATACTAGTTATTGCTGTGGGACTATACGAGTCAAGATCTCAGAACTCAATACTTTAAACCTTGTATAACACTACCCATAAACACAGGCCATGTTAACCCCCTGGATATAGAGGGCTTATTTATCCCACTGAAAGCAAGAAAATACACTTCATCAGCCAAGGGTTTCTTTGCTCCATACCAAAAAAATGATCTATGCATGAGGATCCATGAGATCCCACGTGCTGGCCCATACTTTCCCTGCTCAGCTTCTCACACGCATCCCAGCACACTTGCATTCTTCTCAAACGACTGGGTAGTTAACCTGCTCCATGTCTGTGACTGGTTTTAATGCCACCACTTGCTTGCTACATGACACCCTACAGATATGTGCAAGCTGCAACAGATGGCAATCCCCAAACGCCAATCCATACCACTTACTTTCCTCTTCTCCAGTGTCCTCTCCTTGCGTTGGGATCATTGCCCTCTATATTGAATGCTGAGAAAAACTGTGGTTACCTAATACATGAAGCATGAACAGTTGTATAGCTTTTCTCCATTCCTTGAATAAGTTTGTGATTATCTGACTCCAATATGACCTTCATATCACCTTTTTCCTCTGCCACTTCACAAGGTGAATTGGCAATCTAAGAACTCCTCAAGAAAAAACACCGCTGCCTGATAAGCGTGCAGTATTCCTTTCCTGAACACTTATACTTAAAAATCTCTTAGGATAGCTTACTGGAATTTTGACACTTATCTTTTAAAGAAGCTTTGCTGAAATGTAAATCAGATCAGCAAAAGAGATGAAGGCATGTTCATTAACAGATAATATTCATACAGAACATTTACCGCTTTTGCATGAGAGCTCAGACTTGCTTGTGGTTGAATAGTATGCAATTGTTCAGCCAGTCTTCTCTGATGGCTTTGTTTTAAAGTGCCTAGCGATAATTTTGGCATGCTAGGAAACAGCCCCACACGTTCACCCTCCCCTGTCATTTAAATGCAGTCTACAACGTGCCCTTTCTGTCAGTCTGTACATTCCTTTTTGGCTGGATACTCTTCCTTCTTTGGAGCACCTCACTGTGTATGAATACTAAGATGCAACAACCCGCTCACCTCCGCTTACCTCCTGTGGACAGAGCTGCATTCCAGTCACGCACCTCCCACCCGCCTTCTGTCATTACTTCTCTTCATGCATGAAAACCTCTCCTTTTTCCTACTTACTAATGTAAGAGCATCTCAAAAACGTCTTCACCTTCTCTCTTCAATAATTCACAGCATTTCCTCTACCAATTACCAGTGCATTTCTGCTTTGGGGCGTAACCCCTTAGCCAGTTTCGTGGATGATTCTCACCTCGCTCCACACATCCCCACATTCCAACTACATTTATGCTTCTGCCCCATTAGCATCTGTTTTAAACAGAGTTAGCAAGTGCTACGCACCATACATGAAACTCTGTCCTCCCTTATGTCTCCCCCCTCCCCTCAACTGCTGCATGCTTCCAGCACTGCAGCACTTCTGTGTCAGCCTGGCTATGCCAGAAAAAGGCAGGCAGGAGTTGCTAAAACAAAGTATTATGAATGCCCCTCATGGATGGCTGCTCATTAGCAGAGATGAGAACCTAATAGCGAGAAAGTTACTGCTGCACCGGAGGGTTCTTCCCTCATTGACAGCAAGCTGACACTTTTCATAAGTGTTATAGTCCCTTAAAAAGAAACAAACAAGTTTTATATTTTCTCCATCTGCCTCCTGTCCTAATGAATCCAGCTCTGCTATTTATAGGATGCAATTTGTCTGAATTATTATAAATTTCCTTCCAGTGTTGTGTGGAGGCCTCGCACATTCTTCCATGAAGCGCTTCAAGCACGTTCCTGGGAAGCACAGCTGGTCTCACCTCCATTAAGCACCTGCTTCTCTTCAAAACTGATTTCCTTAATTTCAAGATCATCTTAATTATTTTTTCAGGTAATGCTACTTTTGTGCAATATACGGCTAATGGCTTATATCCATTTTTTAAATGGAAATGAGAAAAGAGGGTCATTAGTGATAGGTAAGACATCAAATGAGAAAAACATCCACTGTTTCTCTTTTTCTTTAAAAAGCTGTTTTAATTATAGCCGAGATTCAGCACTGCCCTTAAAAAGATAATTTCTCCCAAAATAAATGAGACTTTTCCATGGGTTACAGATTTGTGCTGAGTTGCAATCTACACTGTTTCCTCCTGGAAAAGCATGAGGTTAAGTCATTTATTGCTTTTTTTCATTGCAGAAAGCAAAGTAAACAAGCTCACTATATTAGCTTTTGCCTTTTAGAGAAATGGAAAATGCCTTGGACGCTGATGTCATTGTGAGTGTCAGACATTTTACAGCATCTAAGCATTCCCCCCAGCTAATGGCATGAATGTGTATACAAAGGAAGATCTTCCACATTAGACTCATCTTCACCAACATGCTGTAGTCTCATCTTTCTGAAAAAAGAAAGATGATGATCTTTGCAGCAGAGTTGCTCAGAATTGGCAAATGGATTCGTTCTGTGTGAAGTTCATCTAGCAGGAGGTGCCAAGTAGATTATCCTTTATTTGCCCACAGAACAGTGACAGCACAGACAGCAATTTCAATCCTGAATGGAAAACACCTGAGGAATTAACTGGGGGTGCTTAGCCATCTCGATCCATTCAACCCTCAATCCCTTGGCTGAGAATGATGCAGCAGTTCTGGATTATCTCCTCCACAAACCTATTTGCTTTCATCTTGGCAATGCTGATCCTGTGTCTATACTTAGCTACATTCTGGCAATAACATAAAATATTGCACCAGGTGCCTATCTCTGATACGCCAGCTTAATCCCAAATTCAGACAACTCTCTTTGGAGCAAGGTTGCCAAACCTATTCCCCTTCACCACCCATCCCATTTAGGATTTATTCTCCCCCTACAGGCACGGGAAATTATACACATGTGGATACTGGTCAGATGAGAGTTCTCCTACTGCTCTAGCAGAAATGTCCTGCCTCATTTTCTATCCCTACAAAAACTCTGGGTTGCTGTTTAAAAAGGGAGGCAATTTCATACGAAGCTGGAAGGACACTGGCAACACTGTAGGAAAAATGAAAGAAACCCTAGACCTAGGGGAAAAAAAAAAAGATCACTAAAACTCTGATAGCTACTCATTCTTGCAGTGTCCATAGGTCTGTTTACATCAGTGTTTTGATTCGGACCAGTTTTGAAGCGAATTTCCCTCACTTACTGCACTATGGTTCCCAACACAGAGAAGTGGCATCACCACCTGTACTCCTTTTGGGATGAAACTAAACCAGGAGATGCACTCCAGGACCACACCGAGGGTGTGCTGACCGGGAATGGAAGTTCAAGGGCTGATCAGCCTGTACCAAGCCACTCCACTCGCTAACGTGGCCATCCTCTGTACCGACCAATTCCGAGCACAAGATGTGACAGCTACCGGCAGATGGAGCGAGAGAAGCCCCAGCTGTAACTTCTTTGCAAGGTCACATACTAACAGACTTCGTAGAATAAGAAAGCAGCTCCCTAAGCAACTAGGAAGCTATGAGCCAGAAGAAAGAAAAGAAAAGAAAAGAAAAAAGCAAACAATCTTGTCAGTAAAAGAAACGAACAATTTGATTCTGCAAGAAAGAAAAGCTCCACAGATCTTGGACTCCTGCCCTCTGCCGACAACAGGCTGGTAACTTCATTACAGCCTGTGTAGCTCATTGTTTGCAAGTTAAACAGTTGTAAACCAGAGTTCAGAATTATTTGCTACAGAAATGTTTTCAGAACATGTAAGCAGCAAATCAGTTCAGCAGTTCAACCCTCCCCTTCCAGGAATGCCTCACTCTGCAGTATGGTTTTATAATAGACTACATGAAAAACCCCACAGAAGGCAGGGGGGGAAGCAGCTGGTTACTTTTATAAAAACAGTAATCGGAGCCTTAAAAAACCCGACCCATCAGCTCGATTCCATCTGTATGCTGGGCTTCAGCACCCGGTGGACAAAGCAGCTGGAATGCCAACATAAACTTGCAAGATTCTTCTAACTGAAAGGCTTAACTGTAGTGAAAACGCAGGCAGCTCCAACAGAGCCAAATGCTTGGCATAATTGATGGAGAATGCAGCTCGATGCAGATACATGTAGAATACTGAGTGTCATACAACAGAGGCACAGCAAACTTCTGCAACAAATGAAGAAATAATAGGTGGACAGTTCTGAGTAGTCCCTATAGCTTTCACTTCAAGGTACAGTACAAGTCAGGACAAGTATTACACTTACTGCAGAGATTCAGTCAAGAATGCAGCATCCACCACCGAGCAGGAGCTCTGAAGACAGACAGAACAGCCTCTGAATAGTATTGAAAAGAACAACCAGAATAATATGGGACACACGAGACTCAAATCAGGCTTGAGGGAATATTTAAGAGGCGTTTTTCTATTTAGAAAATGAACCCCATAGTGTCTGACCTTTCCAACTAATCTACTAAGTCACACAGAAGTTCTAAAATTACGTAAATTCTTCCCAGTTTGAACTCCCACAACGAAAGGAGCAATGGCACGCTAGTTAAAAAGGGAAGCAAGCAACCCCCCACTCCAAAGGATGTAACAGGAATGTTACCAGCACTACCAAGTGTGGAGGTATGCAAAAAACCAACACAAGCTAGGCTGACTGCAGGGAAGACAGAAAGGCAGCAAGGAAAGGAAATGGGAGGGCAAGGCAGTGCAGGAGAAATAAGGATGCCTGGGAAAGCAAACTGTCTTTTGCTATTTCTATTATTCTTTACATTTCCCAAGCTCCACAAGCTGTCAGAGTAACTTCTCTTACAGAGAGTGCTTTGTAAGAGGTTGGTTATATTCAACTTCATATCCAAAGAATATGCAATTCAACAAAGAGATGGCTCAATTAAACACAACCCGCTTAGTCCTTGTGTGAGTTCCAGCACTTCTGTTTTCTGCGAGCAGACATTTTAAAGCTAATACAGTTTTTCCTTTCCAAAGGCCCTGCAAACAGCGTTTCTCCCAACAGCATATGACACACTGCCCAGTAACAAAGGCTTTTTTCAAGCATACGCAGCTAAGTCTCTTGGCAACTGGAGATGTTCCGTTAACAACCTTCTCTCCTCTGTTCACTAATCAGTCGTGAAGGCTCTGGAGGACCAATACTTAATAAGGATCTGAATGTTGCTGCAGATAACTAGAGCACTACCCAAGCTACTAGTTCAAAAGGGGAACGTGCTGTCCCCGTAGGCCTGTTACTGAAGGGCAGGAAATACCTGGCAGCCAGGCTGACGCAGAGAAGGGAGAGCTGCTGAAGGTCTCCACTGAAAGGGAGAGGAGGCATGCAGGTGAATTGCAGCACATTTAAGCATTTGTAGGTCACCTTTGGCAGTGTTTTTTGTTTGTTTTTGAGAAACACTGTTACAAGCAACAATGCTTTGGACCCGAAGTTAACACTGAGCCCTCTGGCTCAATGATTAAAATGGATGGTTCATGCAAATAGCTTCCCTTACCCCAGTCCCAGAAGACTTGCATCTGACCTTGGACACTAAGTACAGTACATGAAATGTTAACACTTGCCCTCTCGCCAGTTTCTCTGATCCAAAGTTATTTTTATTTACTTTACAGTGATAACAATGCATTTTATTTTAAAGGGAACAGGATAATCATGTTATTCCAAAAGCAAGTCTGTTTTGAAATGCAATTTGTATCTAAAAATCAAACGTTAAATAACATTCTCTCCCTCTCTGACACACAGAACACACATTGAAGTCTCTGCTTTGCGAGCTACATACCAAACACTATTTGTTTGGAAGTACAGGTTTCCCTTTTCCCATTATCAGCTTACCATGGTGTTTGCAAGCCCCCAGAATGCACTCCAGGCCCTGCATCACCACTGCAAAATCTCAAAACAGGACTTGGTTCAAAATCCTGGCTCACATACGCAAGTGAATAGGAAACTAATTTGCAGCAAAGGTCTGCCAGCTCTGCAGGGTTTCACAGCATGACATTGCTAGCTGTGCAAGGGTACTGTACTCCTGGTAGCTCAGGCACACCTGAGACTCTAACCTAGGGGTGAACACTCTCTTGCCTGGAGAAATTCTGTGTCTGTGGTAGTCTTACCGGTCATTTGCTCTTGTCTCGACCACTACAGTATTTTAAGACAAAAGACAGATTAGGCTTATCAGGCTGGTGATCTCACTGACAGTGCATCAATATGCTAGGAGAGCAGCAATGCAAATGCTCCTAGATGTGGGCAATCTTGCCTGCTGCCTCCAGGGAAGCTTCTTCCTGAAGCTTTCAGGTTGGACACGTGCCTCTAACAGCTGATACCAACAGGACACTGGGCACAGTGATGATGCGCATTGCACTGGGGACTTCTTAAACAGACAGCAATTTGGCCCATGCATACAAGATCAATACCAAGCGTGTAATCGATCATGTTATGTTTCCCTCCCAGGGAAGCCCTGAATTTCCAGATGCTGTCTGCTATATAACAGGAATATTAGAACAACAGTGGACAAGGTCAAATGTCCATGCTTATTCTTTTAGATCTCAGTGCTGCTACTATTGACCATGGGCGCTTCTGACACGTCTGTTCCTGCCTCTGCGAGGGTCCAGAATTACACACGACTGACTTGTTTTCTTTCTCCTCTCTGAAAGGACCCAGATGGTAGTGCTTGGTGATCAATCACATGCCCTGAGGGGTCTCTCCTTCTGCGTGGCATCAGACAGCTCTATTTTTGTCACCCCTCCTTTTCAGTCACAGATAGCAATTGCAAGGACTGCACAATCCATGCTAGAAGTAAGAACACTGACCAGCCCCTCTGACTTGTCTGGCTTCTGGCGTTTAGGCCAGTTACACCAGTAGAAAACGCGGAAGCTCAGGGAGACGTCACCTTTCTGTCCTCAGAGCTGCAAGCACAAGCCAAGAACATGTGGGGACGCCACAATAATCCAAATCCATAGCACTGCCAAAGATCGTTCCCCATTTGCAACTCTGGAAAGACACAGTAATGGGGTGACACTACAGAAAGCCTCATTTGATTCAAGCAGGTATGAAGATGGACCCCTCTTCTTAACGGGGAAAGCTTTTAAATGGAGGAATCTCTAGGCTGGAACTTGCTTACTCTCTGCCTTGAGAGTAAGAGCCTCTCTGGTAGGGCTTGAATTCACTGCTTTTTGGAGCATATTGCAAGCCTTTTCCATTTAGCTAAGCTTTCCCAAAGGAACAAAAGGAATAGAGAGACAGCTCGCAAAGCTAATGAGGATTGGGAACTTGAGGAAAATTATTACTTTTCACATTATATAAACAAATGTGGTTTTACAACTGTACATTCACGTATACGTGCCAGAACATGTGTGTTTTCAGGGACTTTTCCTTAAACTGAAAAAACCAAAGCCAGGTAAAAGCATTTTCCTTACAAACCCACATACAGCTCAGTAAAGCATGCTCCTGTTTTTCTGATCATAGCTGCCACATGATGCAGCTGAACAGACCTGAGATCTAAGAGACACTCTTTTCACTGCCATTACTAGTGCAGATGCCTAATTGTCCAGCCCAACCATCAGAAGGTTTGACCTTACTGTATAAAATGTGTTTATTAAAGAGAGATACTGAGTGATTCCCTGAAGGAAAGCCCATAAAAAAATCACACCGCAGCTATGTCCAGTAATCAAATACAACGTGTTGCTGTTAGTATCTTATCAACAAGTCCAAGAGCCTCATAACACAAAAATGTCTCAGAAGTAGTCTCATCACTGAAAATCAACAGCACTGTTAAGGGACTCCTTCCATGGACTTGTGACTGCCTGGACCTAACCATTTTCTTTCCTCTGGTCTTTTGTGTGTGTTTAACTAAGGATCATGTGTTCCAAATGGCCCTTTTTTGGCCTCAAGCCCCTGTAAAACTCAGCTTTGCAGTTCCAGATGCCAATCAGCTGCTTTGACTCTGGGAAGCTAATGAGCTTTTAGCTTCCTCCCAGCTCAGTAGCAGAAACCTGTTTGCAGAGAAAAGCTTACTGCAAAAGGAATCATGCATTAGTCCTTGGCTCCAGATGCCACTTAAGTAAATTTATTTTATTAAAAAGATTCTGACATTATTCAGAACCGTTTAGATGTTGAACAGCTTTATAAACTTACTGACAGAAAACCTCAGCAAGTAGGGAAGCACAGAAAAGGGGAAGAAACACTACAGAAGACAGCTGCAAGGCAAAACTAAAAAAACCGTACATGGTAATACTTATTAGTTGAAATATCCACACACCCTCAGACATTAAGTACTGAGTTATGCAAGAACAGTGGAAAAAGCACAGAAAACTCTTTCTCAACTCTGCAGACCTCTTAAGCATCTTTCCTATCTCCAAGAGAGAATGTTTGAAATGCACTGGGTCATGAGGCTGGGTATGGTCCCACTAAGTGCCCTCCCCTGCTATACGACTTATATGGGACACACCAGGCCAGTAAATGAAAGCTCATATGGGGCTGTGGAGTGGGAGAGAGACCGCAGTGCTACACAGTGCAAAGCTGTAAGATCCAGCACCAGGTGGGAACCAGCTGTGAGACTGGAGAGCTCTGCGCTCACCCACCCGCAAGGTGGTACTGCAGAGCTAGCAGCTAAGGAAAGGCAGCAACCAGCCGTTTTGGCAGCCTGGCTGGCGTCGGGGGGATTGCAGCAGTGGCCGCTTCTTCGCCTGGGTGCAGCAGCCACACTCCTCCAGATCTCCATGGATGCTATTTCTCTCCACCAGGCCTGTGGTGAATCAAGGTGTGGGGGGACCCACAGCACCTTGTGGGATCAGCCCTTCTCTGTCTTTACGCACCGGGGTGCTGACACTGAATCTTAACCAGCAAGGCAAAACCAAATCCTCCATCAGTCGGGAATTTACAGTAACGGGATTGCTTTGTCAGGCATGGACTATGGGGGCTTCCACTGACTGCGCTTCAAAACACTGTCCTGCTGCTGAGGGACCTTCTGCTCTGGTTTGAAAGCCCGCACACTCCTGACAAGCATTTGGAGGTATCAGCAATGGGCACTGCTTAGAGCTGCGACAGACAAGGATCGACAGACAGTATTTCCACTCGGGCTGGCACTTGTCAAGTTCTCCCCTTCGCAGCCTGTCTGAGTTTTGTCTTCAGTGCCAAGGGAAAAACAACTTCAAGAAAAAAACAAAATCTTTCAGAGCTCACACACACTGAACTATGCTTAGAAGCCAATTTGAAAACTTCTTTCTGGGTTACTCATGCTTCACCAGAGTCTACTTATACTTCCACTTCTCATCATGATTTTTATATAAAATGGTCATAAGCCATTACACAGGTATATGTGGTTATTCCTATCAATTCAGTTGTTTGTTAGAGGCCCGTCTGCTTAAGGCAGTGAAGGGCAGCAGAATTCCACAGCTTGAATTCCTCAAATAAGAAAGAAGAATAAATCTGTCTATTCTCCAGTGGATCTACCCTCATGGAAATACCAAACACTTCGAAATACTTCCCAGAAGGAAGGAAATATTTGGATATAAACAACTACCCTTTTTTTGGGAAAGGTTATCAGAATCCAAGCTGAGAAGAAGCTAGCAGGTCCAGTCTCAGCCTAGAGAAATGAAAGGTCAGTGATTCCTAATCACCAGGACTGATATCGGAAGCCTGTTCAGTTCATTACAGGCAATCTTGCCTTTATAAGCATTTTATAAGCAAGTGCCATATGGAAAGACTCCCTCACATTATTAAATAATTTATTATATGCCAACCCAAACACTTCCTCCAATCCTGTTTGTGTCCTGAAATTGCTAATCAGTTCCTGCTACAGCTTCCGAAGTCAAAGTGTTTCAATTCCTCTCTCCATTTCATGAAAGCTGCCACACGCACCCAAAGGCAGCCCAGTGCCTCTAATCTGTCTTAATTACAGTCAGTATGCTGCTATCAGGCAATCCAAGTATCTCCCAAGCATCCAAGAAAAAGAATTTGATGTTTTCAATGTCAAATAAATGTCAGGTCAGAGTGGAAGCAGCATGAACAGAAGGTTTTCTTCAACTTCTCTAACAAAAAATGGACCTTGCAGCCCAGGTTTTCAAGGTACAGTATTTGGGTACTTAATTCTCATGGATTTCAGCATAAGCTAGAAACCTTAATGCCTTCAAGAACAGAGATTTTCCACCCATCCTCAAAGCATCATATCCAGGCAGGGGCTACAGATGGTGAGAGGCAAGAGAAGCTGCTGCTGCTCCTCCCTCATTTGAATTGGGATGCACTGGGATGTACCACACTGAAAGCGCGGAGTGAAGGGGCACTCTCCTCCTTTCTGCCAACCATTCTCTGCAGCTTTTTAGAAAAACGGGTGTTGTGGTTTAATCTGGCAGGCAGCTGAACACCACACAGCCGTTCGCTCACTCCCCCCCAGTGGGATGGGGGAGAGAAGGGGGGGGGGGAGTAAAATTCGTGGGTTGAGATAAAGACAGTTTAGTAGGACAGAAAAGGAAGGGAAAATAATATCAATTAATAATAATAGAATATACAAAGCAAGTTATGCACAATGCAATTGCTCACCACCCGCCGACCAATGCCCAGCCAGTCCCCGAGCAGCGGCCCCCCCGGCCAGCTTTCCCCAGTTTCTGTGCTGAGCATGACGTCCCATGGTATGGAATGTCCCTTTGGCCAGTTGGGGTCAGCTGTCCTGGCTGTGCCCCCTCCCAGCTTCTTGTGCACCTCCAGCCTGCTCAGTCGGTAGAGCATGGGGAGCTGAAAAGCCCTTGGCTAGTGTAAGCACTGCTCAGCAACAACTAAACCATCGGTGTGTTATCAACATTGTTCTCACCCTAAATCCAAAACACAGCACTGTACCAGCTACTAGGAAGGAAATTAACTCTATCCCTGCCGAAACCAGGACACATGGGAAGTTTCTATTAAGTGTAAATATGTCTGCTGTTTGATACACTGACTGAATATCTGATAATCACAGGCAGAACTGACACAAAACCAGCTTTGCCCATAGAATTATAGGTTTCCTGGAAACACTTATCTTGCTATAAAATTTAAATTTGGACCAAAATGTGAGATAAGACAAAATGATCTGGAGAGAAGTAGCTCTTAGAAGCCTTAGCTGCCCAAACACACACACATTTTACAACCACAAATAAATCTGCCAGTTAAAAAAAAAAGAAAAAAGAAAAAAGAAAAAGAAAAAAGATTGGGGCCCCAGCTTGTAGCAATGAATGAGATACTTAGTTGAAATGAATAGAGGAAGCACAGAGACATTTTTCAAGAGGCAACAGGGGAACATTACACAGCATCCAACTGCAGGCTGGCCCCATCTTTACCATCCCACAGGCATGGCCCGCATTCACAAACCACCAGAAAGTCAGATGAGAAATTTGGAAACAAAGCCACAGCAGACACTACCTCAAAGCAACTCTGACAGCTTCTTTGAAACCACCTCATCGCCATTAAAGTAGTGAAAAGCTCCCTAACCCAATAGCCACTTTGTTTAGGACAGTTTTCAATTTCAATGCAGCTTTCTCATGGTAATATTACGCAATTAAAAATTGAGCTTAAAACTACCCATGTAAAAGATTCTAAGCAGAAGCTGACATTTACTGCGGAGGTTGTTCATGCCTATAGAAAACTCTGAAAAGGTCAGTATAAGTGTAAATAAGGTGAGATACTTCCTCAAGAGTATTGAAATTTCCATCATGTAACAACCTATACCCATTTCTAATCATTCATATATGCAAGGCAGTGTTATGAATGCCCTGATGGCTTCTCATGGGCCTATGAGATGATCTAGAAATAGGCCTCCAGACTGCAGTGAGGGGAGTGGCACCAAATTTTAAGTGTTTCAGGGAAGCTGGGATCCAGCCACACAGAAAACTGCCAATATAGTTTAATTTCAGCATTGCTTTCAGCAAGCAGTTATGTAGGATTTGGAAAGGACCTGCTTGTCAGGATTTAACTATTAAGCAAAACCTTGCAGAACTGCCCAAATCTAAGTCATACATGCCTTTACCAAGTCTTAAGTTTTAGACACTAGCACTAACCTGAAGAGAAGTACTCTCCTGGAAGCAGCACTTATGTAATTGAATAAATCGGATTAAGTCTCATGCTCCTAAAACCACACTTTCTCATTCCTTGAGAAATCCCAAACACACTGCAATGCAACTAACACCTCAGTCATCCTTGACACTTCTCATCTCTCCTCTTACACATCTGGAAGTTGCCTTTTGTGCTCTGTAGTGATCACTAGCACGTTTTATGACTCACTGTGCAAAATATCCTCAAAAGGGAAGTGGGAAACCTGATTTGCAAGGAATGCAGACTTCCAATTTCCTAAGTGTTTAAAGGTCATTGGGGACACTCCAGTTAAGGCAGAACCTTCCTCTAGATCTTACTCTTGTCCTCTCACATTTTGAATAAGTCTTTGGAGATGATTTTCTTGCTCATCATTTTTAAGCTCTCAGCAGGACAAGATGCAATTATATGCTCAATTGTGATTACAGATTTGCTGGTTGTGATTTTAGAGGTCTCAAAACAAAACTCATTAGATTAAATATTCTTCCTGGCTTTATATGAGAGGGAAAAGAAGAACTGATGTTTCCAAATGGAGTGGGCTCACTACCTGGCTTGTTAGCATGAGCCAGCAATAAATATATTGCTTAGGAATCAGGAAACCTCATCTCTATTCCCAGCCCTGCCACTGAAATACCGTGTAACCGCACAACTCCAGCAGTCCGTGTCTCCCTTTCCCCACCCATTCTATTTCTGTCTTGCCTATCTAGACTTGGCCTGTTCGAGTAGACTGTCACAGTGTGTCAGGTACTCACGCTTTACTGAGGCTACTGGTAAAAAGGAATATGAAGTTGCTCTAAGTGTCTCCTACAAAAGCAACAATATATTCAGTAAAGTAAGGAGACTGTAAGACGTGCAAAACACGACTGAACTGGACATGAGGTGGAAGGATTGCTCTTCACATATCCTCCTTCCAGATAAGCCCGAATCTTGATCTATTCCTAAACAGACAAATAATGTTTCATGTACTACAGACTTTCAGTTTTCCCTATGACCAAGACATAGAAAAATTCAGGGCTGAAACTAATGGTCTGAGAGGCCAAAATAAAAGTGCTCTCCTTTCTACCACGTACTGATCAACATTCACACTGATCACCTGAAAATGCCTGGGTCAGCAATCAAGCTCTCAGTGGGTTCAGCGCAATGAACAGCTGGATTGACATTGCTTTGTAAACCATGCAGAGGTAAGATTCCCCCTCCTCCAGTTGACAGGTAAATTTAAGTGTCTGCTTTACAATGTAAAACGCCTGCCTCTCAGTTCAAGGTCATTTTTCTTCAATCCACAGTTAGAGGTATATGGCACATGAAGTCATATCATTCCCCTGTCATGTTGGAGAAGGGGAGAGCTTTTAAGCCTGTGCAGAGCACTCAGGGTTATAGAAATAAATATGGCTTTATATAGCACCTTTCACATTCAAGATATCTCACAGTGGTTTACAAAGTAATGGGTCAGATAACAGGACTGCAGCAGCTGTGTAGGTAAATGCACTAGAAAGTAGCTGAGAAAACAGGTCTTAATTTTTTGATTCTCTTTATTTGCCTTTCTGCAAAGCACAACTGCAGCTTCAGTCTGACTAATGAGCATCAGTGACATATGCAATTTAGAATGCACAGGTTATTTGACATCCCAGTTTATTTTAATTTTCAGATTAACTCCATGATTAAAGCTCTCCATTAACTCTGTTAAATACTGTTCAAGCAAAAGTGGAAAAAATGCTAGATACCTTACTGCACGTACGTCCCCTGTCTTGGCTGCATTATAAAGGAAGGCCTCCTTGCCTCATCTCTAGTACCTCAACTTGCAATTAGTTCAGAATCACACAACTATTTCATTTTTATTCCTCTTTCTCTCCCCCATCATTAGGCATTACAAGCACACCCTCAAAGACTGATTAATGTAGTGTTGTGAAGACTCCATGGTTTACTGTGCTGACACCAGAGAAAGTACATATTATAAGTAAAAATGTATTTGTCTTTTAAAAAAGTCATACCTTGGGGGGGGCGCGGAGGGAAATTTAAAAAAAAAAAATCAATCAACTTGAGATCCAACAATTAAGATGCATTTTGCATATATTCTCCTTTCCCAGGTTCCATGGGCAAATGGGCTGTCTCATTCTTCTTCCCATCTGAGTCACCTAGCTAGCTGTCACGGATTAAGTTGTTTCGGAAAAACCTTGTCCCTAAGAAAAGTGTGCTGGCTTTTTGCAGACAGACTTTTTTTGGCTGACTTTGTAATCAGTTAACAAGAGAGTCACACAGAACAACTAGGTTGAAAGAGAGTGCGGGAGGTCACTTGGGCTAGCTTCCTGCTCAAAGCAGGCTCAATGCTGAATTTAGACCAAATTAGTTATGGCTTTGTCCAGTCAGGCCTTGAAACCCTTCAGTGATAGAGAACCCTTCAAAACGCCTCTGGGGAACCTGTTCCAATGCTTAATTAGGGGGCATTAACCTGCATTTTTGTGGGCAAAAGAATAGCAGACAGGACAGCCAGTGTCCCAGACAGACGCTTTAAGTAAGATTCCAGAGAGGTCTGCCTAGCATTGAGTTTTGAAAGCATCTGAGTCACGTAGGCCTCTGAGAAAGCTATCCACATTCCTATTACACCTAAAGGCACAGCCTTCATAACACTCACCCGGAGCTGTAACTACCTCCTTTACTTAGGCACACACTATTGCTGGAAATCTGGCAAGGGATTTAAATCAACATTACACCATTTTTCTGCCTCAGCTGTTCTGAAACTTTCTGCTGTTCTCTTAACTTGTCAAGTAGCTTCGTCAGCAGAACTTCGCTGCGGTACTTCTGATGGACACTAGAGACAACCGTAACGTTGTGCAACAAGGTTTTTGTAATTGATTTTGACATGAAATTTTGTCTCTGAATTCCGACAGAAGCCGAGTTCCCCTTCCTTGCGCTTCACAACAGTAGTGGCTAGGTAACCAGGACAACTTTCTGATTCGCACCCCTCTTCAAAGTATCATCTCATTTTTTATGCTTATTCTAAAAGCGGGGGGGGAAGTCTCTGAGCTTTCATTGTTGTTGTTTCTTAACCGAAATTAAGTGGCATGGCAGAAATCTGACATAAGGCAACAGGGATGGATGGATGGAGCGAGTGAGTTTTTCACTGCAGTGACCGAGTCCCAAGACTGAGGCAGTTGCATTTATGTGGGATAGGCACCTCCCCACCAACTCCTGCTTTTATTCCTGGAAGACTTTCTTGGCACATTCTCGTTTTATAAACAGTCCTTGAGCAGCATCTGTATAATGAGCTATGCTCTGTAATAACAGGCGTTCTATTTTAGAGTAACAATTAGAATTGCTTGTAGAATAGAAATGCTAAATGAGACATGCAAAAACATATACACAAACCAAAGGGTGAGGAAAGAAGAGTATTAACCCTTCTTAGCTGGGGCAAACAGTACAAGGAAGGCTGTGAAAAGAAAGAAATATGACTGACAACAATCACTTTCCAACATTAACTATTTCATGATCAGAAATGGTAGCCAAGTACAAAGGGCGTGAAAATCCAATCAGTGGTTGAAGGGTTAGGATCCTGCATTGCCAGAGAGCAGACACTGCTATAACTAAAGTAAATGTAGCTGGGCTGTAAAACTTGCCAAGGTCCTGAGTTACGTATTGGTTCCCGTATATACCTATCTATCCAGAGCATCATAAATAATACAGTTGAACTTCTCCATAAAAATACACAGAAGTGTAATATGCATAGCAAGAATACAAAGCAATTCACAGTATTACATATTTTCAAAATACTCTCTGCAACATGAACTCCTCAGTCCATTCACACAATACTTTGGCAGAATTTTGCTGTTTTTACAAACATATCAAGTACACTCCATCTGCAGTGGTTATCACAGCAGCAATGAAATACCAGTGATTATTCTAGTGAAGGCAGTGGAAGTAGCAGACACTTCATGAGTTTACTATAGCCCCGGCATCTGAATGCAATTAACTTGCCTAAGGCCACTCAGCAAGTCAGTAGCAATGCTGGAATGTGAAAATGAGACTTTCTTACTTCCAGCTCTGTCTTTTGCTGAAGCTCCAGATCACTCCATCTCCTTAGTAGCTGCTGTAATTACCATGTGTTTGAGTGGAGTTCCTGCTGTTTAGTCTTTCGTAGGCTACTTTATCATGCAAGTATATATAGGCTGTTCTAGTTTAAGATGTTACAACCACACGCATAAATCATTTTCTGTGCATTTATAACTTGGCCACAAATTCACATCAAGCTGGAAAGGGAATTTACCACCTGGGATTCTTGTCTTTTGAAGATGCTGCTAGTTATTATAATAGATCTATATTCTTGGGTGTCAGCCTCAGGCAAGAAGGAGCTGGAAGCTGACTACTGCAGTTATTTTATAGTCCCATGAGAGCCACAGGTGAAAGGACCTAAAGGTGGAGAGGGAGAATCTTGTCTCCAACTGCCAGCTTTTCCCCTCCACGCACTGAGGAAGACTGAACATTCAAGAACGCAAGAGAAGGATAAAGAGGAGGAATAGTTGTGGATGTTCATTCACTATTTCCAGGATAACCAAAGTACCTTAGAGGTAAGTCAGATTTTTCCCATTCAGAAGGAAGAGTTTGAAACAATTCAGAAAGAAGGCCGTCTTCCTAACTCATCCTGCACGTGCCTTCCAGCTGTTAAGACAGAGGTGGAAAACAAAGGGAAAAGGAGGAGCTCTACAGGCAAAAAAATTATAGCAAAGCCAAGAAGTTACGGACAAGAACAACCACCTTATGACTTCATGAAGAGCTTCACATTCTCAACCCTGTATAAATATAGAGCTGAATGAAATTCTTGTATCACTACAATCACTCCTCCTGTTGAAATGTCTTCAGTTCACATTGGTTATATATCCCTCTACGTAGCAGAACTCTTCAAGTTCCCAACTCAAATCTTCCTGACACAAAAGTGAATCTCACTTAACTGGGCAATTTATAGGATAGTCTAGGCACACAAACATTGTGCTTCCCCTCACTACAGCTGCAAGAGCTCTTCTGTTCCACAGATGCCATTTCACCTCTACCAGGACTCTAGCCTGTGTCATCTGTAAATACAGTTCTTGCCTGGATGTCCCCACAGACGAAGCAAAGGAACAGAACGCATGGCTCAGAGCTGCAATGTCAAGGCATTCGCAGAAGTGAGAAAGCAACAATTTGACAAACATGGTAGCAACTACCAGAATGTAAAGCCAAAACTATTCTTCACATTCCTGAGCAGACAGATAACACCAGAGTAAGAGCTGGTCCTGTAACGGTCTCAAATTCCTCTCACATGATTTGGTGGAATAGCTAAACCCCACACAGCAGAGCTGTGAGAGTCTCAGCAGCGTTACTGTACACAGTCACTGTGTAGGGTTTCACTCATATTATTAGTATTTGTCCCAGAAATGTGTTGCCTCACAGTCTCCAAAGTGAGAATGTTGTAGGATAGAATCGTATTAACAAGTGAAAAGAATTAGCGGCAGAATTCAGAAAGATACACACTTGAGAAAAGCAAGGTTGAATTGCAAGTCCTTATCAATATTTGAATATTCCTGCAAAAATAACTACTACAAATATACAATATTAATACATGAATATTAATACATGAATGCAAGTGATCACACCCAACAATGATGACAGTAAAACTATAGATAAGGCAGACATGCATCTTCCATCTCAAGGCAATGCTGATCCTAAGACAATGCATGCCTATGTCAGTGGATTAAAAAAAAAGTATCTAGTCATTGACAAACACTGCCATCACTAGCTAACTACTGAACTACAAACATCACTTAAGTCACCTGTATGTCAAGAGAGGGCTAAAAGTATATAGCACTTGAAGAAAACCACATTTGGTCTACAAATCATAGAATCATTTAGGTTGGAAAAGACCTTTAAGATCATCGAGTCCAACCGTTAACCTAGCACTGCCAAGCCCACCACTAAACCATGTCCCTGAGCACCACATCTACAGGTCTTTTAAATACCTCCAGTGATGGTGACTCCACCACTTCCCTGGGCAGCCTCTTCCAACGCTTGACAACCCTTTCAGTGAAGAAATTTTTCCTAATGTCCAATCTAAACCTCCCCTGCAGCAACTTGAGGCTGTTTCCTCTCGTCCTATCAAATGAATAGTAACATAAAAAAACCAAGCAGACCATAAGAGAACCTTGGACACTCAGTGATATAAACTTACCTCCCTCTACAAAGGTTTGCTGACTCCTACACAACAGAGCACTTTGTTTTATTAAATCCCGATTCTAGCAATATAATGCAATACGAAAGCATAACTGTGCCCTTTACATGTTTGCCAAAGTCCTGTTGCAGCAGCATGCACCAAGATAAAAGCCCAAAAGATTTTGTCTAGTTGCAGCTGTTTAATGCATTGCATGACAATCTCTCACCATGGGTACCTGTGGGTAAAACACGGTATCTGGGGAAAATCTGCTGCTTTAACTGCTCAGCTAGTTCAATACCTGTTAAAAATAGGCAGGGGTTGTTTTGGTTTTTTTTAAACATTATGCCACTGAGTTATGTAGAAGGAAACAGAGGTCGTTCCATGGACATCCTTCAAAGGCCAAGCTGTTCAAGGCTTACTACCTGCACAAAAGCAACAAAGGAAGGAACAATCCTTAAGAACTGTGCTAATGATTTATTTTATGCAACATCTGTGCAGCAAGGTGAGCTTATCACAAGACAAGACTGTGAATCACTAACTACTAGGACCGTTTTAACATTGAAGTCCAGCAGCTCTGCATGGGTATGACAAATCTACCATAAAACCAGCTGATGCTGGCAACAGGCAGCAAGAACTGAGAATAACTAGTAACAGGGAACATCATGACAATGAAGCAGTCTTTATTCAACAGGTTTCAAAGTCAGCTGTCCCTGAAAACCAAGGCAGACCCTTCTACTCGTTCCCTCTCCTGTCCTGTTGGCCTACATAAAACTTCTCAAGCAAGAACTGCAAAACCTTTCTAATCATGTACAATCCTATAGAAAGTTTCCTTTTAGGTACCCTGGAGTATGTACTGGAACTAGGACTGAGACAGAAGTCAAGGAAAAACACCTTTTTATCTCTGCAGATGAGCCATCGCCACCCATCACTGCTCACCTCATCTAGAGTTAACAGAGAACTTGTGTTGTCTGTAAACTCTGTAAAAAACCTCTGTACAAAGAACAACACTCCTAATGGAACAATCTCCTGTTTTAAGGAAGTTTTATCAAGTTAACTATTGGTGACAGAATTTTGCACTCCATTTAAAATCCATGCTAAGTGAGTAACCATTAAACCCGCTCCGTATCTGACTCATTCAAGAAATGCACACATCATTAAAACACAGAAGGTGTCACAGCGTGGCAATATAGGCTACAACTCTTAAAGACTTAGGCCAGTTTGCTTGAAATGAAAATAATCAATCATTGTTCTATAATACACTTGGTATTGCTTGAGTTGTCATGTTAAGAACAACAAGAAGCTATTTCAGACTCATTCTTTTCATTGGAAGAAGATATGTTAGGGCAGAAACAAGACGACACAATAGTACTTCTGGACCTCCAATTCACATTCCAGATGCATCTCCCCATATGATTTTTCAAACCCTTCAGTTTCAGCCCTAAACTTACAATTTATGTTCTACATAATCAAATTTAACAGATCCATAAAGATGACAAATAAGAGTTTCCACCTGTAGAGCACAGCTCAGCGGGCCAGGAAGCAACCCACTGCCATGTTTCAACCCAGCTTCGAACAAACAGGTGGCTCAACATAAAAGTTGAAGAAGATTATGACAATAAAAGCAGACTATTCCAGAACAATTAGCAGTCAGCTATAGAAACAGTGTGTATGCAAAAAAGGAAAAATCCACAGGTGCCTGCTCCGAATTCCTTGCAGATGTTGGGAAAAAGAATGAGAATTTACCGGTACCAGGCTGGAGAAAGTTTGGCAAGGGCAGGCTCCATATGGGAATTTCCCTATTCACGGTAATAAATTTCCTCTGACTCAAAGCACTGGAAGACAGATGAGAAATCTTTCACTGCTTTGTAAATTATGAAAAACACACGGGACCAAAATGAACACTCTACTTAGTAAAGCAACAGAAATAAGAGATACTTAATAATTCTGATAGGAATTCTCAACAACGTGCATGAAATACTTAAAAGATATTAATACAAAAACATGTTACTTGCTCTCACAGAGGAGATCTTCCCAGTCCCTCAATTTCCACTAGCAGGCACAGGAGGGGTGTGGATGGTACCATTAATCAGTCAGTTCTACTCATTTATTCACAATACAACAATCAAAATTAATGATTGAAGGGAGTTGGAAAGGGCAGGTGAGTGCTTGAGTCAACTTGTAAAGATTTAAAGAAAGCAAATTAAAATGGCAGTGAAATGAGAACAGCAGCTAATCTTAATTACAAACCTAAAGTCAGAGTAAAGCTTCAGTGAAGTTTCTCTCTCTCCCCCCATTACATGTTGCCTTTAGCTGAAGACAAATTGCCGACATTTTTGTAATCTACTAAGTTAAAGTCATTACCCTGACAGTGCCAGGAAGTCTAATTTCCTGGAGCAGTAACACAAAGATTTATAAGTGAATTTAAACACTCACCTTCTGGAATAGAAAATCTATCATCAGCATCAGGCTACATGGAAAGCGACTGAGGATTTCAGATAGTGGAGACAGAGCTGGTAAGTTCACCCAAAAATCTCATTCCCTACCTACATAGGCTGCTGAGCAGGATAAGTGTACACACAAAGTTGAGCTTTCAAATAAATTCAGCTTTTCTGTGAGGTCCCTGTTGCAACAAAACAGGCTTGTTCAACTATAAGCGGCTTTAGCACTAGTTCAGTATTTCTGCTCGACTCACTCCTAAACTTATGTTCCCATTAAAATGGAAGTAAGCTTAAATAATCAAAATGGAAAAGATAAATTAATAACCACTTTAATAACTGATTTAAAGAAGAGAATGAGTTAGCTCATCCACCAGGCTGAAATGTACCTGCACATGTCTCCTTATGGCTGAAAACTTTCAACTCCCTAATGAGATAAACTGAAACCATAGCTGAACTTCAACACCCAAAGCACCTTAGAGAATCTGCTTTTATGCCACTGGATGTATGAAGCCACGAGATTTGCTTAAACCAAATAGCACAGAGGTCTGGATTTAATTAGGAATAACCTGCTGATTCAATATAAAAAGCTGGTTTGCTCTTCTGGACTTTCTCCTCCCATGTTCCAGCACTGATGAACAGAGGCGGACAATCCAACACCTTCACATCAGGAGAATTAAACGTTACAACCTTTAGAACATCTTCAGAGGGCTGACACATATCAATGCTAATTCTTTTCAGAAAACCTTATCGCACAGTCTGCCATCTGAGACACTGCTTTCCTCTGCACAGATATGATTAATCCTGATCTTCCCCCCAGTGCATGAGCCTCCTGTCACTATTCCTGCTCAGAAATAAGGACTCTGCGAACAAAGCAAAGGAATCGTACTATGCTATATATTTAATGTGCACACAGGAGAAATCAGCATTCGCACTGTGGTAGTGCAGAAGAGAACACGCTGCAGAGGAGACGGCCAACACCGTTATCAGGGACCTACTTTATATTGGGGAAGGGATTTCAGCAAGACTTCCCCCCCCGCCTCACAGAAGCAGGAATTTTTGAAAGTACTAAATGTAGCAAGGTCCCGAGGACAGCATTTATAATTTCTTGTCAGTGCTATCCCCTTCTTATATGGCTCTATGCAAGTCCTTATCACTACCCAAAAAATTTATGCTCTCTCTCCGTCAGAAAAAAAAATATTCTCCTTTCAACAAAGAGGAAACAAGAAGCTTCTCTTCCACAATCTTTCCTCATGAGGACAGCAGTACTCTGGACACTGCCAGAGCATATATATTTATTTTTTAATATTAGATGAGACAGCTTCTGAAAGCTCTGCAAGTTCTCCTGTCTGACATTATCCAGTTTACCACAGATAACAACCCTGAACTGGAAGCTTTCCCCTGCCAGAATGCCTAGCACATAAAATTATTAAAGGCTTAGAAATGGTTTCAGGGCTGCTCAAATGCTGTGCTGCAGCAAAATCTGATTTCCATTAAAAAAAAAATCAAGAGCAATCAGAAGAAAAGGAGACTCTAGTTCATCATTTTGAAAAAAAGAATTGCCTTCATTAATTCATTCCTCACGAGAGCAAACAAATTCCAGGAAAAAAAAATTACTAGCATTTAAACTAGGTAATAACTCGCAAGACCCTTTAGACTGTTCAGGATGTGAACGTGTTCCTAAGCTGTCTTGAACAGACTGAGAAAACCTCTGCCTCCCACACTGACACTAACCTGCCCCCACCCCCCAAGTAGAAACTACAAAAGTTTCTGCTTTTATGATGTTCAGCTACAGGATAGGCAGAGATTCCTGAAATTAAAATAATTTGGAGACCAAAGTTTCCAGAATGACAGAAAATAGGTCTGAACTAGTTCACTGTTTCTAGTTCGCGGTTTTTTAAGTGATCATAAGCACACTATCAATTAAGCTCAGTGATCATACCTAAGAACATTTTCTAGGGAAATGATGATGTCAGGTTCTTGAAACCTCACCTTTAGATCCACCAGAAAAGCACCACGGATGCTGACTATAGGATTACAGGAAACTTAACAACACTGCATCCCAGTATTTGTTAACTACCACAATATTCATTTGCTGCATTGCATGAACAAATCTTACTACTGCAGTTTCATTTGCCCACAAAGATTCCAGCTGAAAACTCACTTTAATATGGCCTTAATAATACATGAAAGAGATTAATCTATAATTGTTGATTTTTGAAATAGCACTTCACTGTGTCACTCAAACTGAGTGCTTTTGATCATTAAAACTTGCATGATTTTTCAATCTTAGTAACGAGGTTCTGCTTTAGCTGAGAGCTGATCTCATCAGAGCCAATTATAGTCTATGCCATAGATCTGACCGGAGCATTTAAGGGTTTTAAAACTGCAATTTTATTTGTCTTATCTTACCAAACAATTCAAAATCCTAGCAGTCTTGTTAGAACCTTTAATATCCAGGAACTCTCATGTAAACTAGATGCTTAGCAGGAAACTACTAGTAAAAAAAGTGAACAAAAATGTATCACTGAATTTATTTTTTACTCTTAGCACACAAATGAATAGTTTCTCATGCCTTTTTCCATGTCAAAGGGCTTCTTTCAAAATGCTGTGGGATTAGTCTCCTGACCTAATCTAGCATGAGATATGTAGTCAGATGTGGTGGGTTGACCTTGGCTGGATGCCTGGTGCCCAGCAAGCCGCTCTATCACTCCCCTCCTCAGCAGGACGGGGGGGAGAAAATAAGATTGGTAAAAAAACCTCATGGGTCAAGATAAAGGCAGTTTAATAAAGCAAAAGCAAAGGCCTTGCGTGGAAGCAAAGGGAAAAAAAAAGATTTATTCTCTACTTCCCATCAGCAGGTGATGTCCAGCCACTTCCCGGGAAGTAGGGCTTCAGTACATGGAACGGTTGCTCCTAAGGCAAACGTTGTAATAACAGATGTTGTCCCTCCTCCTCCTTTCTCTTAGCTTTTATTGCTGAGCAGACATCATATGGTACGGAATATCTCTTTGGTCAGTTTGGGTCAGCTGTCCTGGCTACGTCCCCTCCCAAGATCTTGCCCACCCCCAGCCTACCAGGTGAGGTGGGGGAATACTGGAGAGAACTCTGCAGGCACCAAGGTCAGTGAAGAAGGAGGGGGAGGAGGAGCTCCAGGCGCCGGAGCAGAGACTCCCCTGCAGCCCAATGTGAAGACCGTGGTGAGGCAGGCTGTCCCCCTGCAGCCCGTGGAGGTTAATGGTGGAGCAGATATCCACCTGCAGCCTGTGGAGGACCCCACACTGGAGCAGGTGGATGCCCGAAGGAGGCTGTGACCCCGTGGGAAGCCCACGCTGGAGCAGGCTCCTGGAAGGACCTGTGGCCCCGTGGAGAGAGGAGCCCACGCCAGAGCAGGTTTGCTGGCAGGACTTGTGACCCCGCAGGGGACCCACGCTGGAGCAGTCTGTTCCTGAAGGACTGCACCCCGTGGAAGGGCCCACGCTGGAGCGGTCTGTTCCTGAAGGACTGCACCCCATGGGAAGGACCCACGCTGGAGCGGTCTGTTCCTGAAGGACTGCACCCCATGGAAGGGCCCACGCTGGAGCAGTCTGTTCCTGAAGGACTGCACCCCGTGGAAGGGCCCACGCTGGAGCAGTCTGTTCCTGAAGGACTGCACCCCGTGGAAGGGCCCACGCTGGAGCAGTCTGTTCCTGAAGGACTGCACCCCGTGGAAGGGCCCACGCTGGAGCAGTCTGTTCCTGAAGGACTGCACCCCGTGGAAGGGCCCACACTGGAGCAGTTCGTGAAGAACTGCAGCCTGTGGGAAGGACCCATGCTGGAGAAGTTCGTGGAGGACTGTCTCCTGTGGGAGCGACCCCATGCTGGAGCAGGGGAAGAGTGTGAGGAGTCCTCCCCTTGAGGAGGAAGGAACGGCAGAGACAACGTGTGATGGACTGACTGCAACCCCCATTCCCCGTCCCCCTGCGCTGCTGGGTGGGAGGAGGTAGAGAAAATCAGGAGTGAAGTTGAGCCCGGGAAGAAGGGAGGGGTGAGGGGAAGGTGTTTTAAGATTTAGTTTTTATTTCTCATTATCCTACTGATTTCATTGGTAATAAATTAAATTAATTTTCCCCAAGTCGAGTCTGTTTTGCCCGTGACAATAATTGGTGAATGATCTCTCCCTGTCCTTATCTTGACCCACGAGCCTTTTGTTATATTTTTTTCTCTCCCCTGTCCAGCTGAGGAGGGGAGTGATAGAGCAGCTCTGGTGAGCACCTGGCATCCAGCCAGGGTCAACCCACCACATTAGACTAAAATCTGTTCTCCTTAGATTAAATGGGGGTATCTTGAAATTATCAAACAAAACCTCTTCAAGAGTGTGTGATTTCTAGCAATTGAATATGATAACGAGCTGTGTAAGCTCAGCGAGACAGATATGTCTCCCATCAGATATGCTACAACACTTCTACCATTAGCAGAGCCATATGAAAGATTTTTATCTTAAAGAAAGTTATGCAAGATCCATTTCTTTGCAGAAATCCTTGATTTCCATCTTTTCCCTTTAGTGGCATCTACATTCCAATCACATTTGGAAAGGAATGGAAGTGCCGAAGCCCTTGCTATATTTTGCGTTCCTTTCTTTTTCTGCATCCTTAAGAAGTCTCCTTGCTCTGCAACGTAACCAACGCCCAGCCCTGAACTGATGGCATTAAAGTGAAGGTTAGTTAGGAGAGGTTTCCTGCAGCTTTCCGAATAGGATGGCATTGCACCTTCTAAGAGGTGCATGAGTATCTTGTGCAATAATGCACCAAATGAAAATTAACGTTTAGACGTTAGCCTAGAAACTGTGCCCATTGTAAAGGGTGTCTGTAAATAGATTAGATCCATCTATATATCAGGATTAGTTTGCATATTGTCAATCAGAGCTTCACTGCCCATGAATTTAAGTGAGAGCGTGGCACTTTACATGTGTAATTACTATACCATTACCGACTATCAGTACATCTCTAAGGATGTTAGATATGGCCTCTGTTGCTGCCCCCAGTTTGCAGTAAGGAAATTGAAGGACAAATTAGTTTATTCAATCAAGGTCACTAAAGCAGCATAATTCAGGTATCTCAAGCCCAAGGATCTCTCCATTGAACCACACTGTCTCTTTATACTCTCTGAAATTGCACAAGTGATGCAGGAAGAGTAAGATTTTTCCTTCTGAAGAATACTCGGTTAGTTCTGGGTATTCACAGATCATTAAGGTGAGGGTGCTATGGGAGAGCTTTTCCTGCAAGGCTGGGTTGACAGGGTGGCACCGCAGCAGTTGCCATGACAATGGCTGAATCTTTGCAATGACATTGCACACACTTCAAATGAAAACCTGAGCAACCTGATCTAGTTGAAGATGTCCCTGCCCACGGCAGGGGGGTTGGACTAGATGGCCTTTAGAGGTCCCTTCCAACCCAAACTATTCTATGATTCCATAAAACCTGTGCAAATCTCAAAACACTACCCAATGCTGTAAGAAATCTGACGAGATCCCAAATCACCTCCTCATCTCCAATTAAAAAGAGCACCATGCACGAAGGAAGGGAATGCAGATTGATTGTGAAAGATTTCACCTCTGCCAGAGCTGAAATACAAAAGTGCAATGCAGAAGAATTTTTCTGTGAACCTCCCGATTTTGGAAAACTGCAAGTCTACTCACTATAGACAGGGAGGAATACTGTATTCAGGAGAAGACTGACTATCAGTAAAGACAAAAAAAATTGAACTCATTCCCTGCCCTCACTCTCCAATTCGTCAGAACACTGAAGAAATACAGAGATGCCAGGGAAGGGAAAAGTTTAGTGATAAGTACACTCACCTAATGCATTTCGTAACTCCTTACATCCACGTCTAGTGCAGGCAATTTGCAAATGGAGTTGTAAAGGAAGAGAGCATACACTCACCCCTCTATGGAGTCACAATCACCTAACACCAAATCAGATGGGCTTCTACAGGATTCCACCCATTTAGCAGCTTTATATAAAAGCTGGTTGTATCCAGTATTGAATACTAGGTAACAACGAGCACCGACACATCTATTATTTCTTTTATTTTCTATTATATGCTCACATCTCAAGTTCCTTTAAGAGCCTCCAACTCCCAGGCTACTTGCTATTTCCAAAAGCAAACACATTAGCATTACCTTTTGCTGCTTCAGACCGCTTGGGCAAATCAAGTGTATCAAAATTCCTGTCCAAATCTCCATTCTTCTTTCCTGTGCAAAAAAATAAGACAACAGATGGAAAAGACTGACAGCGTACTGACAGGTAAGTTACTGTCATGTGCATCTACAAGATGAGAGAAGATACAGACTCAGAATATAAATCACAGACTATTATCTGTGTTTGTACATATCTGACTTGCAATCCAGCTGCATAGCTGTGGTTTTAGCATGAGCAACTTAGGGACAAAAATCCCCGCTTTCAGACTGATCCGCAAACATACTTAGCACTAGCATTTCAGTGGGTCTTAAGAGTGCTTAAAATCATGGAAAATTGTGCCATTTCCCTTCTTGGCAAAGCTACGCCCCTGCCTCAGAAGCCCAGTATTTACTTGTTATTTTCACAGAGGAATTTTGATCTGAAGCTTAACTGAAGCAGAAACTGAGCAGCAAAGCAATATATAGCAGGCTTGTTTTGCAGCCTCTATTCTCATTGTGACTATCAGGCAGGAAGGCCTAGATTTAATATATTGTACAGACAGCAGCCAACAACTTAACCTTGAATTGCCCTTCAAT
This sequence comes from Aptenodytes patagonicus, assembly GCF_965638725.1. NCBI lineage: Eukaryota > Metazoa > Chordata > Aves > Sphenisciformes > Spheniscidae > Aptenodytes > Aptenodytes patagonicus. Next base: position 763,770 of record NC_134963.1, read on the forward strand.
CAATAAAGTGCCATTTTGACTATTTATTAGAAACTAATGGGAACAATTCCATACTTTTGCTAAGAGACAGTTTCAAACCATTGCATCAGCTTTGATTTATACAATCCTTCAGAAAAAGCAGAACAAAACCTGGACTTTAGTTTTAGTTAGGTTGGGAATTAAAGGTTATGTAAACAGCTGGGGAGGGAAGGGTTAATTTTCACCCCCTCCTGTGCCCCCAAGGAGAGACACTGCATTGGGTAAGCCTGCATGGATGCTGTGGGATAAGCAGGCACCTTGCCATCAGAGATGTACTGACAGCAGAGAGAGAGATTTTGAAGTGCAGGAATCTGCATGGCTTCTGAGGACAGCAGTGTACAATTTAGTTTTCCCAAATTATTTTCAGGGGGAAAATCAAGTTATTTAGTCCCTCTTCCTCAAGAGGGGGGGAGGCAGGTGTGATGGGATGAATTCAGAACACCGCAATTTAAGCTGCCAGAGGTGGCTTCTGAACAGGGACTCTACCAGGCTGCTAACGGAGTTTTACAGGAAGGGCTGAAAGCTCCATGAGTCAGGATGCTTAAAAGCAAACAGGAAAATGGTCCTTGAAAATGTAACGTGGATATTAGTCTGACTCTTGACTGGGAATAGGTCACGAAATGGGAAAGGCCAATCCCTGCCCTGTTACAGGAGGGAGCTGGTACAGCTTCTGCACAGTGAATTCAGTGGGCCACTCCACCTTTCCTCTTGACAAAAGGATAAACATATGTAGTACTATACAGCGAAGAAATAGAGCTTTTAAATACCAATATGAATATTTAGAAATAACATCAAGAGGGAAGAAACCCCCCAAACCTCGAGACAGTATTCCATCCCCTCCCTTTCTTTGGAAATATCACACACTTTTGTTTTGAAATGCCACACAGAATACCAACCAACTTAACTACTGTGCAAAACAAAACATGCATCGAGAAATTCTGTTCATCTGAAGTGATTTGCTTAATTATATAGAGTACGAAAAAGCCCATCCAAGCTGCCAAAAGGTCATGCAGCCAGGTACCATACCACTCCTTTGAAAGATCTTTTCTAAAGGAAGGGACAGGAATTAGCTGAACTTTGCAGCCCTCCATCAGGTTTTCGCTCCATGAAAGCACCAGAAACACGTTGCTTGGGGAATCAAATACCAGAAAGAAAAAATGCTGTGCATCACCAAAGGACATTACATTTCATAATGGCAGCTGAACCCAGTTACTGGCTGCAAACCCTTGTTGACCCTTAGAGCATTGACAGGAAAAAGCAGGGCAGAGGGAGGGGGAAAAAAAAAAGCATTGAAGGAAGGAAGTCAGTGTTTAGGAAAGATTACAGACTTAAGGCAGACAAAAAAAATGTGACTCCATCTTATCTCCAAGTAGGACAAACTGTTTTTTTAACATGACCCCGAATTTCATGTCCCTGGCATTAGCTAGTTTAAACCTCAGAACATTTACTCGGAGAGCCAGACCTTATTCAACCCAACTAGTCATTTCAGAAGTTCTCTCTATAATTTAAAGGTTGGGGTTTGGTACTTCTATTAGTCCTGCAGAACTGAGATGGCACAGTAAGAGCTCCCTTCTTTCTAGTGCATTGTTTAGTAAGCAGTATGTATTTGTGCACAACTTTTTAAGGAAGAGATTGTCCAGGAGAGCAGTGTTGGCTGCTACATCTTTTGAGCTAGCAATGCAGAATCAGCTGCCTATTTACTAAACCATCTTTCATTAAGACAGCACACTCCACCTGTGCTCTGTGATCTTCAGTTGCTGTCTCAATTTCTGGGCCAGACTGCAAATACTGGCTGTCTTCTATGATGCCTTTCCTAGTTTGTCTCTCAGCCCTCCGAGAAACTAACCCACCTCGCAGGCAAAACCACGTCTGTTCAAACCAGAAGCTGCCAGCTGTTTACGAACAGAAGCAATTCAGAACACAGAGCTCTGACCAAGGGGATTTCAACTCTACAAATTACTTGCTTAATCAAATTGAGCAAGGGCCAGGTTCAGAAATACCAGAAGCACCTACATTTTCCAGGGCTTTCCTATAGAGAGAAGGTGACCAAGCTGTAAGAAGACCCCAGAAGAAATCCATCTAGAGGGCAAAGGTTTCAATCTGCGGCCCAGCTGGTGTTTTTCCCATTTGATTTTCACAGTACCCACAAATGTTGGTTTGGCATTTCTAAAAAAGTGACCAAATTTAGCAAGTTCAAGAGCCTACCAATTACAAACCTCTCAGCCGTCCCCTGGCCTGACTGATACCATGAGAAAACCAGCTTCACTACCAGCTTCTGTAGCTCTGAATGCCCCCCTCTGTCACTCAAGCCTGTCAGTAATGCTAGTGCACAGGGATGCTGAAACGACCACACTAGCCATAGAAGAGAAGTTTAAGATCCTGGTTTTGTACATTTCAGTTTCTGCCCTTCTATGCATCTCCCCGATCTCTAAGTTTTCCAGCCCGAGGTATGCCAGAGAAAAGACGATGCTGTTACATCAGAAGCATAGATCCAAACTTTGCCAAGAGACAAACAGCTTTGAACATGCCTCTGCTGACAGGTCTGTTTTACGAGACCTGGCTGTAGGAATTGGCACAGCACTCTGGTTTGGGAAAACTGCCTGACATGAGACTTGCTTGTGCAAGATGCAATTTACAGTCTCTGAAACAGTGGGATTAAAATTCTTTCCCTCTCCCACCCCACTACTTTTCATTATGTAAGAAACAACCAAAACATGACCTTCGGCATTTTCAATCTGTCAGAAACTCAGTATGGACTTTGAAGTGTGACCCAGCATTATTAACCACTAATGTTGTTGTTGATCTTCCTCAAATGTCGTTTTGCTTTACTGGATAATCAAAACAGCTATTCAGCTAGACCATTTTTGCTGAAGGATTAGTTCCCAAATGTTTTCTTTCTGGTTTAAAAAAAAAGTTGAAGGAAGAGAGATTCTTCATAACATCCCCCCCCAACACTCAATACTGTGCTTGTTAATACACTAATTGAACTGGAGTGTAGCAGAGCGACAGAAAGCAAGGGCTGAGCTCTGTCTTGCCAACATGCCCATCCTCCACAGGCTCACCAGTCATAGTCTGTAAGCAGTGTCTCACAGAACACTACTGAGCACCATTGGTTGGGTGGAGCAATTAGGGTGTCCCCCCCGCCAATTTCTCTTTTGGCTTAACCCTCCAGAACCCACTGATCTGAAGCAAGTGTCACAAACTGAAAATTACCCTGCCTTTACCCCCAAATCAGTCTCAGTAACACAGTGGAAGTCTCCAGGGCACTCATAGCCTAACAACTTCCCAGCCAAGAAGTGAGGGAGGCAAGCTTTAGCCTCAGCCTTGTGTATTCCAATTGCAATTTTATTTATTGTGCTGGGGTGAGAAACTAAAGGGCATATCCCCAGAGGCATTTACTAGGGGTAGCTTCATCTAGCTAGTCTGAGTGCCAGTAATAAAGATGCAGCAGCCCAGGCAAACGTACCCAAGCAGACAAAATACCAAGGATCCCTGAGAATACACATCCAAGCTGCTGAGTCTTCATGGCTACTGCTACCCAGACCAGCTAGCAAAGCTGTACTTTGGTATGACAGTGTTGGTGAGGCAACTCGCACACTTAGGTGTTCCCTCTCTCATGGGGTTATCAGGCCAGTTGCAAATCAATTCCCTTACTGCACTTACACCAGGAATGAATAAAACCTTGTCTTTTCTATTCTCAGTGCGGGAAGACCAAACTGCAAATGCTCACTCAATTAGAGGATTTCCATGCCTACTGAAATGAACAGGAGGATGCACTGGGGGAGCAGAGGAGGCGGTGAATGAACAAGACCTTGATCTCAGCTCTCAGCCTTGCATGTAAAAGCTGAACAAAGCATGTTATGGTGATGATGAAAAGAAAGTATTGCAAAGACTCACCTTGATTGAACCACTCCTCTAATTACCAGAAAAGCAGCAAATGAAAAACAAAAATTTACAGGAAGGAAGAAAATACAAAGGAACAGTCACAAAGAGGCAGAATTTCACAGAATAGGTTCAAAACCTGAGTATTACAAGAATACTACAGAACTTTCAATTAAAAAACCAAACCAAACCAAGATATTCTACTTTCTCCCTTTTGTTCCTGCTGAAAAAAACCCAATCTTTCTCTGAGTATCTTTTTTTTTCTTCCTCTCTTCATTAAATGAAAAAGTGCTCACAGATCTGAGGGGACAGAAAGATGACTAGCCCTTTGCAGGGGTGTTTGAAATGCTACGATCAATGACCATGAAATAAAATAAACTAAACATGGAAACACTGCAAGATTAAGTGAACAAGAGGGGGAGAGAATTGATCTATTTTAAAGTCCTAGACTGAGAAAATTAAGGCAGGTTCAGACCAGGTATTCACATAAATTTGATAGTGAGAAAAGGAAGCTTCTCTTTATGATTTTAAAAGCACATTTATGAATGGATTTTAATTTTTATTTTTTAAACACAACAGTTGCCTGTCCCCCTCTATCCTTCTGATCTACCTACTACCAGCTGTGAGCTCAGCATTATTATCAATTGAATTCCCTCCAGAGAAAAGCACACTTTAAGAAGAGCAGTGCAAAAAGGGGGGAAAAATATGTTAAAATATACTTTGGAAATTGTCATTTCCTGCTGAACACACAGAGCCAAACCCAAGCTGTCACCGAGTGCCTGCATTGCTCGCCAAAATCTGCACGTTCATCCTCAGTGTCAGATGATTTTGAGACCAATTTGTCCAAAAAGACATGATCAGATGCTTTGGCTGACAAACAGAAACTATCAGGGTGTTCAGACACAGAAGGTATATATAGGTCAGCCCCAGAGGAAAGAGGCAGACACTTGACAAAGGACAGCCACCTGAGAGCGCTCTCTTTTCACTGTCATCAAGAGGATGATGACAGTTCTCAATCAGCACACTCCCCTCGTCCCACAGTGCACACTCATAGCTTTTATGTCATAAGAATGTTTCCACTGACTGCGTTGCTCTCAAGCAGCAAAACAACAGGGACTGCAAGTGGCAGGGAACAGGCTCGAGTCAGCACATGTTCAAGGTTTCCAAAGGACATCACAGTGAAGTTCTAGTCATTCACTGTGAGAACAGGCTGACCAAGCAGGTAAAATTCTTTCTTCGGTTTTTCCCCCAGTCGTTAAAAGATTCGCATCTTTTTTTTTTTTTTAAACAGAGTTTAAATCTAGTTGATGACAGACTAGTCTGCAAAAGCAAGTTCACACTGTGATGACTTCCCTAATACATATGGAAACACATAACGTTTTAGTAACACGTACAGGTCAGATCAAAGAAAGAGTAACATGCAGCACACAGTCCGTCAAGGTCAAACAATTCCGTATCGGCTCTTCAGGACCAAAACCTTCCTTAGACCTGGCTATAAATAGTAAGCCAGGATGTGAGTACACATGAATGAGTAGAATGGAGCCTAGACAGAAAATGGAGTTAATTATCGCCAAATTCAGTCTAGAAGAGTCATTTCTTTAAAACAACAAAGAGAATTGATATAATTTGAGTGTCTCTTTCTAAAGGAAAGATGGAAGGGGGGTTACTGAGACTATTAATCCTCTCTTGTAATGAAACTCATTTGCAACCATGCCCCAGAGGACAGAACAGGTCTAAAAGTGACTGACAATTAAAAGCTACAAAACCCTGTTTGCAATTTAAACTAGTGAAAGAGTGACAGAATTGGGAGGTTGTATGTTTTGGTTGTGAGTCAGAGGGTAGGCTTTTAGTTTGTTTTCAAATATGAGAGACTGGAAGCATGGAAGACGTACAGACAGGAGTACCATGCACGGGGATGAACGCATGCTGGCCTGGCTTCCACAGGCCGTGACACATGCTATACAACCAAGAAAGCGGACTAAGCATAGATTTGACAGATGCAAGAACACAGTAATGCAGAGGAGAGGCAAAGCACATCCACCTTTGTCCAAGAGCAGAATGTCATCTGTCAGCATGCACCACTTGCATTTAAAGCCAAACAAAACTATAGCAGTCGTGGAAAAAATTCCCAAATATCTAGTAGTAATGCAACAAGGGAGACGGACACATGCCACGACACTACAAACACGTACCTCCACAAACTGCATCATTCTAAACCAGCATGATGAATGTGCTTGCAAGAGCAGGCCTACACAGCAAAATTTACCCCCAAATCCCGTTCCAGTTCTGAGCTCTCTGCAACACATACCTTTAGCTTTTTTCCCACCAAAACAACCAGCGTCGTCTTTCTTCTTCTTCTGAGCGCCTCCCGTGCTTGTAGTCTGACTGGCATCTAGTTCTTGGTACTTATCAGCTCCAGGGACCTCTTTGTGGACATGATAGGAAAGGTTCCGCATGATGCACACACAGTTCTCCACAGACTGTTACAGAGAAATTTATGTTATACTAAGTATTGCACCCTCTTATTTGCAAACCATTATATTATACAGTGGAGGATTTGGGGGAATTTAAAAAAAGCCCACCTGCCCCAGGAAAAGAATGTAGCTTTTGAGGAAGATTTAGTCAAGACGTCTTAAATTAAGGTTCATTCTTGTTCTAAAACTAATTTTATTCTTCCAAAAGTGAAGCACTTCATAAACAGTACCCATTCAAAATGAAAATTCTCTAATCAAAAATACCACCTGATCTTACATAAAGAATACAATTCACCAAAAGATCAAACATACAGCGGAAAACTATCGTTAAGGATCTTATTTTAATACAAGCCTCTCTCTCATTCTTCCAACCTTTACAATCCCCAAGGGCCCATTTTATTAAATTTTCTCTGGGTCAAAACCTAGGCCTCGTGAGGATTTCAGTGAGAACACACGTTGTCCTGTAGTAATAGCTAATCCATAGGACGTCAGGTTCTGACAAGAGCAATGCTCTGTAGGTTGCAATGGAAACCACCAGGTGGTTACAAAATCCACTTCCAAAATTATCTGATTAAGTGACAGGGCTTTATAATTCCCTTGTACAGTCCCTCACATGGTGGGACTCAAAAAGAATAAAATAACAATGCTTTACAAGCCTTATTGGTGTTATAAAGCAACAGTATGCTCTTTCTTTTTTAAACAGGTTAAACTTATGATATTCCTTATGCATATAAATATGCTTTTAAGCGCCACAGGATGAGATGATGATAAAAACAGATTAATCAAAATCTGCACCTAAAAAAAGCCACAATGAAAGTGCTGCAGGTCTGAAGACATATCTTAATGTCTAAGCACTACAGTCTTTAGAGATGGTGCTGAATAAAGTCTTTAAAATGGGAACCGACTCCTTTGCTGGTATTGTGCAAAGCACAATACAATGGGACTCAATTCTGATTTGGAGACTGCACTTATAAATGTCAATTAAGTAATGCAGAACAATAGCAGTAATGTCACTGACAATAATAAAGGACTACTCTCCCCACCTATGACGACCACTTGCCTTTGCTCACCTCATCAGCCATACAAGGTAACATAGCAGCATCATGCTGATACCCCATCAGTATATGGATATCATGACAGAGATGAGAGGAAGATATTTACTATGTTTGCTGAGGCAAGCATAATCCCCTTCTGATACTAGCAAACAGAAGTCAGATCCCAGTGCAACACTTCAGCCTAAATTAATGGAAACATCCATTAAGTTTTAATACTCAAGTTCACCTTGTTGTCCGTATCCTTCTTGCCAACTGCCGACTGTAGAGCATGAAGAAGGGCATCCACCAAGCCATCACACTCTCTGAGTCTTCTGCGTGCTTCTGCTCCATCTGAACTTACATTCCTAACAGGAGAGATTTAAAAGAAAATTTAGCCCTCTGACCTTCACCATAAAGTTGAAGGTGCGCCAATTTATACTACAATTATTAAGAACTCATTACCTTGGATGAACAATTTGGAGGCAAAGTAGTCTGATAAACCTATTAAATCTCAGTAAAATATGGGCAATGCACATCTGCAACTCCCTGAATCTGAACGAAAAGGTGGACACAGTCACAGAGGTGCCTACAAACACATTTTTCTGAATTGCTGGTGAGTCCAGTGATATGCCTTAAACTGGATAGGAGTTTTCAGAGCAAACAATATGCAAATCAAAAATTTAATCAAAGCCAGAATTTTTAATCTGAAAAATACTTCACCACCTTAAGAAAAACATGCAAAATCACAAGACTGCTCAGCAGTATTCATGGCCAGAGAAACTGAGAAATGAAAAAGATTAAAAACAGGTGTACAATAAGCTATATTTTATTTAATCAACCTGTATATAAAATTGTTCTTCAGTTTCTTTGGCACACATCTGCTCCAAAGAAGTCAGATGGGAGTCACCATGTACAACTGCTGTCTCCTTGACTGCTTAAAGATTCTCCAAATCTGTTCTGTATCCCCAGCTTTCTGACTGGAAGTTACTGCCACCCAGTCTAAATCCCACATTATGACATTTAAAGCCCATCTTTCACACTGTGTACAGCAGATTCAGCACAAAGGCTGGATCAGTCACATTTAGAAAGTAAAAGACGGCAGTCAGTATGTTTATATGGCTTCAAATTTCTCAAAGCATTGCACAAGAGAATGGCACAGGTAGAAGATGCGAGACAGAGCAGTGAAAGGCTACTCAGAGTTGTTAAAGTTGCACATATCAATGACTGCAGAAAGCGTTAGAGGGGAGCTATGAACTTAGCCTCACTTGTCCAGCAAGCATGCACGCTACATACTGAAGCCCCCGCCTTGCATAAGCATCAACCTGCCGTTACCCAGTAAATAAATAAAATTCAAGTCAATTTTCCAGGCACTGCCTCTTCCCCCCCCCTTTTTTTTTAATTTTTATTTTTCTTTTTTTTGAGGGGGAGGGGAATGAAGTGACAAAATGATTCTTAATAGTGCTCGCTGGCAAAACCTCTATGGAAAGTTTTCTCAAAGCTGCAATGCACTACTTTCGAAAACACAGCCAACCTTTCAGCTTTCAGGGTCTTTGAATTCTACAAACCCGTGTAAGGTCAGCTCTCAAAAGCTCAGGACACAATCATTACCTTCTGCTATCAGGATCATGCAGCGAATTTTTCTTTTTAACTAACTAGAGGGACTGCCAATCTCCAAGTAATTAACAGATCAATCATGGTCCCCTCCCATGTCCCCCCATCACCCAGGCAGGCTGGTATGCTAATTGGATGACTAGGAAAAAAACACATTTTCTCAGAGACCTCTCAAAATCTGAGGACACTTAATTGTGAGCTGGTTGCTGTTACAGCACATTCACTTTCAATTAAGAACACAAATGAAATGCACAGATAAATGAATCCTTTCCCCAAATCCTAACACACAGCTTCACCTCTAGCAATGGCTGACACAAGGCAGGTAAAGTGGATATTAAAATATGATTCCACAGGACATATGGAAGAGGGAATTCTACATGCTGTTTTTCCATCTCCAGTTGTACTAATCCTTCCGTATCAAAAGCCCAAATGTGAATTTTAATGTAAAGTCTTTATGAAACTGAAATTAGAATTCAAATTCTCTGTGATACCTTTCAGGAGTTATAACAATAAACGATAGCAGCTCCACCTCCAAGCACATCTATTAAAGTGGAACATTACTTATTAAGCTTGAGGGTGACAGAAATGCACTAAAAACAGTCTTATCTGGAGCTGTGTATCACATTTCTTATTCTCTCATTAAGTCTTAGAAATAGAGAACTAAAATACATAAGGAACACTTGCAGACTTTAAAAAAAAAAAATCAAATTTTGCCCAAAAAAATCCTTCACACCTTTGTTGCCCCACGGCCCATTCATAAAGAGATTTTTCTGTGGTCCATTTGTGCCACTGCACTTGTAGCACATTTGTTTTACTGCTTCGGTTATCAACAGCACCACAGTATTTTGTATCCTGCTTTCTTATTTCTTGATCTGTATAAGGATTAATATTAAGGCAGACTTTTATAAGGTTATAATTGAAAAAGATACTATAAAAGTGCATCAGTAAGAGTGTGGCTTGATGATAACACTTGCTGTATCTTCAACTATAGAAAAATTTAGTGAAAATTAATGCCTCAAGAAAAAATTCCCACATATATCACACATAAATAGGCATGAAAACTCTGCAGGATCAAATTAATAGCTAATTAATGCTATGAATAAGTTATCCAGACAACAAACTTTGCAGTTTTAACGTTGTAACTAACACATCAGAAAATGTATCCTTATGAGCATCTCATGCAGAAACATCTCCTCTATAAATACCCAACACTCCTGGGATTCTGGTAGTCCTCTCTCCTTGGGTAATGAGATTCATGCAGCCCATGAGATTTACCTAACAGGGAACAACAAAACCCATTTCCTTGTCTGTAACTATAACCTAGACCCACTGGAGAGCCCAGCTCACATTCTCCTCCACAGAAGTCTAGGCAAAACAGATCCAAAAAGACTAAGCCCAGGGAGATCAGCACCTGCTTCACAGAGTCTGCTCTTTCTGCTGCTCCAACACCGCAAAAGGCAGTGAAGATCTCCCAATTTCCATGGGAATATTTGCATTTCAGATACATGCACAAGTACGCCAAACATCCTTAAGCACTAAGCAAAGGCAGGCACAGTGAAAACGAAGACAGTATGCTTTGAATAAGTTCTCATCTGGCAATCCCAGGAGAAGTGCTCCCAGGGTTGAGCACTTGCTCCATGGTTTCCATGATCCAGAGCAACCTTCAAAAGCTCCTGCAACCCAGCAAAATGCCAGGTTGCATTTCTGCCTTGGGGTGTTAAGACTCTACACTATCTACCGCCTTGAAAAGCATCACCCGGTAGTCACCAGTCAAATTCACATCTTGGGTCTTCAGGAGGGACTGTAGCGTGGAGACAAAAGTGATTACATTGATAAGAGAGCTAGTGCTAGTATTGGTCATTAAAAAGGATAGAAACCGTAATGGAATAGCCAACCTGATATCGCACTCCACTGACCGGAGTCAGGAAAAAATGTCTTCCAATTTCACATCTGCACTGGAATTGTTCTTGATGCATCTTACAGATCTATTACACATTATGGAATGAAAGTTGTAACTAAATCATGTTCCAAAGGAAACTTTCAAAGCAAAGTTTCTAAACACCCTTCTTTCAAGGCTAATGAAAGTCAACAAATAGGCAACAGGTTCCAGCAGACGTTAACAGAGGGTTTGTAGTCGCCTTACGCAGGGCGACACTCCACAGAAGGAATGCAAAGCCTCGCCCAGGGCAGAAACTTCCTGAAACTCATGCAAGAGAGAGATATGCAAAATGTGTCATCCGGACTTGGATAAAGTAGAGAGTTTTGCTTTTCACTGAACTTTTCTACACATTAGACAAGCATTGTTTTATATCAGAAGAAAATTAACTCTTCAGTGGATAGAGCATTTGATACGAGACACTGAATAGAAAAGGAAGCCAAAACCCTAGCTGAGGTGCTTGTTAATTCTGTTACTGCGGAGCTAGGCTGCCATGCAACAACTGGAACGGCCCAAAGATTTTGGAATTAAACACAGTATCTCAGAGACTTGCTTGCTGGGGCAGTTTCATCTATAGAGGTTCTTGATATTAAGTCAAAGATACTTTTTAAGTTTGAACTGAAACAGAAACTCTGCAGGGCTTTTCAGGCACGGATGATGGACAAAATCCTGTTATAAATGAAAGTAAAGTTGACTGCCTGTTCAAATGGGTGGGAATGGGGAGGATTTTACACAAAACAGTGACAAATGATACCTGCCATTCATCTCTGCTGTTCTGCACAGTCTGCTTCCCTTGCCTTGTCTCTTCACCCCCAGGGAGGCCTCTGCTACTTTCCCTGCTTCTCAGTACTTTTCCAAGAGCCCATTAAATGAAAAATGTATTTTAAAAACAACAATAGTATCCTTCTCACATCACACTGCAAAGGGTAATAGAAAGCTTCACAGTGTGCTTACTATAAATATATACAACATACTCAAAAGAGCAATTCTAGGAGCAAGACAGAATTACTGTTCCATGTTACTCAAAGTACATAGGAAGGAAACGAACTGTATGACTGATTTTATGTAAAACAGTAAAGCACAAATCTCATTCCAGAGATTTTAAATCCCCAGCCTGTAGCTGGAAAAAGCGACCTGGATTCTTCCTCAATTTCTTGGAGTCCAGACTGTAGACAGGACTAGTGAAAGAGGATTTGTAAGGGTGTTCAAATATATGCTTTCCCTGGGAAAACAAAACAGAGGAACACTAAGTAAATGTTAAATAAAAGTAAATACCTACCAGCATAGAAACACATCAGGCTAGGAATCCAGTCTGTTGGTATTAAAGACTTCAGAAAATGGCGGGGAACGTGCTGAGAAATCTGTTCGTGCTTTAGATAAGGTTATCATTACCACCTAATAGTCGTCTTAATAATATGCAAGTCTGAACGTAACATTTACATCTGCAGAACAGAGTTGGTATTCATCACCTCTAGGATAGGTGAGCTGTTACTACTATCTGTGCCACACACTAAAATTATCCTCAAGAGAAAAGATTAAAAAGTAATTAAATGCATGGCACTTAATTTGCACTATTTCAATGCAAATCATGTAGCAATGCCCCCACTGTGCTCTCCCTAACAATCTGAAAGATAGAGTGGAGATGTGGAGAGCTTTTGTTTTTGGTTGGTTTTTTTTTTAATGATAAAGAGAAACTTGAAAATACAAGCATCAGAGACATTTTTTTCTCTGAACATTAAAACTAGTATTTCCAAGACTACTGCTGTGTCTGCCACTTGGCTGGAAAGGGCCATCAGTTGTTATCCCACAGTGCTGCAGATGAAGCTGAAAGCCGGAGGTTAGAGTATTACTGAGCACTTACCATCCCGCTTCAGTTCAGCAGGTGTGAAAAGCACTGTTTAGAGACCCAGCTGGGGATGAAGACAACAGGTTGGGGACTTTGTTTTTTATATAAATAGAAAGCTGAACTGGAAATGTTTAAGATATCCTCCTAGTAACATTTCCACCTTGCTCTGGAAGAAGCGTGGACGAGAGCTGAAGCTGAGACAGTGATGTGCTCTTTTCAACAGCCTCTTTGGGCACACTGCAGGGTCTCAGATTGCCCAAATGAATCCTACTTTTTACTATGGCAAACAACCTTCTAATAGCTATTTTTGTATTGCCAGGCTAAAAAGTAACATTGGCTCCTGTATAGTCTGTCCCAGCACTGTTGAAGAAGATAAGGATACCTGCAATCGTTACAAGCCAGAGAGCTACAAACAACTGGAGTTTCCTGGTGGGTTCAGTGAGCAGCACTTCACAAGGGGGCTGAGTTACGGCAATGCTGTGGCGGAGCTGACAGGCAGTACATACGCCGCACTAGACCTTGACTAACACCATCACTGAGGCTTCGCTGTCCAGACACCGAATTTTATACAGCTGATAAAAAACTACAAGGTTCTCACAAGTCTAATTTAAATATATTAGTTGTTCTATCCACCTACTCTGACAGTCAGAACCCTTGCTATAAAAACACCACGTTTCCACACCCACACTTTGCTTCACTATTAAGAAATTTTTATTTGGATGTCAGCCAAAGGAGACTGGTAAATAATAGTTGCAGTAAATGTACTCTATTTCTGAGCTTATTTCTAGGTACTGAATGTCCCAAAGGAGGAATATACAGCATTTTAAAATCATTCCATCATTTCATGCAGAAATAGGATGAATTCCATACTTCAGTTCACATGAAATACCAGGAAGTTTAATTGGTATTAAGTTCATTGTTCTGAAAATAGGAGAGAAAAAGAAAGAAGTTGTCTGTGACACAAAGATAGCCTGATCCAGGCAGCACCGGTGAGAGCGCCATGTACAACACAATGGAGTTTGGCAGCAGACAGCTGAATTGGAAATCAAGCAGAGAACACAGTAAACAAAATAAGAAGCAGCCAAAGTCCAAATGAAATGAACAGAAAGACAGGGGAGCTCTACTGATGGTGACATTAGGTAGGGAGCAGCTGTTCAGCTGAGAAAAGGTGTATCAGATCTGGGCAGAGATCCCACTGGAGATTTCTGCTCCACTTAAGCATCCACTTACCAGCTAGACCCAAGAGAGAAGCAGCGGAGCAGCCTTGCACATAAAATCCTTCCAGCTATTTGAATAAAGGGATTGGTTTTGTTTAGTTGCTCAAATGCTCAAAAGAGGACATACCAAAAGTCACCCCTGAAAAAGGACTTCCCAAGCTTAGTCTGTGCTCCAGCGACACTGGCATACAGCAAGAGATCTACAAAGCACACTGTCACATGTCTCATTCATGTCTGCACTGTCTATAAGAGCTCCCTACAATAAGCAGGGGCTCAACAGCCAGCAGTACAGTTTAACAAGGTACAGATGTCAAGTCCATCCTTTGTTATTTGTGGCTTTCTATATCCAAAACATTGTGTAACGCCTTTTCAGTAAAAGGCTGACTGGTTACCTCCTGCATGACCTACTTGGAGGGCCTTAACTTGCTCTCCTGCAACGCAAAATGATGCAGAAACGCACTACGCAAGAATTCCATGATGCCCAGCAGATACTTAGCTTCCAAATTATTCCAGTTTCTGCTTGGAGGAAAGGCTAAGGGGCTCTGCTTGCTTTATCACACATGCTTGCTGCAATGTGAAAAGCATCTCAAAAATACAAAAACGAGGCGGTATTTATCTAATAAAGGATCACAGCTCACATGCCTTCCAAAGCAAACTGTGTCCGTTACAGTGACTGCAGTGAGCTTTGTTTCAGTCTTACTCTTCATTCCACCGCAGCAAAGACATTTTTGTAGATTCCCTTCATTGACAGCCAAGGGAGAAGGGACCTAGATTCATTCCTAAGGAATGACAGAAGGCAATAAGCAAGTGCACAACTTTAAATTTATACTTCAGATTTGATTGTAAAGCATTAAGGTTGCATGGAACTAGGTTATGTCTCTGCTGCTAAAATCTATGCATAATTTATTTATATTACAAGCTAAACATCAGGAACTGTCAGGAGGAACCCTAAGAGCTCCTTACTAGCACGAATTAAACGCTCTGCTCATCATATAAGCCCCAGGACAGCCATATGCTGTGATTCTGCACAGTATCAGTAAGCTAATTAAGACACTGCCTTCACTCACTCCTCTCTATTGTGTAGGTTTTTAATTTGAGTTGGTTTTTTTCCAGTCTGGGTTGGGCAGATAAGCTTGTCCCTTTTCCGTGCTGCTTGCTGCCTCCAAAGTGAAGATTCACAGGCAAATTTCTGTTCAGTATTTACCTCTTTCTAAAACTATTCCTTTGCTGAAAGTCCAGTTCAAAAGTACCTGTTGCACAACAAAACACTGACAGTATAATTAGCTCCAGTTTCTGGAGCAGCAATCTCCCAAAGGCTGAACCCAGTATGAAAACAATACAAGTGCACCAGCCTCCAAGCACAGTGGCTGGGTGGACAGAGACATGGCAGCATCTGCCCTCATCTCCTCTGAGCGGGACAGGAAAGTGCTAAGCTTTGTAAGAAGTCCTGTCCAGGCCTCCTTGGTTAAACAACTGCCTTGACTACTTGAACTATGATAGGGGAGCACACTGATTAAGAGGGAAAGTCAACCAAATGACTTTGTCAAAGAATCCTTTTTGGAGTAGGGGAGAAATGTAGCTGCCGCACAGGAGGGGTCTGTACTAATGCTAGACTCCTGAAGCTCAATTACTAATTTGCTGCTGATAAAAAAGAGAAAATAAAAGCCAGCACCTGAAAACTCACATTCACGTCTTCTCTGTCCTGCCATGCTTCAGTAAGCAAAGTTCCCCTGACACCAGGGCAGCTTGGCTAGCAGCACTGTAGCAGCACCACCTGAGCTTCACCTCCTGCGCCCTGCTCTTCACTAGACAGCACTTCCAGGTCAAAGATTTGCACTTAAGTGCCTTCTTAGTTCAGTCAGTCGGAGATGAAGGCTGCCTCAAGTATATGAGAGTGCAGGTAGGACAAATATTATGTGACTGTCACTACATACTATTATCATGCCTGCAGCATTTAAAGATGGATAGAGCTTGAAGGTAATTCACTTCGAAAGCTCTAATTCCCAAGCACTTTTCTTCAGAGAAAAGCCGTACATTAATCATTAATAAGAAAGGAGGGCATAAGCACCTGGCTTTGACAGTCTTTCTTCCTTTCTTTCCTCAAATTCAGCATGCAGAGATGGGAAGAAAAAATGGACACACCAGTATTACCGAGACACTCACACAATTGTTTCCAGGGTGCAAAGAGAGAGAACTTTTCTGCCAAAACAAGACCACAGATTCTGTTTGACAAACCTTCTTTACCTCCATGTGCCCCACAGACGCACACACTCCTGCTACAAACGGTGCGTGCTGTAGGTGTTTGCATGCATACATATATCCACAAGTATATGAAGACATTAGGACTCGAGGAACAAGTGCATTACCATTAAGCAGTGTTACGTATGACTGAAGCACCGTAAGTTACATCTGCAGGACAAGATGCACATGCATGTACCTTAATGCTCTCTGTCCTCCTCAGAAAAAGGCTTAAAACATTCTCATACAAAATCTCTATTTGGCACATCCTAAGTATTAATGATTTATCATCAAACTCCTGCTGTCCTCTTTCCTCTGAAGTACATAAAGGTAACAGGAGCCTGCAGATACTTATACGTCATTGCTCTTCCCGGTGGAGTATGTTTTCGGCTCTGAATCTACTGAGTCCTTATCTCGTGTCTTCAAACATCGTATCTCACACTTACACACTTACAAAACCCTTAGGTTTTGATTCCATGGGACTGAACTCTTAATTTATACCTACAGGAGGTGCTTATTCCCAGTTGTTGTCTCTAGGACCAACCACTTCACAATCCTTGAACTACTGGTATTTACCAACTTCAGGCTTGGGGAAGAGTGGCTGGAAGGTTACCTGTCAGAAAAGGACCTGGGGGTGTTGGTCGACAGCCGGCTGAACACGAGCCGGCAGTGTGCCCAGGCGGCCAAGAAGGCCAATGGCATCCTGGCCTGTATCAGAAATGGTGTGGCCAGCAGGAGTAGGGAAGTGATCGTCCCCCTGTACTCAGCACTGGTGAGGCCGCACCTCGAATACTGTGTTCAGTTTTGGGCCCCTCACTACAAGAAGGACATTGAGGTGCTGGAGCGTGTCCAGAGAAGGGCAACGAGGCTGGTGAGGGGTCTGGAGAACAAGTCTTATGAGGAGCGGCTGAGGGAACTGGGGTTGTTTAGCCTGGAGAAAAGGAGGCTGAGGGGAGACCTCATCGCTCTCTACAACTACCTGAAAGGAGGTTGTAGTGAGGTGGGGGTCGGTCTCTTCTCCCAAGTAACAAGCGATAGGACAAGAAGAA
This sequence comes from Aptenodytes patagonicus, assembly GCF_965638725.1. Taxonomy (NCBI): domain Eukaryota; kingdom Metazoa; phylum Chordata; class Aves; order Sphenisciformes; family Spheniscidae; genus Aptenodytes; species Aptenodytes patagonicus. The sequence goes on from NC_134963.1 coordinate 781,075, forward strand.
ACGGCCTCAAGTTGTTCCAGGGGAGGTTTAGGTTGGATATTAGGAAAAATTTCTTCACTGAAAGGGTTGTCAAGCATTGGAAGAGGCTGCTCAGGGAAGCGGTGGAGTCACCATCGCTGGAGGTATTTAAAAGATGCATAGATGTGGTGCTCAGGGACATGGTTTAGTGGTGGACTTGGCAGTGCTAGGTTAACGGTTGGACTCGATGATCTTAAAGGTCTTTTCCAACCTAAATGATTCTATGATTCAGGGGAAGGTAAGGACAGAGGTGCCAATCCCACGTTAAAGACAGGAAAGCGAAGATCAGTGACTGAAGTCCAGATCCACTCAGGCACTTAGGAGCCTGAATCTCACCAAAACCAGAAGGAGGTAGGGCTATTAAAAATTAGACCACAAAAAGGTTTATACCATTAATCTTGCCTGTAATTATGCCAGAATAGTAGCAGAATAGCAATTAAATCCATACTTCTCAAGAGTTAACAGCTCTAGCCACCAGGTTGTTCCTTCTCTTCTCAGGAGCTGATGTTGGACAAGCTGTTATGTGCAATTTTGATCTGAAGAATGCATGTTTTTAGTGGAAGTCAAGTGGGTGCAGTTTGTTTGTGTTCATACACCCACGTCCAGGTCTCTGAACCCTGAGGCTATTTGTGAATGTGAATTTCTGTGTACTTGGAGAATTGACAAGAAATGCTGCAACTACAGATGGTACCCTGGAAAAAGGAGCACTTTGCATCTGTTTGCTATGCAAATTAATTCATTTAACATTTGTTGACAGCAGGTCAGTTTAGCACGGGAATCAGGCTAGAAAGTTGGCAATTTAGGAACTAAGTTCTACCCTGTCCTCTTCGAAGTGAAAAAAATCCAAGGGAGAATTAAAAGTAATTAGGCAGAAAACAGCAATTAAGCCCAGAATGAATTTCATTTTTAAACCATTAAAATCGTTGCTGCTTCCAGAGAACTAGGAATCATGGTGGATATCTACACAGAAAACAAAAAAGATAATGTGACTGCAGCAGTGCTCCGAGACCCACAGATGCGGCACTTCCCCTCTAAAGCAGAGAAGCACCTTGGGAGGAACCTGGAGACACAGCGAAGGTCTCTGGCACTGCCTGGGTACATGCGAGCTAGCCTTAGCTCCATCAGTCCTGCAAGCAGTTCAACTTGTACTCTTCTCCTAAAGCACCTTAACGTCTTGGTCAAAGTTATAGGAAGGATCACGAAATGGCCTTGTTAAGATGCACCAAATCATTACATTATTTAAACTGGAGGAGAGTACAATTTAAAAACTAACGCTTCTGGATTGCAAATCCCAGTTGGGATTTAGGGGTTTAAAGAAAAATAAAGACAGCAACTAGAAGGGACATATTTTCCACATACCTAAAAGAATAAAGTACAACATGAAGACATGAAACTTGTACTCCAAATGAAATAAAGGAACATCTGTGCATATTTAATGATTCTCCTAGCAAATGTCTTCCTTACTTCTTCCCCAGTCCTACGTTTCCATAACCAAAAATCCACCTAATTTTAATGAATCAATCTTTGCTTTGTTTTTTACTGTTCCTTTCCAGATTTCCACCATACCTATTTCTCTCAACAGGTTCAACAGAATACAAGAATACCTTTATTTTATAAAATTACACCCAAGGTAGCATCTATCACAAGGCTCATGACCATTTTAAGTAGTAAAATTATTACGGACATTGCAGATCCATTCATCATACTGGGTCTGCCCCCTATAAACAAAACACAGCAATGGAAGAGGAAACATCTTTTTCCTGATCTCAGGACAAGAATGGAGACAAAATTATCATCACCTGCACTAGTTTCTGAAAACTTCAGTCTTTCCTGGTAAAGATCACAGAAAAAACATGCAATAAATTTCATTACCAGATCATAGTTTGCAAATTGGCTGTGCTGCCAAGTCTTTATTTTGCAAAGGGGAATACAGGATTTCCAAAACATTTGAAGAGAGTTTCTGGCAAGTCAAGTACAGAGTGGGATGGCACACAGAACCCACTCGTCAGGTTCCAGATGGTATCAGGATTCAAAAGATCCCTACAATGGCCACAGTCATGGGTGAAGGCTTGACTTTAGAAGGAGCCCTTAAAATAAAACACTGGTCTCCAAAGTCAATATAAGCCTTAACCAGTTGCCTTTTCTTCCCTTGATTCTTACTGGCTATGTATACATTGTCAGTTAGCTGTGGTAGTTTGGTATGGACATCACTAAGTATCACAGGCAATCCCAGAGTTATTTAACTTACGGCAAAAGAGATAGTATTTGAATGGCATTCTTGTGCAAACTTTGCACAGTTTCTCCAATTTCCAGCTTGTAAATGACCAAGTCCAACGTTACTTAGTATCATGCACAGGGCTTTCTCAAACAGCAGCTCAGACAGATCCATTCCTCAGTGCAAGTCCCTTGGCCATACAGACTAAAATCAACATCAAGGAACACATACAGATTTTTGTTACTTTAGAAAGTGGGCAGAAATCAGGGCTATACAAAACCAGCAAGCTACCTTAGCTTTAGAGGCAAAAGAGTGCATGGATCATGGATCCATGGATCATAGGAATTAACTTTGCAAGATAAGAGCCAAGTAAAGCAACTCTGGTGCAAGCACAAATGTCTGCTGAGATATTGGCCCCAATTACTGACCCCTCCGCTAAAGCATCCTTTCATCCCACATATACCTGCAGCACTACACTATCTGTGCTGCTAACACCAGACATTAATCCACCCTTTGGCACAAGCAGTCCAAGTTGACTACTTAGGACACAATTCACCCTGCTGTACTCAGACCTGGACATACACCAGCATCTGAACTCCCCAGGTGAAGAGGGAGAGACTAACGAATTACGCAGAAAAAAAAGTATCACAGACAGGATAGGACTGAAAAGGAAAATGGGATGGATTGGGATTTTAAGAAGAGGTAAAGGCAAATAAGTGTTGGTTGGGTTTGGGGTTTGTTTTTTTTTTAAATTACTTGTTTTCAATTATTTTGAAGTAAGTGTTTCCAAGGCTCCACATTATCAAAAGAGAGACCTAGATTAAGAACAAAATAAAGATCAGAAAGCAGTGTTAAAAAAAATAAAGTGCAAATAATTAACTGACAGTTCATGCTGTGAATCACTGAGTTTGAAACAAACTCGCCCACATCTGTCGATAAACTTCATTAACTGAAAAAATTATACTGAAATGAATGCCATCCTGCACGCATAATGCCTATCTTCTGCTTGGATATCTAAACTGCAAGGACACCTGAAACCTCAGAAGTTCAAAGATTCTCAGTTGTTTTGGAAGACAATGCAGCACACACCTGATGCTCACTTCCAAAGGGAACAAAGTAGGCTGGCACACCATCAAGAGGACTAACCTCCCAATTAAATATCAAATTGGTTAACAGTTTGCTGTCTGCAATAAGCTCCATTCATGGAAAATTGAATTTCTAGGACCAACTACAGCGTCAACAAGAGAAGAGGAGGCAAAGGGGTTTTTAAACACTGACGTCTGTCAGACAGATGGCTGCAACAATTTATTCTCTGCTGGTGTTAACTATCTTATCTTGCTGGTGCTTTTAAGGATGAGCTGCAGAGGATTTCAACAAACAATGCAAAATTATTTCCAACAGTAGTAATGACAATTACTTTTGATATGTCCATTTTTATCCCTAGATCTGGAAGTGCTCTACAAAAGGCATGCAATACCACTGACACTGTAACAAGAAGTACGATCAACTGGAAGACAGCTCATATCTTGCCTACTCCTGCATCTCTGTTGTCCTGGACTCACTTTATCTCACTGCAAGACGTAAGAAGACAGCAAGACAGTTCTCCCTCTTCCTGTGCAGGAGGTTGCTCTCTCCATGGCACAGCAAAGCGACACAGAAAAACTACCTTTTTCAGATTACCTTTCCCTGCTAACCTGCCATCACGTCTCCATTTACCTTAAGCAACTACTTTTCAAGCATGAAATCACCTTGCTCCACATCTGACTGAAGCTTCAAATTTTCCACAAGGAAGCACATAGTCCCACATGACTATGACAGCAGAGACTATAGATGAAAGGACTGAAATACACTTCCCCCCTTCAACAACAGCAGCAGTCACCATTCACTGACTGCTGTCCTGATGCATTTGAAGTGCATCAGGACCACTTTTAATTACCAAAAGTTCAAATTGTCTAACATATCTCAGTATTGCTATGCTCCACATCCCTCTTCATTAGCCTTTAAGAATATGAAATGTGCAAAGTGGCACAAGCTTTTGCACGTCTGGTAAAACCAGTACCTTACTTTAAAATAAAATAAAAAAAAAACACCAAAAAACAAACACAAAGAAACAACAAACAAAAAAAACCCCAAAGCTATCCTGGAATGTAGAAGTTCAAGTGGATCAGGGCACTGCACATACTAATAAAAATTTGACGTGGATTAGATTAGTCTACTAATGATCAATTTATTGCCTACGCTTACTGGAGAATCTCATATTCATTCAGATAATCCTTTTATCCCCCCACCATGACTAATTTCCTCTTGCAGAACACCATTAGAAAGTGAGACACTAGTAAGTAAAAACCTATGATATCTGGAGCCTATTTAAAGGACCTTAGTTTCCAGTGGGACTGCAAATAATTTCAGTAATGGGCCCTTTCAGAACACTTTTCACTACCTTCTTCATTTGTGAAGTTACTCAGGGGAATGGTTATTGCAATTTAGAGACCACAAGCCCAAGAAACAGAAATGAACCAACTTCTGAAGATGCATTAATCAGTAGAAATCTGACAGAAGTATACTTCAGATCAACAGAAGGTACAATGCCAAATCTTTGTTAGTTCTGTTCAAACTAATTGACTTCATCATAAAGCTGAAGAATCTAACAGGCCATCTCCACTATTTTATCTCAAAGAGAAGCAAAATGAAAGACTTCGTGTTTAGGGAACACTGGTTCTTCAGGTTTTTCAGACTGCATTAGGAATCCTCCTGACCCCAGGTTCTAGCATGTACTGCCCTATTCTCAAGGTGCTCTCAGAAATGCAAATACAATTTCTAACCAGAAAAGGCTCCTTTGGAAGGAATATTAGCAATAGGTTCCTAAATGGTCAGTAGTTCAGGTTCTTAACTAATTTCCCATTGGTCCTTAGTTACTTTTGCTTAAAATAGGAGTGTATCCACAAAAGTGTTTGTGGCTAAAACTGGATCCATGTTTCATGCTCAGTGCAATTCCATGAAACCAGTTCCCCAGCATCTGCAAAAAAATGCCTTTTGATAGGAGAAAGCCTAAAAAGACGAAGGGAGTTGTTTGAAAACACACTTTTCAAATAAATAAAACCAGCACCATCAAGGGAAGCAGAGAAGGTACTTAAAATTTGTAGAAAAAGCCCACTGATCACAGTACAATCGACAAATGAAAGTGTGATTCTCAGTAGGTATGACACAGTTTGCATTGCAAAATACTTTTTTTGTACTTAACTTGGCCTGGGTCACTCTCCATTGTATTATACATCTCCCTGTATAGATCCACTCCCCCTAACCTGTATAAATGACCTACTCTTCACACTGACCCCACTGGACAGACCTACATTGACAAGCCCTGCAACAAGAGAGTCCGTAGCAGGCAAATACCTCCAAGCATTGCTATTGTGGCCACTGAAATGGGGATATTTCTGCAAAAATGAAAGATATATGATACTTCATTTCAAATCAAAATAATTTTAACAAAATCCTAAACACAGAACGTGGTGAACGGATTAATACTCCACAGTTCTGCCTTACCGTAAGCAACCAGAAGTGTTCTTGAAGACAGTTGTCCACTCAGCATCGCGAGGCTTAGAGTCCTCATTCGGCTCACTCTCCCAACCTGAATGGGGTATAATCACCTCATTGGTAAGTGTCTGTAGGCCATGGTTGATGATGACCATCTTCAGGGGCTCATAGGAGGACAAGTTCCACAGGGTGCCTGCAGGAGAAACAGTGATCATTAAATAACAAGAGAATAATAACTATTTAAAATCTCTAGATTAAATAGAATCACTAGATTCACAGAGAACCGCTAGAAGGTTAAATTGTAAAACTAAACGAAAAGGCAAAACCGCTTGATGAGATGCCAGACTAGCACATAGCTTAGGGAAAATTCCATAGTCGCTGCAACAGAGGCATTTCCAAAAGCATGGAAGCACTTTTATCAAGACATGGATATTGTTGAAGTCATCAAGTCCTACAACAGAGTACATAAATGCGATGTGCTATTGGAGATTAATAGGATTTTTCTGTTATATACACATTTTGTTACACTTTTAAGTCTAGCTATGCCTCAAAAAGTAAAAATTCATCCAGTGCAGCAGACAAGTATATTGAGCAAGTCTTAGAAACAGGGATGAATTTATGGAGGATCACTGATCTTACGCTTATCCTCTGCACAAGACTATTTCATTCAAGACTCCTATTATTTACTTTCACATTTTCCTGTCACAGGCAATATCTGTGTTCAAATCACCCGATGCCACAAGCATATGGTTCCTTGAAGAAGCCGAGAACCAAAACTCCTCTGTCTTTCCATTTTTACCTCAATTATGAGCCAAAGTAGACAGAAGTCAAATATCAAATCGACATAACAGAAGAACAGCCTTACATCTGTAAAAATATCCCGTCTTAGATAAGCGATACAACTTCCCAGCAGACCTGCATCAGTGTGCTGATAGTTATTGCTCATTAGGTTAGGACTAAAACAGGACATTCACTTCAGAGAGAATTTCTGCATAGGCCCAGCCTGGTAACATTTGAGAGCTATCAGTAACAACACTTGCAGGGAGCCAGACACACACTTTAGATCACCAAGGAAAAGTGTGAGGACTAGCAAAATTTCAGAGAGACCAAATGGAAAAGCTAGATTTCCCAGAACACACAGGAAATCTTTCTTAAGTGGATACAGTATTAACCTGAAGCTCCCTGTGTTACTACAACTGTGAATTTGTGCATATTACAGTGCAAATGGTAGATACTCACCTCTTAGTATACATGTCTAAAGCAAAACACAAAACAACAACAAAGGTGCAGCCTTCTGTTTCAGTCCCTTTCAACCACTCCAAGTTTTAAAACCCACAATTTTCAAACTTTAGAAATGACTGGAAAGAGATTTTGGATCTATTACTTTTGTCACATAGCCTAACAAAGACATGGACTTGCTGGACCCTGTCAGTCAACGGAGAGCATGCAGCAGTAAGGGAGTCTGCAGCCATGCAATGATCCAGTGTGCCGAGAGCCGCCGGGGCCACCACACCTACCTCCATGTGAGCGAAGGCAGCTATCTCGTGGGAACTCTCCTTCACACTCGGGCTTTCACTGCTACAAGTTAGAAGTGTCAAATGCCAAATGTCCTATTTTAATATCAGCATATTATCCATATAGGGTCATGACAGGTACCAGGTCAGGACAGGAATTTTATCTCCATTTGAGTAGTGACTGGCACTTATACGATAACCTGATGATTAGCAGAGCCTCAGAAGTCAAATGCTATGGTGTCTCCTATTCAAAGTGATCTTTACAAAATCCAGGCGCCTGTTCAGACTTAGGAGGTCATGTTAATTAATAAAGAAACTCTGAGGCAGACAACAGAATGAACACCATAATGTTTCTTTACGTCTTTTTCTAAAACCATACAAAAATATTGCTTTTTTGGCGTAATTCCCTTGCCATTCATAGACAACACTCTGTATGAGATTTTCATAACCTTTTTTTTTTTTTAGCTTTCAAACAAGACTGTATAGGTGAAATAGGAATTAATCTTCTCTTTGCACAATAAATCACCCTTTGTCATTGCAAAACACCAAACACAATGGACAATAAAAAAAAGAAAAAAAAAAAACAAGCAGAAAATGCTAATCAGCCCCATTTTGTTGTGGAAGAAAGCCTTTACTTTTCATAACAAATTGGCTCAAAAAACCCACATCATACAAGAAACAAATGCAAGTCAATATTTATAAGACGACTAAAAACTGACATATAAGCTACCCAATTAATTTTAAATACTTCACTAGACAGTCTTTCTTTAGTTATTATACACCAATTCCTTAAGCACATCAGACTCACTGATATAAAAATAATAATTACAATTAAATCCCTAAATGTACTGCTGGCTCAGTACTTCAAAATTCAAATGCAAAATCAGAACATCCAGCACTGAACTAGATGGATAAATCCCAGGAAATTATACAGGATAATCATCTCTGGAGCAAACCTAGATTCAGACTGAGAACAGTGGGTGCAGAATACCCTGGTTCTGGAGGGTTATATCAGGGTTCCATCACAGGATCATAAATGGAGCATCGGCATTTGCAGTAGTCAAAAAAACACTATCAGGAAAAGATGGCATCAACTGAGGAACCTACTACAGCATTCGTAAGGATCCTGCATTTCTGTTCTTTTGAAACTGCAAAATATTGCAACTGGAAACAACATGGAGATTTAAAATCATCTGTATGTGGAAGAGCTAAGTTTTAAAATCTGACAGCCCTTCATATTTAAGAGCTCTTTCCTTAAATGCACATAATTCTTTCGCACCTGAAATGAGATTCTGCCTTTTCCCCTTTCCTGGGGGAGTGACATAACATGTTATCTGTATAGTGAAAATACAAAGGCAAATTTCACTGCTTAAGAAGAATCAGGCAGACGTATACTTAAAAAGTCAAAAATACCTATAAAATTCCCAAGAGCTCTAATATTACAGGATTGTACAAAAGTTTTCCAGTGCTCAAATCTTTTGCTTGTTTTAAGACTTAGAGATTTGTGTCTAGATTTCAATACCTTCAACCCCAATGTGTAAAATAAAATCATCATCTCCAAACTCCCTCTTCCCCTATATTCTCATTCACCAGTAGTTATTTCAAGAGACTAAATGCAGCTGGGATTCAATAGTATTCTAACTGGATTGCAACACTGAAAACAGCACTAACCTGCCAATCTACCACACACAAGTCAGCTTCGCTGATGCTAGTAACCCCATCCAGACCAAGAGAACTACCTGCCCCTACAAAAGGGTCTCTTGTAAATATTCATTCATATTCATCCAGAATTTTTATTAAGAGACCGAATGCAATTTATGCAATAAACTGTTTAGGGCAAACATTTTGACTGTCAATCTCATTGAGCAGCTACCAGACAATGGAGACTGAAGTTCAAGAGAATGCCCTTCCTCTTTGAAGAAAAAGCCCAACAGTTTACAAGCTTTTCAATTTCTCATCTGCCTCTCATCTCTCAAATGTTTCATAGAAAACACCAAACTGTGAAGAATAAAAGACTATACTCAGAATACTGTAAAAAAATAGCACAAAGCTCTTCAAATTATTCAGTAATGTCAAACCACTTAAATTTATAATATTCTCCTTGACAGCTGCATGAGGAAAACCAAAAGAATCCCTCTGTTGAACAGCATTCAGTGAAGGAAAACGTGCAGCACTTAACAGAAGGGTAGCCCAAGATAAACAGTGACGAGGGAATCTTGTGGTTCCAAAGGCAGAGAAAAAATTCAGATTCGAGGTTGACTTCGTTGGGAAAATATTCCACAAGAAGGGATACAGAAAATAAACAGTGACAATATATTTTTCTTATTCAAAATTATGAAACAAAGAGGTCTAAATCCCAGCACCCTTTCAGCTCTTGAGAAAACAAATTCCATGGTAAAGACACTGATAGTGGCAGCCACAGAAACTTTTAAAAAAAGTGAACAAATTCAGATCAGACTGTAGGTTTTAGCAGTGTGAGAGAAAATCTGAGTAAAAAAAATAAAGTTCCTGTAAATTTGACATCCATCTTTAAAAATCATTCCTTGTCTCACACATTAATGATCTAACATGCTGGAAACACTGTTTTTAAAACTCAAGTTTAATCAATTCAAATGAATAGCACTCAAGAGAAATAAAATCACTAACACAGCAGCATAAGGGAAATGAAGTTATCTACATTTTCCATGCACTTTCACAAGTATTGGCCTTTTTGACCACAGTGCATGAATTTTAGGACTACACAAAGAAGATGAACTATTGCTTTTCAGAAGATGATCACAATCATGATCAGTCTTTATTTTATTCATAAATACTATTTGTAATATACTTAGATATTTCTAACTACAACCATTACCTCTACTCTTTCAGCATGTTAAGCAGGGACAATAGCTACAAGTGTTTATTTCAAAAGTACTGATTATTGTAAAAATATATTAAAAATTACTATAAGCTATAAACATAGCTGTATGATTTATGTAGCATTAAAAGTGATTAGGGCCACAGCCATAATTTCCTAACTCTCCGCCTCCTTGGAGCTGTGAAAAGATTTCTAAAGAAATTGTGGCAGTATACATACACGCTATTATCTTCTGAAATCCAAGGGAAATCTTTTCCTGCTGTGCTTGCTTACTTGCAAAAATCTAATGTCACCAAGAAATTAGATGAATAAGCTATTTAATTCTATATCTATGGTCCATACTAAATCATTTAGCATTTGGGAAAATAAAGCGCTCTGCGTTACGTTCACCAAGGACTTCTTGTGGCATGCATTTGTTTGACAGACTTGTTTGTATCATTCTAAGTCCTGACGATTGGAGCTGTGCTTCTTCAATTTAAGTAGTGGTCAAGTTTAGAACCTCAACAAAAACTACTGTGTCACAGAATACACCATGAAGAGAGACCTTCTTCTGACAAGCTTTCTAATAGAAAATGGAAGGAGTAAGCTCATCTGTAATCAGAAAGTTCAAGACAGCATGGTACTTCAAAAGAAGTTAGCGTCTGATCAGCTGACAGGATCTTAGCATACACAAATGCCCAGAAGGTGTGAACTCTGAGCAAGTTGATCCATCTGCAAGTTTCTATTATAGTCTTAGATCAAAATATTTCCTCTGCAGAGTATTTTGAAGGTCAATCATTTTTCAATTAAAACCAGTTTGGCAACATACAGCATCAGGAAAATCATGTTCTGCACCACTTAAAATCAGTGCAATGTCGTTAACATTAAATTAAACATAAAAACGTTAAATTACTTCCAATGTTCTCACAAAGAACAAAATTATTCATTAAAGCTACCCACTTCTGATTGCTTTTCAAATAATGTAATAGAATTTTGGTCTTGCATATCTGATGGGAACATTTGCTCCACAAGAAAACCTTATCACTCAAGATAAAACTTTTGCAGCTTTCCCAATCGGAACAGATTTAAATCCTTATCAGCTTAATCCTCATTTCTCTCCCTTTCTCAAGAAAACGATCCACTGGAAGTTCAGTAGTACAGTTCCAAGACTAGAAAGAGATGCAAGGAAGAATTTTGTGGAATACTTCTCATCACAACTTTACTCATGATTTACTTATGGACACTGTAGCAGTTAAATCAGGCTTTTCTCAGTGCAGTAGATGAGAGACATTTTGTAACTCCACACTTTAAAAAGAAAGAAAAGTGAGATCTGTGGTATTTTGTGACTGTATATTGAGTTTTGAAGGTATTTTTACACGCCTTCACATATCTGTCTTACCTTGAGGGACATCATGTTTTAGTGCCATTTGCAGATATATCAAGAACATCCAGTAAAACAGACATGGCATTAACCCAGAGAAGGTTTTCAAGTTCTGCTAAAACCAGTGCTATCTGAAAGAAAAAAGCTATAGACTTGCTTCATCTGGCAGTAGTGTTGTATTAGTATACTTAGCCTGCTTCCAAAATTGCATGTCAATGCGTTTGCTTAACTTGCATTCTCCAAAACGTATATTCTGGGAAGTAGTCAAGTGAACACACACTTCTGATACATCAAGCCTCACTCATTCAGCACTGAGCATCACACCCCCGATTCCTCCCTCATGCTCCCCTGCATCTACCTCTTTAACATATTGGCATGGCTTTTTTCCCCACTCCATTAACCCACTGACCAGACCCAGCTGGCTCGCCTGATTCATACTGTTCTGGACAGCTGTGGCTGCTGCAGCAGATCACCAAGTTAATGAGAGGCCATGGAGCTGTACTAAAGCCAAGGACTGACTCTCAAATTAGATGAGAATGACATTCTCTTTTGCCAGAAAGCACCCTCTCCAGCTGCAAATAATGTGTCTTATTGTATGCTCCCATGTACCTCCTGTCCTGTAGGCAGGCAGTGTCCCACACCCAGAGAAGCAAAACTTCAAGACTGGAAGTGCTCTTGAATTCAGACATCTGAATTATCTAAATTTCTTTAAATTACTTAAATCTCTTTGGAAAGCAGGATTATTTTATCATTGGTCCACATCTGGGATGACCAGCTGATGATTACTATTCAGCTTTCGAAAAGCAGCCAGTATGGCGTTAAAGAAATATTAAACCACAGAAAAGTCAGCGTGTCATACCAAACTTGAATTTGCAGCCTGTTAAAAGAAATAAACAAGCAAACCCTGTATGCTGTTGTCTTTTCTTCCTTTTTTTTTTTTTTCTTTTCATTGCTGCAGAAGTCCCTAGAGATTTCACTCCAGACAGAACGAAAAACTTCCATGGCAAAGGTAGGCTTTGGTTTATCACTAGGGAAAAGTACCCAGATAGGAAGTCAAGACTTCTACCACAAGAACATCGGAATTGTGATCTGAATTTTTGAGGCTGAAAAACACAGTCCTTTTGTAGCAGCCCTGGCTGAATGCTCCCTTTGCACTTCAAGTTGGCTCTTGTTTCTCTCCGCTGACTTTTGGAGCTCATTTTTCGAATGGACAATTCCACATTATCAGCCGAGGCTTTGAACGCTGACTGCAAGCGCACCAGCATCAACGACAGAGGCATTGCTGGAATACTCTTCTCTTCTATATTGATGCTTGAATGTCTCACACCGGATCCGGTGATATCATTTTAGAAGTGGAATGAAATTATTCCTGGTTAGGTGGAGATTAAATGCACATCATCTGTTACTGGACATCTGTTTAGGTTAATGCCCTCAGTATTCCTGGTGTTTCTCAGTAAGGGGAAATAAAGAGCTTTAAATAGCAAAACCCAAAGTGGTATAAAAATACTACATTTAATTAGCAGGAGCTACTGTCAAATAAAATGCATTTGAACTGTAAAACTAATTAATCAACTGGAAATCAAAGCAATCGCCATTTAGAGTGAAAAGGAAAAACATCCAGTTTGTTTTTGCCATCTCAAAAGTGACTGATTACCACCTAGCATTATAATGATATTCTTTCAGAGTAAATTATAGACTGGCTTCTCCTTTCTTGAATGTAAAGAAATAAATTTATTCCTTCTCAGCACTCCAGAAATGAGTTTTGAGTAAACTAGAACAGTAGATAAACAAATATTTTTTATTAAAAAAAAAAAAAAAAAAGTCAGCCATACTAAATGAGTGCAACAAATGCAACATGAATGCTACCTACAGAGTTTCCATGTTAAGAGAGACAAAGCACAGACAGCAATCAAAGCACAACCAACACATGCTACTTAGAGGTTCTCTGACAAAACAGACAGCTCTCCTTTACCAGCTCACTGGAAAAGGACTGGAAAAATATCCCTGCTAGTTTCTACACTGTATATTTAGAACTAGTTTGCTAAATATCCTATAATGGCTGAGGAAGAACAGCTGGTACACCCAAGGTCACTGTTCATCTCAGAGAATTATGATTACCGTTAAAAACTTGGAGAGCTGCTATAATTTTTTTGAGGTGATTATAGAATTATGATGTTTACTTCTAATGGCTTAATCCATGTTTGCAATAGGGTCTGCCTGGAGAATCCAACACTGATAAGGTAGCTAAACAGTTTCAGCCCTGAACTTATTTTTGCACTCACAAAACTTTCTGAAAAATTCTGTTCTGGCACTGAAATTCATTGCAACTGCCCTGACCTCCATCCACACATCCCCTGCTGCTTCTGAGAAGAGAAAGGGAAATCCATTTCACTCCTCCTGAGTTATGGCAGACTGAAGAACAATATATTTCTCCTTAGTTTAAGAGCTGACATACTTTTCCACCCTTTTCCACTTAATGGCTGAACTTTGAAACTTGGCATATACTTTATTACTCTTTTTGGATGATGTCCAAGACTAAGTTCAAATGAAAAACAGGTTGAATAATGGAGATATAAGTGATTGAAAACTCCCTGCAAAGTGTGCACAAACTCAGTAACTTCAAAATGTAATTCTCCCTTTTCCGATTATTGCAACAAGCAAACCCTGTGTCCAGAGCATCTCAACAGCACACTCTACGCTCCTTAAAATCTGAGTTTTCCATCCCAGAAGTGCTGCAACTTTATACACAGCCTCAGAGTCCCCATCACTGGGGGTTGGAAGTATTCCTGAGGAGACTGACTGTTCTATCAATATGAAGTAGTGGGGACATGGCAGCAGGATTGTTTTATAAGAGATTAACAAGGAAAGTTTTAGATTAGCATATCTTACCTCATGATTATAACACGCTGAGGGCAAGCGCACTACAAATTACCTGTCAATGAAGTTGCTATAATTCATTTAAGCTTCAGTAACTCAACCACATGCAGTTGCATGCTACATCCAAGAAGCATCATTCTTCTCTCAGCAGCCAGGGAAACCCAAGTGTGCTACGTACACAGATGATCTCCATTTCCTCCTGAAGGGCACGTTTGCCTTAGGCTCTCTCACACCACAAAGGTGGTGCAGCTAAAGAAACAGCTGCAGCCAGTAATCTAAATTCTCCTTCAATGCTCTAATCTCCAGAAATTCTTGTTGCTGAAGCTGAAAGGACTCCTCTAAAAAAATAATTCAAAAACTACAGACACTGACCTGTAATTAGCTCTCTCACTTCCATGTCATTTGTTTTTCGCAATAGTCTGATCAATGCAGGGATCCCATCACAGTTCTTTATAGCCACCTTGTTTTCATTATCCTTCCCGTAGGAGATGTTTCTGAGAGCCCCGCAGGCTTTACGATGGACCTCTGGCTTCGGATGATCAAGCAGGCCCACCAAGATAGGTATCCCTTTAAGGTGCCTCACGTCCTTTTTGATTTTATCATTCTCGTAGCACAAGTGCTGCAAGTAGGCTGCGGCGTTAGACTTGACTGGATCAATAGGGTGGCTGAGCATGGCAATTACTTCAGGGAGGTCAGGGTCCCTCCACCTGGGGTCTTTACGAATGCTGTCAATAGAGGGGGAGCGCTTCCCCAGACGGTCAATACTAGCCATGCTTCCTCTCTCTGGCTGTGCCAGCGGTGCTGCATAGCCACCATGAAGGTAAGGGATCCTCTCTTCAACCATCTCTGTCTCGATGGGGTCATCGTAGCCCCTGTAAGAAGCAACAGTCCCAAGAGAAAGAAAGGGGAGGGGGAAAATAAGCACATTTAAACACATTGTACCTCTGAGTCAGTATGGAGATTTCAGCTATGAGCAAACCTTTTAATATCACAAACATCATTAGGGGCAGCATATTTACACTTTCAAATAATTTATTTGTAGTAACTTGAAAACTAACTATAGCTGAGTACTCAGCAGTGATAGGACTACAGCACAGTATTTGTTTGGCTAGCAATGAAATGATGACAGGAACTGCAAGTCATCGAACAGATTGCTTTCATTTTGGTCACTTAGCAAAACAATTATGATAGAGCTGGATTACATTTAGTAGGAAGCACTGAGCTTCATTAACACCACTACTTCTGCAACAAACCAAAACTCTAATTAACAGCATTCAAGGCCTGGGCAGAGACCACAGACACTTTTCAGCTAGTCTGAGAAGTTCCACTACATTTCCATGTTGAGTTCAGTATACTCGTGTGAGCATCAATACACATAATAACATCAAAGATGAAGGAAAACCTAAGTCCTGAATCCAAGCATGTAATAAAAGTCTGTCTTGTACAGAATCATTTGGAATACAGGTAAAAGGCTGATGGTCAAGAGACCTGGGTCCAACTTTTAACACCAGAGTAGTTTGCTGGACATCCAAAACAAGTCCTGTACTCTGAGATTTCCTCCCCAGATCAGCAACTAGCCTGGACATTAGACACTCTTAAGATCATTTACAGCATTAGAATGAATGGCACCCATCTTGTGTTGTAATTCACTGTGTGTAACTGAAGTAAGGTCAGTCACAACCAGCTAACATGCCTATTTAGATATTACTGTCCTAATTCACACAAAGGGCAAAGTTGCAATCAACAGAGTTGAAAATATTCTAACACAGTATAACCTCACACTACAAATGCCCATGTTCTTAAAAAAAACCAACAAAAACCCCCAACAGTATTTGACAAATACTTCTTTTTCTTTAACAACCACTGCTGCAACTATAATCTCTAACCTTCAGAAAAAAATCCCCCCCCCCCCATCACTTCCTACAGCTAGCTGCTAAAGACAGAACATTTCTGCAAGAGATTTATAAGGAAAGGCATTTACAACTTTAGAATTTGTTTTCGAGATTCACTTATATACTTCATCCCTTGTTCAAAGTGACACCTTTCATCCTCCAGAACATGCATCGTTCGTGCAGGGGAGCTTCAGTGCATGTGCGGTGCACCATTCTGTCAGATACTTAAGTCCTTAGGAGAAGTACAAAAGGAAATCTGAAACTTGCTTACAGTGACCCACTGGTCACAAATTCTTCAATTTTATATGTGAATAAGCCCACAGGGCAATAAGGCGACTTGCACCTAACAGTTATGAACTCCCACAAACACTTTCAACTTTGCAGTCTACCCTCTCTCAGACTTTGCCCCAAAGGCTCACACCAGCTCACTAACCTGGCTGAGAAGGATGAAGAGCTGAGATGACCCACTGGGGAGCTGAACCAAAATTCCAATTAATCCCATTGTTTTAAAACTCAAGTCTAGAAGATTTTTCTTCTTCATCCTCCCTTCCCTCTAATACTACTCTTAATAGATGTTAACATAAGCTGACTTCTTTTATATATATATATTCTTTTATATATATATATTTTTTTTAAACAGCAGCAGCTTTTTGCCTTATTGTTTTTTCCTCAACAGATTAGCTATTACCTCAGTATTGTAGTTATCTCAGTCAAGCAAGTAGGTTTAATTGCTACAAAATGATTCTTAAAAACTTTCATTTTAAGCACTGACTGATGTTACTGAACAATTTCTGATGTCATGCTGAAGGAAGCGTAGACCATTAGAACTCAGAAAGAAAATGGAGCTTGCTGTTATCCTAAAGGGACTGCTAATTAAACTAGACTCTGGGGAGGAGAGCAACCGGAGGTGGAGACTGAATTTAGTCTTGTACAATTAACGCTCTTAATGTTAAAAGCGCTTCTACTGACATTAAGTTGCTTTAATTGCTGTTCTAAACTATAAACTGAATGAAAGGATAAAAATGGGCAAGTATCCAAAACTCAGAATGAATCTGAAGAAATCCTTTTATCGATGCAGTTATTTGTGTATGTATAATTCAGTACTTGCTCTACACAGTAATTTACAATGTCTGGACAGCCATTGTATTTTCTGTTACAGAACAGAGCTGTTTCCATCATTCCAAGAAGAAAGTAACAACACTGAAAAGATTTACTTTTGTGCATATACCCAGGGCAGAAGTAATAACAAAACCCCTTAACTACTCCTCAAACAAAATTCTGTTTTTACATATGCAAATTTGGGACAACCAGTATTAAAACTACAACAAAAAACTCATTTCTCAAACTCATCCTCATGTTAAATTCTTATTGACTGCATAAAAAAAAGTAGATTAATTTTAATAATTGCCCTCTGCACAGCTGTTGCTTGCTTGACTTGGTAACTCGCAATTCAGCACGCCTCACTCCTATGAGCTGCCCACAAGATAACTGTACACCACCTCAATTACACCTGCACAATTAAGTTTCTCTCTCCTTCTCATCCATGCAAATACACAAAGATAATTATTGTCTTGGGATGCAGTTTGTTTGCATTATTTCCACGAAGTCTTCCAAACAGAACTACATAGATGGGCCCATCTCCCTCATGCTGTATCCTCTCCCCCGTGCCACACAAAGCTCCTTGTTTTCATTACATTTGCCCAAAATAAAACTTCAGTTAGGACTTTAAATTGCAACACTGTCATGACAAGAGAGAGCACCACATAACTCTTGTACCAACAATACTAACTTTTTTTAATTGTCAATGACTAGTTATTAAATATGAATGTGAATACCTGAAGTAAAGAATCAGTCATTAAAAACAAAAAAAGAAAAAAGATCACATCCCAACTTGCTACTTATTCTAACAAAGTTTTGTTGTTGTTTTGTTGGTGTTTTTTTTTTTCTTTTTTCTTTTTTTTTTTAAAAAAAAGGGTTTTTTCTTCCATTGTTCCAATACAAAGCTACTGATGCACCAAAGATGGCCAATAGGCTTTGATGATCCCTCTCTGATGAAATCCCCAGGACACAGAGCTGGGGTAGAACAGGATATGGGAAGATGCTGAGTGTTTCGTGCTGCAGGGAAGAGGTTACATTCCTGAGTGCCGTGGGCACGGAGAGCTGCAGATGGTTTAGGATGAATCACGCAGAGGGTGGTAGGGAGGGCAGCATTGCTTAGAACTCACCAGCTACTGCTCCGTGGTGAAGTCGTGACCTCAGCACATACTGCTGGCTCCATCCCCACAGCAGAAGCAAAGCATCCTCAAGGAAACGGACCCTGAACCGTAAGTGACTTTTAACAACTGTTGGCATTTTCATACGGTCCCATTCTTACATGAACCATTCACTTACAACTCTGTTCCTGCCAATCTCAACCTGATTCTGCTGGACCATCTCCTTCGTGAAAAAATAGGATTGCACGTCTAACGCGACTGTTTTAGTATACAGACAGCTACACTGAAACAAGACAGTGTCTCTCAAGTATTTGTAGAGAAAGGATGGACACAAGAAACACTATTGCTGAAATAAGCTCACGCAGGTCAGATCCAACATACCTCTTAGGATGAAACAGTGTCAAGAGCCACTGGTTAATGCACCAGTAACAAAACCAATGACTTCACCTGGCAGCAAAGATAACACCTGGACACTTGACCCCTCAAGACCCTGAATAACTATCTAGAAACTCTGAGATCCTGGTGTGAACTTAAGAGCTGTACAAGAAAGCTCAAAGGCAAGTATCACACCAATTCAGATTCACAGGACTAAATACAGTGATCAAGTCTGGAGAAGTTTAAAAAAAAAAAACAACCCAAAAAACCCAAAAACCCCCAAACAACCTACATGGTAATTAAAGGAAAAGAATCCTGAAATATTTTACAAGGGAAGCTCTAAATACCAGCTCTGCCATTGCTTTACAGCATTGAAGGGAAGCAGTTTACCAAAATAGATCATCTGCAAAGGAGCAAAATAACTGATCAGGCAGCGTAATGCAGAACTACCACAAGGCCTCTGTGCGAGTGAGGATGGCCCAGGTCAAGTCCCATCTCCCCTCCTTTAACAGGGAGCCTGGGGGCCAGAGAAGTGCAGACTAGGCAAAGAGTGAAGAAGGCAAAAGCAAGTATCTATCAGGGAGTTAAACACACCCAGTTTCTGAAGACAAATGAGTAAAATCAGCAACACATTTACACACAGAGAGAGTAAAGAAATCACCCGAGTCGGACTGGTGGGGGCCAAATGCGATTTTTCACTTTCACACCAGCAGAGCCGCTACGTTGGAAAGGCAAGCCACTTGACACAGAAGGAAGACTAATGAGAGCTTCAGCAGACACAGTCATCTGGGCTCAGGAGGCCAAGAGCTCTTTTACTCTCGGGACTAAAGAGATCTGGTAGTACGCCAGAGTTGCTGACCACAAGCATCTTGCCTTCCATCTGTTTGTAGCAAGGCAGCTGAGTTTTTAGGATGCTGTGGGTCTCACTAATCACCTGTCTCAGGGAATTGATCAAAACACATTCTAGCATAGACAAAAACTGGGAGAGAGCTTGTGGATTTATCATCTTCCTTGTGGCTTCA
The DNA here is from genome assembly GCF_965638725.1 of Aptenodytes patagonicus. Lineage (NCBI taxonomy): Eukaryota > Metazoa > Chordata > Aves > Sphenisciformes > Spheniscidae > Aptenodytes > Aptenodytes patagonicus. The sequence goes on from NC_134963.1 coordinate 800,952, forward strand.
ACATTGGCACATTTGAGTAAACAGGTGAAGGATTTACACACTTAATCCTCAACAATTTGTACAAGTGTTACATTCATCACAGTTTGCAGCTGGTGTCTGCTTAGGATAAAAGACCAGAAAGGCTTGGGATTTCAGCAGGGAACTTTCTGCCAAACATTGAAGAGGAAATCTAAAGACTTTGCAGAATGAGGTCCTGCTTTTACCAGCCTCTCTTCCCTGACAGAAGGATGCACAAGAGGATTCAAAACTGGACTGAATCCTCTGCCGAGATAAGTCTGAGTTATGGGATGTATGGTTAAAACACCGAAATCCCCTTGACTGGAACCACCTAAAAGCTGCTAATGGATGAGCTGATTCAGGTTGCTGCCTGCCTTGTAAAACTCAGCCATACATCAGTCTTCCCCTACCAGAAGATCAACAAACTGAGGTCAAATTCATTCTAAGGAGGAGCCTCAGAAAAACCCAAGTCTTCTCCAAACTGACCGCATTTTTTGCTTCACGCTGTTCCGCTCAGTCATGTCCATACACTCCTGCCCCAATCTAGACAACATCCCAATGTTGCCTACATGCTGGTATTACGCTTACGGTTGGTCATTAAACCAAAGAGGCCAATCTACAGTGACAGATATCTCCCCAGCCTTAAGGATGCCTCCATGGGTGCTGCTGTGAGACCACACTTGAAATGGGTAAAATTAGGCCAGAAGTGCTGACTGAAAGTTTATTTACAAATACAAGCCTTTATATTCTAGATTGAAAGAAGATACCAGAAGTAGAATGTGACTAACATGTCTGTGATACCAATATTCTCACACTGTCTTATACATAACAGAAGCAAGAGAAACCTAGTGTTACAGTTATTTAATCTAAAATCTGGCTCATTTCCTGGTAGTAATAATTTGGACCATGAAGTGACCACCAAATATAGTCTCAGTCTCTTAGATCAGGTTTCTGCCATAGAAAATTTAACAGCAGAAAACTCTTTTATTGTTGATTTAGTCAACATTAAAAATTCATATCCTGTTGAGTCTGGAATAACAACACTGGCAATAGCTGCTCCAGAGTTTTTTAGGGAAAAAGAAGTCCCATGAATGCTAGTACAAGTGCAAACTGTAGTGATCCACTCTGGAAAAAAAATTACCACAGAGGCAAGAAATGCAAAGTTGAAGAGAAGATAATTTTAAAAAATAAGATGAATTATGACTTGCCATTTTTTCCTGCTCATTTGTGTTAACTTCAATTTAATGATTAAAAAATACTCAAATAATAGTAGGGATGTTTTTTGTGAATGAAAAATATTCAGTACTTCCTGCTTCTCTTTCAAGAAGGACTGTATACAAAACACCTAGCAACACCGTAAGACTACCTATTTTTAAAGACTATAATGAAAAACCTCCTAATTTAATAAAGGCAACCTGCCAAATGAAGGAAAAAAGGGCATAAAACCAGTTAAAGATGTGTAAATACCTTCACAAGTAAAACTTGAGTAATATTAAATCAGTATTTACTGATTTTAACACCCCAAATGCCTTTCTCTCACCCCGATTTATTATGCAATCTGACTTAAACCAAACCAGAGCACATGCTGAGGAAAAGAAGACTAAGTGCCAGGTATTCTTCTTGCAGAAAATAATGTGTCTTACAGCAGAGATCCAGTATAAAAGAAAGCAAGAAACAAACCCAGCCACAAGCACTGAAGAGCCAACAGAGGGTATATTTGCCTTTGTGCACTTACCTGGATTTGTAAGTGTTTGTGAAGAGGCACATTTTTCCCCAATTTAAAATGAAATATAAATAGCTTAAAATGAGGCTGGTGATGGCAGAAGGAAAGCACAAGAGATATTTATCTCTGTGGTCAAATGGAGCGGGCAAGGGATGGAAAGAACAATCTGTACTTGTAATCCCCCTGACTAGGATCCCCTCCAGACACAGCTGGGTTGACTCCTTATCACACAGGGGGCGAGACTCACTGCCACAGATTCAGATGAGAAACCTCCATTCAGTCCTCTCAGACAGAACAGCATCAAAACCAGAAACCGATAGTAAGGATCCTTATTCTACCTTTAAACTATTAACAAATGAGGGCAGCACTTACTGGGAAGAAATGAGAGATTAACTTAAGTTTCTGCAGCGAGTTAGCCAACAGAAGAATTCCATTCGCAACACGATAAAGATGCCCAAGCTGAAAGTCGGTGCGACGTAGGAAAGCTTCTAACAGTGTTATTATACCTGCTCTACACATACAAGCTTTTTTAAATCAAAAGTGCCATCAATTTATCACATTCAGTTAATCATTTTCACAAGGAATAACTTATTCTAAAAAACCTAGAGAGGAATAATCAAGTAGTAATTACCCTCATCTAGCACAAAGCACTATTTGTAGTCTTTAGTTTCTTGCAGATCAGTAGCATATCTGAAATGCAGGTTTATTGAATTGTTCAAGTATTTCTTTGAAATGTCAAAAAGTAACTACTTATGAAGAGGCCCTCATACAATCTTCTTATGTTCTCACCAGCTAAATTTTGCTGCCACAGTCAGGCTAATTACTTGTCAAAGCCTCTTGATCATATTAAATACGGGGAAAAAACCTCACAACAAAAGAAACGTAAAAGAAAAATTGTGAATTGGTCCTATCCAAACTGCAAGGAACAATAAATCAAAGGGACGTTTAACAAAAAAAACCCAAAAAACAACCAAAAAACTTTAAAAATGCAAATGGGTAGGTTCTAAGAATACATTTAATTATTCATCATGCATACAGTTTGAAAAATGTTAATAAAAATTTTAAAGCACTGCTGCCTGACTGTTTTTAACGAGAACTGTAAACTTGCTTAGATGCAGGGGAGCACCAATTAAAGTTTGATAGATTGATCAGTATTTTGGCACCCACTGGCTGCAGGTATTCCCTCTAGCCCCATAAAACATTGATGTGGTTCCACCGGTTGGTAAGCTTGCAAGGTCAAAGATGTCACAAGGGACTTAAAGTGGGTTCTGGGAGATATGCCTTGATACCTTTTCTTTTTTTTTTTTTTAAATACAGATAACAATTTGCAGGTGCTGGATTCCATTTAGCTTTAAATTGAACTTCCAGAAATGTGAAAGAAGATAGAGCTATGAAAGTATGAATGAAACCATGAATGACATAACATCTCCAAGTAGGAGCGCTCCAAGACAAGAGAGTGAAAAGGCCTACCCAAATCCCACCGACAACTAACACTGATGAAGTGAAGCCTTCGGTCAGAAGTATGGAGTCTAAAGATCATCTACACACACAGAGGCAGGTGGGTTCCAGACTCTCTTTACAGCTCTGGAAACTACTCCAAATTAAGAGGAAAATAATGAGAACTAAATCCATATCAAAACACGAATCATGAGGATATAACTTCCTGCAGGCACACGCAAAAGTTTGCACACTGCTTGCAAAACATAGTATACAAGTTTTTCAGGTTCATACTCAGAAGATGACTTTCAGCTGAGTAATAAGACTCTCTTCCCAAGCTTGTTTATTTTTTTTCCTCCAAATGCAAGAGCTGATAGCTGCGAGCCCAGCATAAACAACTAATATCAGAAAATATGGCATAAAATAGAACATTGCTCGGAAAGGGGACTGAACCAGAAGTAATGCGTGACTGGTCACTTCAGTTATATCAAGTACAACACAGATGCTCTTATCTCCCCTTTATATAGGCACAGGACAAAATAATGATCTGGTCTTACAAAATGTTGAAGTACTTCAGTGAGGTTCAGCAAAACCTGGTCACGCAGCTGAGGGTGTGCAGTTAGCACAGCATCAGGAGCTGAGGCTGTCAAACACCTCACAGGACAGCTTTTATAGAACAAGGCATCCCTTCACCACCAGGTATCAGCTCATCTGCAACCCCAACCAGCTGTTCAAAGTTTTTGTTTGGCAGATGAGCACATAACCAGACCTGTGGGAAGTCCCACAGATTACAAATCCCTCTTTTCACCTTGCTAGCGTGGGATGGCTCTGGGACAATACAATACAGTCACAACTCTTTTTTAGGAAAAGGAAAAAAAGTAACTTAGCCCTCTTCTACAAGATCATCTCTTCCTTTCTAAATTCAACCTAAACCAAGCAGCCCAGAAACACAGTGAAAGGGTTCTTGAGCACCACCCTTACTCCCTTCTGTATTTCGTGTGCATTTTGCAGTCTTTTACGGGCTAATGAAATGATGCGTTCTACCTGTTCGTCTGTCAAGTAATTCCAGAACTTACCAGACCATTAAGAGTTCAAATGTACATGTTCAACTAAGCAAAACAGCTACAGATTAGCACTGTAAACAACAAATGGGTTTTACCTTCCTTTGTGAGGTCTTCCTCTCTCTGGCACACCTGCAGATGTCCTCCGGTTCACAGTGGAGTAATCAGGATCCAGTTCATATCCTTCATCATCTACTCCAAGGCTGCGGTTATCATCTTCCAGTCCATAGGGTTCTGGCTGGAAGCGTTCTGGCTGGGAGCGGTTCAAGTCAACGTTGCTACCCACTGGCACCTGTGGCTGGGCAACAGGACCGTAGTTATCCCTTCTGCTTGGCAAAGTGAAGCTACCATCATCTGGCCTGTAACTGTTTCCTGGCACGTAGGCATAGCGAGGGCGGTAGTTGACACCACGAGACAAGCTGCCATAGTTATCAGATAGATCTCCATAACCATCATGACCAATATAAGGGCGATACTGGCCTTCGTGGCTTTCAGGGTAAGAATCGTTGTAGCTGTTGTAAGATCTGGTTAACGTGGAAGATGCTTGTGGTGTGATGTACCGCTCCCCATTCTTCATGTACCTTCTGTCTATTGAATCTGTGTAGCTGCCCATGGGAGACGAGCCATCTATTGATGGCAGGCCATCAGGCCCAAGTGGCACCTGACGCACTGTTCTGGTGGTGACTGTTTTGACCATTTTGGTAACCTGTGAAGAAGTAGTGAATAAATATGTTAATTTTCTTCTTGCTGCACAATGTGATGAGACATATGGGGACCTAGAACAGCAAAATGGGGAGAGTGCATCACAAAGCATACTACAGTGACATGCCTGTTGAATGGAAGCACTGGTGTACTCATGAGTTCACCTATTAGGTTTAGGATTTAGTAGTGGGAAAGTATTTCTATAAAAAGCTGAAAAGACAGAGTTAAGTGCACTCTGGGGCTCTTACTACCAAATCAAACCCACTGCAGCCATGTGACAGTGCATGGAAGCAGTGCAAAGTCATTACACCAGTTCAGATTTGCCCAAAATGTTTTCAGGAGGCATCTTTCCTAGAGCAGACTACGATGCTGAGGTTTACAGCCTGTCCTCCCCACAATACCACATCGCATTCTCTAGTTTGACAGAAATACAGTTATATGCTCCTGCCTGATCTGTCCCACCGTGTAACTTAATGGAGCTCAAATATGGCAGTAACATTTAGGAAACTATGAACTCAAACAGAAAAGTTTTGGGCTTCTAGCTTTTAGACAGCACCACCGCTTCCTCTTTTAAGCTATGTTACATCCAACTATCACCATACAAGCCCAACAGATAGTTGGTGTCATTCCATTATTTTGGTGATATTATTTGGCAATAACGAACATTAATGCCACACAGCTTTTGCAACTGCAACTACCCTAAACACACTGAGCTAGACAAGCTTGTTTAAAACATTAAAGAAAAATCTGTACACAAATACATATTTATCTTTTCTCCTATAAATAACACCTCATTTCAAAACAGATAGAATTAGACTATTTCACATAACTGACAAAAACTGGAAATGGTAAGTGTCCAGAGGGCACTTGTGTTCAGGGTTTCTTGCTAAAGGGTAAAAACAAAGACTCCTCAAGAGTTTCCAAGAACATTCCGCCTTCATGGGAAAGTTCTGGTAATCTGCATGAGACAGTGCCAGACAAAAGCCACTACTATTTACAAACTAGCAAAGGACCTTCTGTTTTGGTTGGTATCTGTGGTCCATGAACTTCTGCACTGTCTTCCAGAGTGACCAGCAAAAGCTGTTTTGGGGAGAATACAAAGTCCAGCAGAAGCCAATCTATCCTTACCCTAACCCTAATAAAGTTACCCTAACCCTAGTAAATGCCGACTTTAAGCCCTTTGTAAAAAAACCCAACCAAACAACAAAACAACACACCCACAAAGATATGAGAGAGAATCAATCCACCAGGCAGTATTACACACAGGGAGGAGAGGAACACAAAACAAAATTGTTAAGAGATATTTTGGGTTTCTACAGTATTACAGAAGTAAATAAGCATCAGTAAATGACACTTTTCTTCAAGTAGGCCGCAGAATGAAATGCGTACATCAAGAGAAACAGTAACTGTAACGTGTATTCCTGGATTGCTCAGTGGCTCTGAAGTCCAAATAGATGTTTTGACCTATAGCCTCTGATTTAAACATTTAGATTGGCACCAGATTAGCCAAGCTGCTGCTAAAACAAAATAATTAAGAGTACATCTCTTGAAGCAGCTCCAGACATGTCCTCTAGCCAGATGTTTTCACACAGAAACCCCAAATAGAAAAAAATCACCCAAACAGCATTTCTTTTCCTAGAGACATCTGTGAGCAAATGATGCTTCAGCCTAATGAAGTAATGAAATCCTGCAAGACTGAAAGCAGCACAAATGGCTTTCCACCAACAGCATAATTAAACAGCATCACAATGCTGAATAAAGCATAGCCAGGTACCAACATGACTTTAGTATCTAATCTGGGCCAGAGCTGAAAGAATTTTCCTCTTCAATCCAAAGGGATTTCCTTAGCAAGTAAACATCAGGAAAGATGCTAGCTTCCATGCCTCCAAATCTTCTTTTTTCCCTGTTTTTAAAAGCACACATTTTAATAACTAAAAGAAAGGAAACTAGAAACCAAACATTTATTTCATGACATAGAATCCAACAGCGGTTTTTGCTTATTACCTGCGCACAATACTTCTACTTTCCACTCAGTTATCAGCATGACTACTGTTATGGCATTTATAAAACTGGAGAGCATTCAGAGAAAAAAAAAAGAGCTGGCGTAGCTTACAGTAGCTCTTTGTAAAGTGGGTATACACAAGGCAACACAGCTCAGTATTCTCCTACTGAAGTCTGAAACAAAAGTTTTATTCAAAGTAATATGTTCATAAGTGATCTTCTAAGAGTAGAAAAAGCAACATTTCTCAGGCCTGAAATATGCGAGTTTTACAAAGCAACGACAAAACTGGATGCAAAGTGCTGGGCCTTTGCGTTCTTGAATTTGGGAACCAGTAACGGTAATAACAGGAAGGAAGGTAGCGTTTCAACAATTTGATGAATCAGAAATTGGTACTTTTGCTCAGGAAGGAACACAGAGGCAGCTTTCTAGACGCCAGGAAGAGCACTCCATAACTTCACAAAGCCCCTTCTTTCAGCACTATTCAACCGGAGCCAGATATTTTAAATCTAATTCAGAGTTTCTCTTTTCAAGACATATGTTGCCATGCATGAATAGTTTGTCACGTGTAATTTTTCATAAAATTGTCAAGATCAGACAATGCAAGATACCTAATAAACCACATCTGGCTCCAGCAACAGCACGAAAGAAGGAACAAGCTTTGACCTGCAGGAACCTTGGACAACGGCTTTGCAGTGGAGGCATCGCTGCTGTGTCTTCACCCAGCATTCCTACTGCCAATTCTGGACTCTTGCTTGGTTTTGACTGTAATTTTTTTTTGGAGAATCACCATTATTGTCAAACAGGATGAGGTAACACAATGCAGAAATGTTATGGCAAGGACAATTGTCTACAAATATTCAGTACATGTACACAAAAAAGACAAAGCAGAATTTCAGAACACTTTGAAAATCAATTCCCAGACATTTTGTGACTTACCAGTTACACTTAATGAGTTTTCCCCATGCTCTGGTAATCTACAGAGTATTTACAGAGACTTTTTTTTGTTTTTTAATATGACCAACACAGAAGGCAGGAGATTAATTTCCAATTTTTTCCCAATTTGCCTTATTTCCTGTGTCTTCGAGACCAGCATAGACAAGTTTTCAATGGCTGTTGCTAGTCAAAAAGACACACTTAGCGTCAGCCAGCACATGTAAGGACAAGTTTCCAATGTTAGCACAGCCTCACCTCTGTAATTTTCTGAACGCTGCCCCTGTTAGTGAGTGGAAGGAATCAGGACAATCAAAACCCCCTTGTCAGACACATAAAAAGGAACATTTCACTCAAGCATTAAAGTACACATTTCTCATAGCATAAAAGCATTCAATAATGCTAAAGGTGTTACAGTGGGGCAATCAGAGTCTTTTTATATTTCGAGAGAGAGGGAGTATTTGCACTCATGCCTCATTTGTCAGGGGTAGGCATTGAGAGAGAAGACTTATCATGTGATAAACAGACTTTGCTGCCTACAGGACAATAAAGGGAAGCTTTTTGGAAGCAATTAGCCAGCACACAGAGGAAGGTCCATTTACTAGGTTTCCAAGCAAAAAACCCCAAACAAACCCCAAAACCAAAAGAAACCCCCCACAAAAACCAAAAAAAACCCATCCAACAAACCAAACATCTTTATTTCAGGAAATCCAGCTCAAGGGAATGTTTCGTTTATATTTCTTAAAAGAACACCCACAGTCTCGAGCAGCTGACAGCACAGTAATCTTCTCTCTCCTAACATTTTTGTGGTTTCCTTCGTACTGATGCATTAGCCAGAGAGAACAAAGCTGTTCCAAATGGGAGTCCCAGCAGACTGTCTTATCTGAGAGACACCTATCCTTCCGATGCACCCAATCTTGAAAGAGATTTAGTAGCATAAACTCCTCGCTACAGATATGCTCTAGTGAAAAATTTAGAGATACAAGTTACTTTGAGAAAGTGTAATTTGACTTCCTCTGTTTACTTTCCATCTCTAAAGAAAACCCATTTAAAGAGTTTTTTTAGCCCAATTACAAATCAAAGGTGCTCAATTGTTTCAGTGCTACAATCTCATAGAGTACCAGATGAAAGCTTCAGATTACTTCCCTATGAAGAGGTTGTCTGAGTATGCTTAAAATATATTTGCAATTCTTTATTTCCTATAAACTGTATTAAGGTTCCAACCACAGTAAAAAAAGAAAAAGTTCCAATATACCAACTTATTCAAGCCCTCTGGAACCAAAATCCTACGAGACTGCAAGTGGGTGCTTTCATTGCTGCTCCCCCACCCCAGAATATAACTACATGTCAGGTTTACTGACCTTACCGTTGTTCTCCTCCCCAAATAGCAATTATTTTGTTAAATAATTCCCCTACAGGCCCCATGATAATGTTTTCACTAATTCTGTTTCTGGAAATATATTTGCCAACAGAACACAAAAGAAATATTCACACATTTGAAGCAGCTTCTGTATTTTTCTGTCCCTCATCCTTCTATTTGTCTTGAAGGCTGGGAGAACAAACATGAAATTATCCAACCATTGGACCTACTGGATGCATTTGCAGATGGGACAAGTGGATCCCTCAAAGTGCACAGTGCTCAGACACAAGAGGAGGAAAGGCTGTACTGAGATTTCAGTTGGAGTGTGCTATCATGGTCAAATGCAGTCATCTTAACCAGCACCTACAATTTTGCCTTCCATTTTGTTACTGAGGTTGGTTTTGTTTTGCCTTTTTTTTTTTTTTTATAAATTAAGTACATTATAAAAGCTGACAGGGCTAAAAATTTTGTTGAAACTGTGTCATAAAACAAAAAACACAAGAAGGAATGTGTGAGGATAAAAGCATTCTGACATTTCTGAGAGCTTATTTTTGAACTACGGACTGTAAAAATTAATCAGCCCAAGCAGGTTGAAGCAATTACCTTTCTATTAAATGCTGTGTAAGAACTCACCCCGCAGGTTTTCAAAACAACAGCTCAAATTTCTCCCCTTCAATTTTAAGCTTAACATTTCACATTCTCAAAGGGCCCTCAACTTCGGCTGAAATCCATTCCTGTTCTATTACCTAATTCCCTTGAATTTTCTGCAAAGTTTTGAAGAACTGCATCTGCATGTGCCACTGCCACAACCGAAGATTTTCAGTCACGAGCGCTTTCCCATCGCTGGTGCTAGGAAGTGGGAGCAGCAGTTAATCCCTGTTGGGAAAGATCTGGCCTTGCTGAGTATTAGAAAGCACAAGGCAAATGGATGGACTGGAAATGAAACAACTTTGTATACAGATTGATTTCACAGTTTGTTATCATAAAACATCATTTTCAATGAATAAAAGTGACCTAAATCTCTCCAATCTTTTAGCGTTTCAAAGATAAAAATAAAAGGTGCCTGAAGAAAGAAAAAAGCAAACGTTAACACAAGCACACACACATCTAATTTGCTTTACTGGATTCTCTTGAGCCACTTACAAACAGGCTCCCTTTAACACATGGCAGTATTCCAGCCGACAGGCAAGAAGTGGTAGTCTTCTCCCCAAGGTGACTTTCACTGTTTTAGCATGATAGGTATTTGGCTTCCAGAGAGATTATAAAGTTGAAATGAAGTATTATCTGCTACATCTTTTGCGTAGTGAATGTTATGTAGGGACTTAGTCAGTATAGTATTAAGAGAATAACAGTTTGGGGAAAATTGCTCAGAGAGATCTCATTTTGAAAAGGCAGATGTTCTCTATTTAAAATACGTAAAATATTAAATTCTATTATGCCTTCTTCCTGCTTCATTGCTACAGGCATCTTCAAAGATGTGGGGAAAAGCATATCTAAACTGTCAATGCTTCTGGATTAAGGTTGTTTACTTAATACACTATTGAAGAGAATAACCTCTATAAAGAATAGGTTTGAAACAATGGGGGGGGGGGGGTGGATAAAGGAACAGCAGTGTACAGGAGCATTCCCATTTACAGCTTTTGCTATGTTTCAGTTCAAGAGGAGGAATTTCAGAGGCATCACTCTCCAGCAAGCTAAAGATTATACAATTTAACAAAAATAAACAACAATTATCTTTTAAAGATCCAAAAATACATACTAAATAGCATTAGGTTGACTAATCCCCAGATAAGCTATCCAGCAAAGAAAGCATACATTTTGAAAAACCTCTCCGGCCTCTTTGGCTCTTGAAAAACCATGACCTGTGTTATTTACTCTGTCAGAGGAAGCATCTTATGCTGCCACTTCCTTTGCAAGACAAGTACGCTGGAGATTGAGACTGGCACTGTCCAGAGGAGCCTTCTAGTTACAGAGGTAATAAAAATAAGTTCTAAACCCTTCCTCAGAGAAGCCTAGAGCAAGCACAGCAATGTAGAACATAAAAATCTTTATTTGTATGTTGTGCTAACTACCTTGACTTAACAGATGACCCAAAGTAAAGGGGGGGGGGGGGAAGCTAAGCATAAGCCTAACCCCCCTAGCATTTAATGAATGCTGTATGACTATCTCAACTGTAAACATTACTTAATTAAGTAACAGATTAGATATTACTGAAAATAGATGTAAGGATTCCCACCATAGGAAATGCTGCTCCTTTACAAGGATAAGTACCACCTGCACACTAAAAGCAAGGCCAGATTCATGGGGCAGGGTGTGTGTGTGGGGGGGTGTTAGCGTTTGGGGGGGGTGGGGAGGGTGTGTTTAGCATTTTTTCCTTTTTTTTTTCCCCCGCCTTTCTTTTTTTTAAATCTGGGAGGGAACAGGCAGAGACATAGAACAGCAGTTTCTGGGCTCAAAGATCCTATTACTGCACACTGCATGCCCAGTGGACATGTGCTTGCATCTCTCATCCCAGAGAAATGCTTTCCTTCGCTGTCCTCATCCGAGCAGCAAGGTCAGAATTTTGCCACTGCACAGAGGTACCAGAAACTTAATTTTCTCTGTAAGGCGCTCTCATATAATAATACGACCTATAAAAGCATAGTGATGATACCTATTAGAAGTGATAGTAAGTCAATACCAATTAACTCCAGGACACTTAACTGATGCTACAAAACCCCAGTGACAACAGTTTTCATTTTCACGTTCCCTATCAAAACAAAAAGCAAGTTGAAGATGAACGTGATTAAAAAAAATGTAAAAAAATCTGACCTCAGATTCATATCTAAGAGCTGTTAAATCTATGCCATATTACCACAGCAAGGAAAAGTCAAAACAAAACCATTTCAGAGACAACCACCTCAGCAAAGTCGCAACACCTCTTCTGACAGAGTTAGGGCTAAGCCAACCCCATCTGTGTTTTGACATTTCAGAATCACTTTTCTCAACAACTGGATTTTTTTTAAGTCAGCCTTTTTAGCAGTGAAATAATAGGAAACACCTCCAGACAGTATGTAAGTTGAAGTCAGTGAAATTATTTGAAAAAACATAAATGCAGAGCGAGACAGCTATGCACTCTCCCCCCATTCTGAACACAGTTGAGTGCCTGGAATGAACTACAGTAACAGAAGAAAGCCTCGCTCTTAGAAATGGAACAGTAGCTCTAGGGTTGCTGTTTTTTCATTTTTCCCATATGCAGATACAACGCCTGTTTTGGAGCTGCCACTGTCCTTTTCTGTGGGAAGATGGAAAAATAGCAGGCACACCACACATAGGAGAAAATCGCACCTTTTACACTATGACAAACATGCAGCTTTATCAGTAGCATGACTATTTCAGACAAACTATTTCATTCCATGTGGTCCCGTTATCTAGGGACCACTGCATGGCCTCTCCTCTATTTTTACAGTTGTAGCTATAATTTTATTCCCTTGCATAGCTGCACTTACAGTCTCCTAAAACTATGCACTACTATTAGTGCATATAAAAAGGTGTCCATTCACCACTGTAATTTTATCACTTCCTTCCTGTAAGTAACAGTTGTTGTTGCTGCCACTAGAAAGAAAACAACATTTCTTTCAAATAAGTCACAGATTAAATACATTAGATTATTTGAAGAGCTACTAAAAATTTGGGATCTTTTGTTTGTCTGTTTTATTTTTAAGACCTTAATCTCCTTCCAACAATGAGAAAATAGGCCAGTTATATTTATCTTCTAACATTAAACCAGCTACTCAGTTTATAGCAATGTTTGCAGGCCCACTGACCTCAGGAAATCAACATTCATTTACTCCAACCTGACGATCTGATGGCCTGAATGGATATCTTAGAGGACTGCAATTCTGGAATGCCAGTAAAAATAAACACCGATTTATGCCATGACCTCTGTTCAACTCCTTTTAACACAGAAAGCAGCTGGACAGCCTCTTTTTTATAATCAGTGCTGTTCAGAAGTTTTTAAAAAGGGAATCATCCTTAATCTTTCACAAGACCAAAACCTAACAAAGATATCAGCTCAACTTCCAAGACCCAGGTGTCAAGGTGTATTAGTATTCCAGTGGTATCCGAAAGCATGTGAGGCAGCCATGAATATACTAGCACCTTCTTAGCAGAGACTGCAGAATTACCTTACACAAGGGAACGAAAAGACATCAGGAAAATTAGAACATATGCAACACCTGTAATCCAGCAGAACCTGAGGTACAGGTCACTTGGGAACACACCCAGCTTTCCCCATGCATCAGGACCAAAATTCCATTCACAAGACTGTTGCAGAATTTAAATGCTGTGGTGTTATTTAATTAGGATGTTTCTCGTTCTAAAGGACAAACACATAATCGCATATTGTTATTACAGATAACATATTTCCAAGCAAATTTTCCTCAGCTGCAAAAGTAATTTACTCCAAGCCCTACCAACTTATCTAATTCTCGTATCACCGTATGTGTTTGCAGGGCAATGCTGTGAACTGTTTTGGTAAAAAAAGTGAATCTTAAAAGAATAAACAGTCTGGGAAAGGGTTCTAGTGTTTTTGTTTGGGTTAACCTGGATAATTTCTACTGTTCCGTTCGCAGCTCCATGAACAGCTGTATCAGCACAGCTGATAGGGAGCAAACTAGACACAAGAGGCAAAGCTGAAAAAGCCCTGAACTCAGCTTTGCTGGCAAACAGAACATTCAAAATCACTGAGGATCACAATAGCATGATTGTCACCACTCATGGTACTCCCTGCTATTTTTATTTTGTGATTAGGTGGTATTTTGCCATTTTCCTCATTGGTTATTAACCTCTCACCTTGGTTTCAGTTCTCCTTGTGGTTCCATCTTCAGAAGTGACAATAGACACATGGGAAGTGGGAGTGCCTGGGTCTTCCTCCACAGTAACTGTCTCTTCCACCATTTCTTGAGGCTCTTGCATCATTGCTATTGATGTCTGGTTACTGGGGCTTTGTTCCTAAAGCAGCAGGTAAAAAAAAAAAACAAAAAACAAAAAACACACAAAACTTTTCACTTCTACCATCATGGCATAACTATTCTATCGATTTTGGCTTTCTCAATTGAAAAACATTTTACCCAACAACTTGCAAGTAGAGATTCAGAGAAAGAAGTATTTACTGTCTCGAAAAAGCATGCTGCAAACTATGCTGGTATGGCTAGGCTCAGCTCAGTAAATGGAAATCATGTGAAGCATCTATCAAGGACTTCATATTTATAGGCAACCTACTACAAACTAAGACTACTACCTTGTATTTAAACCTGCTTCAAGCTTTCTCTTTGATGCCCAGCGTAGGAGGAGTGGAATTTTTGTCTGTAAAAACATTCATTCAGTTCCACAGTGAACAGGACCATTGGCTTTCAGAGCAGTTAATCTTACACACCATTAAAAGTTTATTTCCATTTGATAAAATACACTCAGTTGCAGACTACAGAAGGCTATAAAACATCAAGACCTACTATTAAACTGACACCTTTCTCAAACTGTCCAAAGCAACGATAATTTTAAAAAATGGATAGCTAGAGATTAATAGCTGAATTATGTGAAATGCTACCTTCCCTTCGCTAAGTCCGTAGATCTAACTGGTTATAAGCTTATTTAAAATTTAAAACAGCTAGACAACATAAAGAAACACTAAACAGAAAGTAGATCAAAGGATGGTTCTTGCAGGGATACTGCCCAAAGAAAACACTTCTGCTCCTCGCCAGCAGTAACATCTGAACCTTCCTTTTTCTTACACAATTGTGTGTCTCAGCACAGAAACCAGAGAAGCTCCCCTTTGGTAGAGGAATATATTTCAGAAGTTTCACAGCAAGTGGCCAATAAAGAACCGGCTTACATACTGAGAAATAAGACTTTTCCCGACATTATGAATCCTCAACTACATAAAATGAAATGACGGACTGTTCATTTCATTATAAGCCCTGAAGGTATCAGGCTACACAGGCCTCAAAGCCAAAGCAGGGCTTCTATTTGCACATCTTGTCAAACAGGCACACAAAGAACATCCTTTATTAAGGAACATATATATACACACACAGACACACTTTTTTTCCGTATTTAAAAAAAAGAAAAATAAGGAAAGGAATGACACAGAGGTGTAAATTGCAAAGTGAACACACTTTCCCTAAAAAAACCACCGTGGGCAAATTCAGTATAGCTTTTCACATCACAGGAAAACAAAACTGTTGCCATGCAGGTGCTGAGTCTAATTACATAAAGGTTTAAATATTCTCTACTTGTGGGCAGCTTCATCACCAGGGAACTACAGCATTTTAATTTGTAACATTTTATTTAGAAAAATTGCATTTCATCCCAACGATGAACTTTGGATTGCCCCTTTTGCTGTGCCATGTTTTGTGCAAGCCCTGAAGGACAGTATCCTTCCGAGTGACCTTATGCTGCTGAGCAGGAGCAGGGGTACTGAGGTCTCATTAAGATCCTCAGTGAAAAGTGTCATTTAATCCTTGTGCCATCTATAATTTCCTTTGAAACAAGCTGAGATGCCCCTGTTCAGTTTCCTTTATTTACAGCTGTATTCTGACATTCTAGAACTTGGACTTCAGTTAGGAAGCTGCTTTCATTTTCAGGTAAGCGCTAATATTAACCAAGACCACAACAATAAGCCTCAGGCAATCATCTCGGTCAAAATGCAACATGGACAGCCTTCAAAGATAACACATGCTGGACCACCAGAGGTGATATAAGCAGGCACTACTTCCATTTCTATTGAAACCACAGAATAACTCAGGCTACAGAATCAATCAATGAGAACAAGGCTTCTGAAATCCTAAAGAAAAAATCACTCCTTCCAGTCTGCAGTACTTAATCATTATGGCCAATAACTTACAATACACACCGAATCCTTTATGGTATGGTTCAGATGTCAGATTGTGTCTTCTGCCCACAGCTTCAGAAGGGAAACTAGCTCCTGGGACTATATATAGTCTATATATATATAGACTATATTCAGCTATATATATATTAACTATATATATAACTATATATAGTTAATATATTAACCCCTTCACATTTTTCTTGAAGATACTATATTCTAACAGCAAGTCCCTTTTCCCCACCCCACAGTAAAGCTTCCCTCTAAACAGAAGAATTTACACAATATTGCAATATACTAAAGACTCGGAACTTGTATTCATCTTCATGCACCCCCAGCCTTACCAACAGCAAAGAAACCTGTTACATGTAGAGATTTTTTGCTATTACACCTTGTCCCTGTAAACCTCATCCTCATCTCCAAGGCATCGAATGCCAAAATTCCTTCAAGGTGGGACCTTCTCACTCCTCTCACACATGTACGCACATATACACATCTCATCCATCATCCTCATTTCTAGCTGCATCTTAAGGTGACTGTGTGAATTTACATCTCTTCGTTCCCCTCTAGATTCTTCAGAGGCAGACTCTGCTTTGTGATAATAAACCTGAGGAGATGGAAGGTGGAAAGAAATATTTTGCTCTGTGAGCTTTTGCAAAACTTTTTCTTTATGAAAAAAATAAAGTTTCCCTTTGTATTCAGACTGCCTGTGGGCAAAGGAAACCTTTAAAGCTGGGCACTTAAACATGAGCAAATTGCAAACTAGAGCATATTGACTTTAAATGAGCACTGCGCTAGTTTTTGTCCTCTGGCTGCTTCTAAAATGAAAATGCAGGGAGATATGGTACACATCTGCATTCCTACAAGAGAAAACTATTGTTAGCAAGAGACTGTCCTAAGCATCAGAAAGAATAAAAGCTTGCGAAGTTCAAGGTAAATATCCCAACACAGACAACTAACCAGACTGCATTTTCTTGTGTCTTCCTTCTTATTATGTGAGCTATTGAGGACAGCATATCATCCAGCTTACTCCCTGAATTAGCTTAAGGAGGTGGTTCTTTGATCTCTAAAACCAGTACTTTTTCCACATCGCTAACTTGGAGTTGTCACAAGCTAACATTAATGTAGAAAAGATGCAAAGATTGTTATCTGGTTTTAGTTTCCATCATTAAGGATTTTAGGTCATCACAAATTGGAGAAACTGGGACACGTTACCCCTTTCAACCACCTTCCTCTGTGCTCAGCTTCTAAGGCAATATTTAGGACGCTCTTTTGCTAAATACATCTCAGCATCTCAGATTCCAAACATTTGGCAGGTAAGCCTAAAGTAAAACACACGTTGCCAGATAAAGCTGGAACATGACACCCCTATGAATAATCCTACTGGTAGTTCCCTGCCTGCTAGAGGTAGGTAATTCCAGTTTAGAACAACACACACTCATTCATTTACCTTGCTGGAGGCCTTCAAAGCAAAAGCAACCAGACAATTCCTCTTTTGCTATCACACTGGCCAAGACCCTGTCGTCCTTCCCCTACTGTCAAACAAGAGGGTGTTGTCCAGTACCAGAGGGATCTGCCATGCCACAGCAATCACTGTCATCAGCTGAGCATCTGGGAAGACCAAATCTAAAGGGACCTTCTTTCCAGTCCTCTTCAATGGGAATGGGATCCTTGACAGTTCCTGCAGGCTGGCTCCCTCCTCCTCCTCCAGGGACCCTCCCTTTGAAACACTCGAGGCACAACAGCCAAACTACAGAAATCGTGTCACAGGGAACATCAAGGGCCAGCAGCTCCCTGAGGGACGTGGCGCTGAGAGGGATCCCTTGGATGGCTGGGCAGGGGCCTCGCTGGCTGGGGCCCACTTCCACAGCACCTGAGTGAGGTGAGCAGGACAAACCTGGGATGGCAGCCAGGTCCCACCAAGAGGCAGTAACACGGTGATGAGGGAGGCTCAAGGTCAACCTGGGAAGCAAATCTGCAGGTCAGGGTTAGGATCAGGTCCAGTGATAGCCAGGCACATCCACAGTGATAAGGCAGGTCTGAGGTCTGCAGGTCAGGGTCTGGATCAATGGGGTCCCTGGCCAGGTGCAGGCATGGCTGTAGCTCACCTGGAGACCAGTACTCCTCCAGCATAGCCCAAGCATGGACTGAGGGCTCAGGGCTGAGCTCCCAGGTCTCTGGGTGGAAGCCCCACGTGAAGCTGGTCAGGGCCACTGAGGTCTGTCAGTGCCCTCAGGGCCCTGAGCGATCCCACAGCCCCTCTAAAATGGCAGCAGGAGTTCTCTTGCGATAAACACATGCACAGCAAGGTGATATCCCCCCCAAAATTGCTAAGCATTACCCATGAGGTCCCTTTCAAATAATAATCTTTGGCTCCTCCCAAGAAGATTACGAAACAACACCAAGTTATGCGAAGAGATTCCAATCCAGTTATTGCATAGGGTGTCAGTAGTCATGGCTTTTCTCCCTGCTTTTTTGAGTATCAAATGAATCCTATCCCTTTTGATGTGTTCTTGCATCTCCAGCGTGCTTTAAAAAAGCCAATTTATCCCCAGCCTGTAAAAGTTAAGTGCAGATGAAACAGCTAAAGACCTTGTAAAATAAGCAAGAATCATAAAATAACAGTAATTCTTGTTTTGTTAAAAAACAGAGTGATTTACCATTTAGAGCACATATCTCCTAGGGCTTATTTTGCATTAGAATACTATAGCTTCTATAATCATCACCATTTCAATTCCTAGAGTTATATTTCCATCCAAGCAGCTATTTTATATCTTTTTTAATAAAAGAATAACCTCCCCCAGGAGTATCAGACATCCTACTTTAAAACAGTAAACAACGTTCTTCATTTGCTGCCTATGAAACAATTTAAAACAGTCTGGAAATAATATAAAATTGCAGGAGATTATTACTTCTACTAAAACAGTCCCTCTTCAAAAAACACTGAAAACACGTACATCAAATCATCGTTCTCCCAGAGATACCCTTTGTTCAGTAGATTGCAATGCAGGCTATTCAGGCTACTGCTTACTCCAGGCTACTGTCAGATACCAAATTTGAAGGTTTTTGCAAAGCACAAAGGCTGGATTCTACACCAGTGGACGTACTTGTCCTCAGTCGACCCCAGCGCAGACAAAGCTCAAGTGTATCAACTCCTGTGAAACACATTACAAGTCTGGGCATAATGAATGGCATTGGACAACAATGCTAATTGAATTAAACGTGGATTCTCTCTCCTCCTCCTACTCTTTGTTTAAATTACTTACTAAAGCTTCAATCTCTGTGAAGCATGAGATTATTTACAAGTGCAAAGCAGGCAAACATCAGTTTTGCCAGAGTCAAGTCTCATGCTGACATTCTGCCCCACTGGTCTCCTTCCAACTTAGGTCTGCACTTCCAGCTCAGTCATGTCCTTAAGGCTATTTGCTGAAGGCATGTGGAGGAGAAAGGAAGACAAAAAAAGGCAAGTCTGCAGGAACACATCAATCCAACAAGTCTATCTAGAGACCTGCATCAGATTGGTATCCCAATGGGACATCAAAAGGGAAGAAAATCACTGGTGGAGTTTGTTGAACTTGGTGTATTTGTGACAGATCTTTCTCCAATAAAAGATCCATCTCCCCAGCAGCTGAAGACTCTCAGATCTGATTACCATCACATTCTCCTGCCTTGTCAGAGCTGCCTTTCTTTCACCACAGCCTGAAGATCCCTGCTGTGCTCTCTGCTCTGGATTTGTCCGGAGAGCTTTTTGTGCATCTCAGTAGTGCAACAGCTGGACTCCAAGCTAACCAGCACATGCACCTCACGGAGCCTGTATCATCCGAGAGGCAGCTGTAGAGGAGACTGTCTTACTTTTTTAGATCGTGCTTCAGGAACAGCGAAACAAGTAAGCCCTCATGTACAGCAGCACTTGCACTACTGCGAGGCAGGGCACCTTCTGGAAGAACACGGAGGCCTTATGTTCAAGGACTGCCACGTGCTGCACCCCTCCAGTTCAAAAAACACAGCAAGGTCCAGGTCTTCAGCACCAAGCACAGGCGCTCAGTCACACCTATCTAAACTCTTCACAATCAGAGGAAACTGCTGCAATGACGACACATTATTCAGGCAAAATGGCACCGAAACAATGAAAAGCACACAGACTAGCCCGTACTGAAACCTAGGCAGTGTATAACACTGGAAAGAGTTTGCAAGATAGACAATGATTTTAAGATGGGAATACATAAATACCTACTTTGCTGCAGATAAACTCATCTCCACCTAGTAAGCCTACTTCTCTGGTTAGATGTCACGTGAAACAAAATGTGTTTTTTATATATATAAATATATATATGTATATATACAATGGATTCAGTTCACTTCAATGTGAACCCAAACACATTAACCTATGACAAGCTTCAGGCTCTCTGTTAGAGCTCTCACACAAGCTCTACCCTAAGGCTGGTCAGTTCAGAACATAAGGAAAATGTTAGCCCTAAATGAAAGCAGGCTGTCCTGGCATGGGGTACCAGAATGAACTCAGCCACACACCACAATGCACTAACTGTTTCCTGAACACTTACACACTTCCTTTGTCCTTTAGAAACACACACGACAAGCGACTAACAAATAATGCCAAGAGCTTTTAAAGCACCAAGGTTAAAAAGGAACGTTTCAGCAACTGAAAAAACCCCTCAACTGCACAAGTTTTGAAAAGCCACAAAGAGCAGCTTTTTTTGCAAGCAGGCATGGTAATTCACCATCTGAAGGCATCACACCTTTCAGGGAAAGCAAGAGGCGGAGGTGAAGGAGAAGGAATCAAAACCCAGACGAGGCCTGTAGTAGTAATATTCATCCCTCAAGTACTGCAGGACACACTGGGGTTCTGTTCAGCCACGCGGTAACTGCCCATCAACAGGGAAATCTACAGTGCTTGCCCAACTGTCAACAAAGAGGGCTTTTATGCTATTTTAAACAATCTGAAGTGTCTCAGTTAATGGAAGACCAGGCAATTGGCCCTCAACTATTTCTAATTGACTGGAATGATGGATGAAGCTAAAGGGAAAGCTGACCCACTGAACTTTTCCATACAAAGCTAGAAAACTGAAGGAGATTGTAAACAGTTTATAAGAACAAGAAGTGGGAGAGGCAGAATCCCAGAGGCTTTGCTCCCCTCAACTCGCTGTTAAGTTGTTTCAGACGAAGGAAAACAAAGAGCTTCAACTCAGAGCAACAAACAACAAAAAATACAGGGGAAGGCCTAAACAAATAGGGTATTTTTCCCATGCTCTCCTCTCCTTTCTCCAGTAGCTACTTAGCTCTGCCATGCAAGCTGGTCCTTTGAATCAGAAAGGGCAATTTGTCACTTTGACAAGTAAGACGTCTCTCAGGGCTCTGTATTGCCTTGCCCTGCTTTTCAGATTGACTGGGTGTTAACCAAAGATGTCAAGACATTACATCTCAGTTAGCTTCAACAGATGTGATAATATATACTTAAAACTTAGGTGTTAATCAGTCCCACTACACTAAAAGGTAATGCTCAGAAAATCACGCATGCCCATTGATTTTCAGAACAAAACAATCACTGCTAGCTTTTGTACTGCAAAAGGGCAATACTGCTGCAATGTGATAGAGCAGTTTGCTGACCTAAACAGCTCCTAGGAGAGAAGAGTGAGGACACACATCTTCCAGGTAAGGAAATGGATGCATAATAGGTTCAAATTCACAGCACCTATCTTCAGGCAGCTTAGCGAGGTATCTAAATGCACAATAACTTAATTCTTCCTCTTTAGTCAAAAAGAAGAAAAAGAAGAATAGAAGCTTCAGAGAACAGTTCAGATCTTGCACAGACTAAATCACCTCCTTGGATACATCCAGCTCTTGCCACCGATTCTGCAAGTTTCATGACATCAAGCACTTCAAGAAAGCATTAAAGCTGGGGGATGAATCCAGGCCTCAGAGTCCTGATGTAAGAAGTCTGTGGTAGAACCCGGAACTGGACGAGGGTATCACAATTCATCATTCAGTCCCTTAGTCACAAGCCCTTTTTCTCCCCCAGTGGTTCAGCAAGATCAAGTAGTAAAACAGAAGCATAAACCATTATTTTTAATATGAAAATGATAAAGGCAAAAATCCCAAAGAACACCTGGCACACACAGTGTTAGGGCTAGCCCTATTTCTCTTAGCTGTCAACAGCATGGCTAGTGTTTATTTGGAAAGTTTGCTCACTAGGAAACCATAATAAATGAGCAGGAAATGACTGTTTCTCACCAAGATTTGTACAGAAAGTTCAGTGGGATTTGCCAAACTACCTCCCAAAGACAAACACAATGCAAATCTGCATGCCCAATCTTTGACCAAACCCAGAACAGATCTGACTTGCTTCCTCTCTGGAGTCTTTCAGATGAACTAACCAAGGCTAAATTAAGGAGATTTTTAGTGGGATGAGGTTACATCATGGATTACAATTTTCCAGCAAGCTTTTTCCTTCATCTCCACCTGCTGCCTCTACAATGCTGGCATTAAGGGTGGTGTGGGATGACTCATTTGTACATTCCTTTCTGCAAGACAGGCATTCAGCTTTCACTTCTTGGCCCCACAGAGTTTGGGTCATAAATTAAACTGACACATGTATTACTAGATATCAAGTCCACAAACTTACATGCACATAGGATTCAGAAGTACAAGCTAGGTCCTTCATCTAGAACAAAAAAAAAAAAGAACCATCAGTTTGGCAGAGTACAGCAGCAAGTGTCCCAGATTCTACCCCAGCCACTCAAACACACCACTACTGCGTTAAACCAAAATCTGCCAGACCCAGCCTGTCAGTTCTAGGCTAACACATGCACGCCTACTTGCACTGCTACGAAACTACCTTAGAGAATTGCTTTTTAACTTCAAGGCAGATGTAAAACATCTCTGCATTCTTTGAATTACAACCAAGACTGGAACATTATTTGGGTGTCCTAGCAGCCGTATCAGATCAGTGTTAAATTTAACTAATCTCCTCACCCACCCACAATCTTGCCCTGTAGATCTGAACTACGCAACAAAAATGCTTTTTGTGGCAAAACACACCACCACAACACAAAAAGCAAAAAAAAAAAGCTTTTATAATCTTGAGGGAGACAGAACAAATGGACTACTGATGAATTTTTAAGACTGCATTCCAAGAAAACTGTTTCTTAAATAAATTATTGCTCATTCTAGGGAATACAAAGTGACTGACAATAAATCTAATCACCTGTCTCATAAGAAATGTGCTTGCCAATGTCTCCCACTATAAAGCACCAAAGCAGGTTTGCTTGGCACCAAGACAGCAGGACTGCTTCAGTCCAAACAGCTCCCCAAGAGATTACCCATGCTAAATCACATTCTACTTCTTCCCTCTGCATCTCGCCCTCTTCCCTCCCAGCCCCACACCAAAAGCCACCGTCTAAACAAAACATAGCAGGAAACGTGTGAATGGCCTCTAACAGCAGCCCGGCTCTCAATATTAGAGAGCAAAAATGTGACAGCAGGAAAGAAACTGTGCAGGAGGTCTCTGGATAACTACAAGTCCATTTGAACACCAAAAGACACAAACAAGCCAACAAAGCCAGAAGCCGCTCCATCTGCTGTAAATCTTCCAAATGGAAGAGATTCCAGCAGAAAGACAATTTTCCCAAGTGCAATGCAGTTACTGTGCTATTTCAAATACCCAAGTGAGTTCACCAATGGCTTTTTTTTCCAAAAGTCCGTTTACTTCACACATTATCTGTTTATTTCGTAAGACTGAGCTTACCACCCTTACTTGTACATGGACAGTCCTCACACAGACTGGAAACACAGCAGGTAGACTTGGCTAAGCCAGCGTTAAACTAGCAATAAACAGTAGAAAGAGAGGGAAAAAAAAAAGATGAGAGAGAGCACTTGGATACTAGGGAAAATGCTGAGTAAGAACATTTCATCATCTCTGTTTGGCATCCGCATGGTCACTACTGGGACAACCTGTTCAGCTCTCATATCCACAGCTGTGGAGGGATGCAGATACACTGCAGTGGGCTCACAGCACAGCTAACAGAACAGCCGAAGAGAAGGATCAGAAAGGTCTCTCATCCAGCCCTAAGGTCCAAGCTATTCTCCTCAAAGAGAAGGTCAAAGGGCGATTTGATTACAGTTCAAGTGCCTAAAGGTGTAATGGAAAGTTGCTAGAGAACCCTTCAGCCTCACACATAAAGGTCTAACTAGCCCCAATGTCAGGAAGCCAAGGGCTGACAAGACACACACGCACATTTTGTTTTAATTTTTAGACAGCAAGCGTGAGCGGTGCAAGTAAGAAAAACTTAAATGATAAAATTTTGCTAACCACTTAACAGGTTAACCTATTTATTTCTAAGAAATATGTTCCTATTTAATCAGAAGCCTGATAATGGAGAGGTGCTTATGTGCATGCACACAACTACTCCTACTTGACTGCTACACCGCTCTGAAGGTTTTTCCTTCTAAGAACAAATTATTTAAAGCTTGTGAAGGACTCCCCCCAGCTAAGTATACTTAAATGCAATAAAGAGATTTTTGTCAGCCAGGGAAGGGGCTAATGAAGGTTCCCTGTTCAGCAATGGTTTTGGCTTAAGGAGTTCCCTCTCCTCCCACCAGTGAACGATGGTGAATCCCCTTCTCAGCCGGGCCAGCAGTACTTCAAGTAAGGCCAAGCTGCAAACCAGAACATTGTGTCAACTCAACTGAGAAACCACCATCACCAAGGAATGACTGTCTGTCCCATCCCCCAACCTCTGGTATCCTACAGCACAGCTCCCAAAACCTGCTGTGCCAGCATAACTGAGATGGCTGTGTAATAGTAGGAACCAGTGACTGAAGGAAAGGGGAAAAAAGAAGAGATGAGGACCATTTATCCAGGCACTGTCACGTAGAAAATTAATGGGAAACCACTGCGTCCATTCAGCGTATAATAAGAATGCTAAATATTGACAGTCAGGCCATTTACCAAAGACTGCTATTACTACATGATGAGCATGAATCTCAGAAAGGAAAAGTCATTTAAGCTAAGGTGGAAGTCACTTGCCCAGAGGTAAATATCTTCACTAGTAAAGTAAAATAGCTCTCAATTTCTTAGTTAAACGTGTTTGGCTTTTTTTCATTTTACATCAGCTCTGGCTAAGTGTTCCACATGCTTGCTGGAAATATGCATCTTTCTGTGACCACTCTTATTGGCACTGTGTATATAGTCAGCACTTCTGGATTAAAGCATTTGAATTGTAACATCCAATCACATTTGCCAACCATCCAATTATTTACATAGTATCTTTTTTATTATTATTTCTGATGTGCTTTTGTTTGGCACTTCACAATGGAATTCAAATATGATAACGATTAAGACGAGACACAGCCCCAGAGCCAGCAATCTAAGTCACTTTCAAACGGGTTCTCAGAGGGCTTTTCAGAGAGCCATTTCTCAATTAAACACACACAGATAACAAGAGATCATGCAGGATGAAATTAAGGACTTGCTATTAATGAGCATCAGTCAGAAAACTAGATTCGTGCTCTGAATACTGTACTTCCCTACAGTTGGCAAGACAAGCTGCAAGATTGCTGTTGCAACCCAGGGACAGGACAACCGTGTTTCACTCCCACTCCTTGTTGTGGTTTTATGCCAGGAAAGGGAATCTTTAATTTTTCCAGAGAAGCCCTGCCAAGCTGAGGCTGCAAATAGGATATGGTGTGTTAGTAAACTTCTAGCCAGCTTGCTCATACCCTGGCCAGAACTCTTCAAAGTGCCTAATTCCCTACGTACACGCTGGCAGCAGTGACTACCTCGCTTTCATGCAAACCAGGCTCCTGTGTTAGACTCCCTTTGTTATTTAGGATTGCGCAGGATATGTGGCACCCAGATACCCAGCCTTGCCTTCTCTCCTTTATACAAAAAGGAACTGCTTCCATAAGACCCACCTCCGCTACTAAAATTTTGGCAGAAATAAACTGGTTCTTACAGTGAAACTCCCATAAGTGCATTAGAGGAACAAAGTTCTCCGTAAAGCATTAGCAGTCCTTGTATCATCTATACACACAGCTGTCTTTCTCAGAGTTCAAATGAAGTTGTTTTATTTTTCTTCCAACTCTTCACACAGAATCAAAGAATAAACAGCCCGTCATCCCACCCACCTTTTTTTAAACAGTTGGACAGACTCGATCAGTACAAATTTAGCAGCAGCGAGCCCACCGCCAGTGATGAACACCCTGCCATAAACACTGTTCCTGCCCCCAGGGCTCACCCTTAGCACAGCACTGGGAATGTCCTTAGAAATACACACCAGCAGGGTTCATTCTTCTTTGGTTTTCAGCTTTTGGGTTTACCCTGTTTCTAAGGGGAGAACGGTATCTTTTAATCCCTTCCCAGAGTCCCCAGCAGCACAAAAATATCTCCAAAAAGGTGCTGCTGAACCCATGAGTCAGGTTTGCTGATCTGGACTAACCCATCATTCATAATGATATTCTTAACAAATGAGGACATCCTCAAGAACAGTCTGACAGAAATCCAGAACATTCCACAGCTTGACTTGTTAAATCAGGGAGTACAATAGTTATTAACAGACAAAACAATAAGCATGGAAGAGAGTAAGTTTGGCAAAAAGTTGCAAAAGCAATGCTGGGAGCCAGAAGCACACCAGGAAAAGATGGGCAGAGGAGAAAAGCATTACAAAATGCACAAGTCTATCCAGGGAAGGGAAACACAAAACAATAAAGCATGGCAGGGAAAGGGCAGGGGAGAACAGGAAAAAATGAGAAAAGACAGAATCCATAAGTGGGAAGAGTGTCATGTGAAAGCCACTGATTTGGCTTTCACATGAAAAAAAAGTGGTAGAAAAGGGGAGGAGGGGGGAAGTACGAGAGAAATATTTCAGTCTTTAATTTCATCATTTTAACGCTGCTTTAGTTCACCATATAAATCTTTTGATGAATAGTAGCTCTCTCCAGACATGGCAGTATATTAAGATTCTTTTTTAAGGCTTTCCAAACAACACAATGTCATTCTTTGGCTTTTTATGTGGATTGCCTAGACTATGCTTTTGTTGCTAAGCTCTCATTAGATGAGTATCTTGTACTAGTACTTACTGACAGGGAGATTATAAAATACGAGAAACCTGAACCCAAGTCCAGCATTCAATTTTACACAAGCAAACACTCACAAGCAACAGTACAATGCCTTGCTTGTGACTTAGCGATACTTCTGTATACATTCAGGATGAACTGATTGTGCCTGAACTGTTCCACACCAGCGTGTGAGCAATTCATTTAGGAAAGGACAGAAAGGGTCTTTTTGAGACCCTCCCGGAGAGCACAACTCCGGACGTATCACGAGCCATCTCCCACACCAAAAGCTCGTGGGCCAGCCCCACCATCCTCAGCCTCCCAGCAGGCTGGCTCACTGCGTCTGACGCACGAGCTCAGGAGCGCTGCCCTGAGCCACAAATACTGGGGAAGCGCAAGAACCGCACAACACGGAGAGGGAGCCAAATTAGTAAATCTTGCTTACAAGGGATGACGGTTAGCACGTCAAGAGGAGCAAATGTAACAATCTAGCTATCTGGGTGGAAGACAGATACCCATCCTGAACAGCAAATTCTGTCAAACACCAATGAACACTTGACACACCACAGGCGGAAAACTACCCTGATTCTACACTTAATTCAATTATCCATGTCAACAGTGACCAAACACATCAGCATTTACAGCTTTCCACCATTTATCAGTTCACACATGTGGAGATTAAATCAACTTCTGAATAAGGAATCATCAGCAACTGTGATCACAGAAAATAAACCAGAAAAACATTTTTGCCAAGAAGTTTAAACTGAGTACACACCTCCATTTAGAAAATTAAAGGAAACCTAAGGATAAACGTATCATTCACGTAACAAAAGCCACCCAACATATAACAACAGGCTCTTAGTATACATCTAAAATGTGTTTGGAAACCCAGAAAATACACCAGATAATGTGCTCTGTATACCCTCAGCAGCAGACGTTACAGCTATTCTTAATCCTAGCTTTGTAAACCTTGTAGACATAATTCATTGTGCTTTTGGATCCGTAATACTTTGCAAGGCACTGCAGTTTGCTGGCTTATAAACATGCCCCGCCAGCTCACTGGGTAGAAAGATTCCTGCTGACTTCATGCATCATTTCAGTTGCGCTCATCAGGGATTAATAATTTTCCCTGCTAAGGATATAGGCTGCAAGTACTAAGTAGAAAAGGTTATGCATGTGTCTGAAAAAGACCGGTGACATTTTGATAGGTGATATTTGACTATACCAATAAAGACATCAAATATAAATTGTACTAATGAAAACCAGGGTCCTTTGTTAAAAAGTAAAAAGCACATAAACAACCCAGAAGTGACTGAATACTGCTCAGCACTGCTTAGAGCATTGAATCATGTTCTGAAATAACCAAATGATTTCTTATTTATTTACAATTCACTATTTATAGGTGCATTCAG
The DNA here is from genome assembly GCF_965638725.1 of Aptenodytes patagonicus. Taxonomy (NCBI): domain Eukaryota; kingdom Metazoa; phylum Chordata; class Aves; order Sphenisciformes; family Spheniscidae; genus Aptenodytes; species Aptenodytes patagonicus. Next base: position 829,514 of record NC_134963.1, read on the forward strand.
AGAGTTTTTCCTTGAGAAAGGGAAACAGGGCATGTGGCAGCTGTTCTATCATACTAATTTATACATGACCACAGATATTAAAACATTAATAAAAGATGCTTTATTCTCAACTAATTAATTTCAAAAATATCAAACTTCTTGACAAGCTGCTCAAGTAAGTCCTTCTCTAACCCAAATACCTGCTGCTCTTTAGAAGATGAGACATTTAAACTCGGAGCTCTCTACTTTCTCCGACCCACCGTGAGCAGCCGTGATTGTATCAAAGTGGCACGACTTCAGAAGGTACGCTGGGGAAGGCGCAATACAAGGCTACTACTGGGAAATATACCTCTTCATACAGTATTTGTGTCCAGCCCTACCGCCTCCATTCATTCTGCCAGTCATTTACAATACAGGAAGACAGTCAGATTCACAATTAATTTTATTGGCAAGAGAAGGTCAAGTTGTCCTGTACTAACGATGTTTTGAAAATTCCCAAAGAAAAACTGACAGCAAAAGCCATATAAATACATACAGTAAACAAGCACTGAAGAGGCACTTCACTATTTCTTCCGTGAAGCTCAAATAGGATATTTAAATTTCAAATCTTTTGGAAATTTTACTGCTTTTTAAAAGACATAATTGATAAAATTACTTTGTCATCATAAAAGCATTTTATACCCATAACTTCTCCAAGACAAAGAGAGATCATCAGATAAGCCTCTGTATTCTTTGCAGACCTTCATGAAGAAATTTCTCCTCTTTTTCACATAGTTGCACACATACCACAAGAAATAAGACTGTTTTTTAACGGAGAGTATTTCATGTAATGAGAAGAACCCGAGAAACCATAAAGGGAGACTAATTTAAGCATTTCTGGTTCAATCCTCGACCAGTAAGGTCACATCTCAGCACACTGCCAGTTCTGAAGCACTGCCATATTTTGCAATGAAGGTGATTTTCTATCATAGGCTATTTGCATTCCAATAATAGGTTTCCATCTTTATACTCAGCAGGAAGTAAGCAAATACCAATATAAATCCATATAATTAGTCTAATGGAATTTTACACAGTTAAAAAAAATCTTCAGAACAAAATCACTGAGCAAATTGCTTCAAGAACATTACCTTCACACCTGCAGCAACACCACAGCAGAAGAAATCGTCAGTGAAATCCATTGCTTACAGCATTAAGCAGCATTTTGCAGTTTCAGCAGTCAAGCAAGTTCAAATGGTCAGTAGCAAATAGCTTTTGTGAACCATTTATATCTTGTAACTACTAAAAAAGTTTCACAAGAGAACTTATTAGTTGTCAGGACCAGGTCAAGAGATTTTAAGATCTTCACCGTCAATCACCATACAACACCACAAGCATTAGTTTACTGTTCTCTCTTGGAGCTATATGATCTTGATGACAGACCACTGGACGTTTTTCTAAAAGAAAGTAAATTAAATGGACGCTTGTAATTCAGCAGAATTGCCCCGCAGTGCCTATTAACTATTCAGCCTACAATGCTCAAGTCCGTGCAGTACCACATACAAATGCAAACAAAGCTGTTTCATATTAAGAGGAAGGCACCGACAATACACTACCCATTCATGCAGCAGCTCTTTTTCGCAAGTGTATGTATATGCTTCAATACATAAAATAGCTACATTCAGAGCTGATAATTCCACATGCACACCACTGATGAAGTGTGCTTCTAAAAACAAAGAGAACGTAGACTGCCGGGAGCTGGCCAGGCTCAGCTAAGCAGTCCACAGGGCAATGGTGAAAACCGGCATGTGTTGACATCAGTTATATGTGAGAACGCTGGTGGCTGAGACACAGCTTATACATTAACTGCAGTCTGCTTTTCTAAAAGCCTGGCAGCAGTAGTCTAGAGGAGGCAGTCCCTAGCCTATCAAGAGAAAAAACAAGTAACAATTCAGGAAAGCATATTCACTATCCACTCATGCATGCATGCAATCTTAGGCCAAACAGCTGATGTGCTAAAAGGTTTTCCCCAGAGGAAAAGTGTTTATTAATTAATATCTACTGAATTAGTTGGTTCCCCATATGCTCTGCTGTGCTTCTAAGACTGCAGCCCTATCGATATGACTGGAAGGTGTCAGGTATGGTGACTACCCAGGAAGTTCATCAGGACACTTCAAGTCAATCCAAAACACTGATTTACATTTTTCTTTTCACCAAATTCAAAGCGTGTCCATCTACGTAGAAGTCACGGAAAATGCATCTAAAATCTCCAACCCATAATCACTTAAAAGAAAAAAAGCCAACACATGCTCTTACTTCAAACACAAGTGTGGCATATAGCAGAAAAACAGAAGGAAGATGCTGATTTGAGGCCATTGGCTCATCTACCGGCCCATTACCTGCAGTAACCCTGGTGTTCCTTTCACACACTTACCACTACACTCCTTACACCAATCTATTCCCAGTAGCTGGTGCCACTACTACCAAACTAATCTTTACGTCCACCATATCCTCTCCTCCTACTCCCTTTCATCAGCGCCAGAGAAGTATTTTTGGATTCTGACTACACCTGGCACAAGTCTGTACAGTGACATCATTTTGCCAATGTTATCCATCTCATTGAGAGACTTTATTCATCACACGTCAGCTGTCAGCTGGCAGGGTCCACGACTCCGGTCATTCCTGGTATTGCAGTCATCCTTCACCAGCCTGTCTGTGTAAGCTCAGGCTGTAGTAGCAGAGGAGGGAGAGCAGTCCTACGACCATCTCCTCTTGTAAACACGCGCTAGCACAGGTTGTGCATTCTCATCCATGAGGACAGATTACTCACCAAGACGTTCCTCCTCCACTGCGATGCCACCTCTCCCAAACCCCCTGGATGCACCTACACAGCGCACAGGCCAGCAAAACCCTTTGTCAGATTAAGGGATGACAAGCACCCATTACGGCAGACTCCAACAGATTCAAAGGTCTTTGATGTTTATTCAGTCCAGGTCTCCAATTTCAGCATTCCCTCACGTACGCAATACCCACTTAGTCCAATTCAGAAACTTGAACACCAACAACTATAATTACCACACCCAGTGCGGAACTCAGACTGCAGCAATAGCATCCATGACACAGATGAAGCTAGCTGCCCCGGGTCCCTTTCAGAAATATTCTAAAGTCAACATCTCTAGAAGAAAAGCTCTGTCCCAGCTGAATTAAAATACTGCGTTCCAAGGTTTTACTACTGTAACACCACTACACCACCACACTGTCTACTGCAAGCTGAACAGGCCCAAGGACCAGACATTTGACCATTGTTTAGACAGAAACTGCTCTCGCAACATCAGAAAGGTCTTGGATGCAGCTGTAATACCATACTTAAGACCTCAAAAAAAGGAAGTTGAAAACAGCTTAGCTGTAGAACTTCAACAAGACAATTCTGCTGCAGGAAACGGTTAAAGCACGACACACAAGAAACATTTATCAATATGCACAGGTGTGATTGTAATGCACTCAAAACTAGCTTCCTACACAGGAAGTTGCCACCAGGTCATGCTGGTAAGAAACAGAAGGGGCTGTAGAGAGGCTTAAAAATTGCATTCCTAAATCAGAGGCCTTGCTAATAATAATTTCTTTACAAGTACATAATAACTAGAACAAAAATTAAAGCTACCTTCAGAGAATAACGTTTGCTGTGAAGCAGGCTGCAAGTGACAGTCAGCAGGCTCTACGCTACTTGTCTGGCAAACATATTTTCATTTTATACTGGGCATATGACAAACAAGACTTTTGAAGTGATCAGTGTAAAACATTAGCACACAATGCAGTGGCTAGGAATGCAGCAAATAAAAAAGGTGGGAAGACTCCTCCTGTCTGGGAGAGTTGTTTCTGAAAGATTTGCAACGTGCCACATGGAACTAGGTACAGCATTTCATCTTTCTGAGAGATGACAAATCCCTCTCAAAGCTATGAGCTGCTCCTCTTTAATTCAGAATATCTGCCCCATCCAATGATTAAATCCTTTGACATTTCATTTAGGAGGAGGTATTTCTCTTCCAGACAACTAGTAAAAAGCATACAACAACAAAAATGATAAATGTTCAGTTTCGAGCCACTCTGATACAGCATAAGCCTACACAAAGGATTTCAAGAAGGAGTAACCACAGTACCCACAACATCATGTCAGTCAATATAACCTCAGCAACCCCCCTGCATACAGACTGAGCTGTTCCTAGAGGCACCTATTTGCTCCTCAAGGATTCAGGCTTGAGGGTATCTTTTCCATGCACTTCACTTCGTTTTGGTTCACTACCCTGCATGCAGATATGGAAGACTTCATAACACATTTGCTGTCCACCTGGAAGACATAAATGATTAATTTCCAAGCAAATCAAATACAGACAGCTCTTGGGCTTTCCTCTGTTTCTTCATTGCCTTCTTTGAAGAAAAAAAGAACAGAAACATCATGTAAAATCCAGCTAGAGATACTAAAAAATTGCAGTATTTTTCAGTCTCGACACAATAGCTGGGGATTCAAAGGTTTTAATCAAAACCCATGGATTAGAAGAAACGATTTCAAGTACACAAACTGCATGCCAGGTCAAATCTTGTCTCCTGTCATACGAGGTAACCATTATACAGTGGATTAATTTGCAAACATTATTTTAACTGGGTTTTATATAAATCAGACTAGGTGAAAAGATGCGAAGATGTGATTTGGCTTCACCCCTAGAAGCACAGACACTGAGGAGCAAGCGAGGCCTTATGAGGTCCATGCTGAAGGAGGCTCTGCATGCAGAGACAATTCAGTTGGTGGTGAAAGATTACATCCACCGTGACTCGCCACCCAGTCCTTTGAAAGATGTCATATTCGTTCTTTCATGCCTGCAGTGCAGCTCTGAGGAATGGCTAAACATAGCCCAAGGGCAACCAACAACAGAAGTGACACACTCACTTCATTAAGCGCCAGTTCAGACCCTTACAGACAGCTCTTGCTCTAAAGGTATTTCAGAAGAGCTAACTCAAGCAGGCCACGAGAAGCTAACGCACCTCAACTGCCGGAACATGAAAGCATCTGACGAAGGGAGGGGGGGAAATACCAATTAGGGATTAGTGAAAAGGGAAAAAGTCACAGCTACATTTTCATTTATCTATAAATCCATGGTTTGTGCAGTCAGTGGAACCAAGCCATTTGATTTAGATTTATCCCACCTATCAGTCTCTCTGCCCTTGAAAAGGAAAATACTGTTCAGGTTTTTCAAGACAGAGTTAAAAGGAACTTCCTGCAAAGATCTCCCCAGACAAAAAGCACTAGTGACTTCTTGCAAGATATAAATATACCCAAAAACTCTCAAAGTTTCCGACTCCAACTTTTGCTTTGACAGTACAGGTCGTCAGATAAGCTCTTGATGCCTTTTGTAGTTGTACATTACCTGGATGCTGACTGCAGGAAAGGTACAGCTATAGCTTCTCAGAGTAACTCTTGATACAAATACTCTGTCCTGAAGGAAGAACAATGCTCTTTTAAAATAAAATTAAACCACTGGTAAAGCAGAGCAATTACTCTGGAGTGAAGCCACTTTTAATAACAATAAAATCCATGCAAGGACAACTGTAATGTATAAAATTTACACCAGAATAGACTACACAGATCAGCACAGCTATCCTAACACATCTGTCTTTGTCCAAATTCACAGGATTTTTTCCTTGGTATAAAGGCTTGCAATAGGAATTCGGGAGAATATATGGTATAATCTTTGACAATTTGATATATAGAACACACAAAATATCAAAGTACAAAGAAAAAAAAAATAATCAAGAAGCAGCTTTATGGAGTGTGCTTAAATGCTTTGTTTCCTGCCTGAAACTTGCCTCCTGATGGAGCAATCCACGACGACAAATGACAGAAGTGTTTCTCCCATCCAGTTACCATTCCAAATCTCCGAGATGTTCTGGGAACAGTGGGAGGTAACAGTCTTGGGAAAAAATAGGTGGATGACTAGGGAATGCAAAGTACCAAATGGCTGGACTGTTTTAGTAAGGAAAGGCCAGATGAAGATGCACACATAGCGTGCAAAAGACGAGGGAAATAAAATTGCCTTGATTGATCTGATTCAACATTGCTGAAGAACAATTCACAGCTAAGGATTTACTAATAACATTCTCCCAAGATAGGCTTCAGCATGACAGCTGCGTTTTGTCTCTCTGGTGACACGTTTAAAAAGAAAACCAAACCACGCATATAGTACATACAGCAGCATCCACTCCCAGTACTGGTCTGTGCATTCACAGTCAGCTTCCTAAGTCTTTTCCCCTTTGTTCTTCAAAAAAAGAAAAGAGGGGAAAGGTCGCATCTGTGACATACCTTAAAGTATCAGAAACTCGGTCAGCTTTTGCAATAATCTGAATCACTCGTCTGAATCCCCTTGCATTTTCTCACAAAATACATGACTCTTGCACAGAGAGGACGCTGTACTGCAACAGATAAAGAGAAAACCTGCAGAATTGAGGTCAGGGGTTTACACCACTGATAACTGCTATTCTTTTTCATTGGGAGAGGCAGTGGGCTACATGTGGTGTGTGTAAAAGAATGAAAGCTAAAGCAAACAGCTTGGCAAGTCTTGTTAAATTATCTGTACCGAATAAGAATCGTAAAAGCCATGTAACATATAAAGAGACTATTAGGTTCGGTTAAGCCAACATACACTGATCAGGAAAAGACATCAGAATATTGCCAGAAGTCCCAGCGTGAAAGATCTCCAGTTTAGGGTCCAGTCACCAGGTTTGAAGTATCTGGAGTCCTACAGCTGACCAGGGGTTACAAGAAGAATCCATGAGCATTCTAGTGTAAGCAACTCTGCTGACTGATGGCTCAGGCCTAAAAACTAGTTGAGGGAAAAGAAACAGCAGCTCAGAGAACGGCAAAAACATTGACTGACTTCCACATGTATTCTAACAGTACCTGGAATACTGCGTTACAGACATAATTGGATTAGACAGTAAGCCAAATATCAACACTTGATGAATTGATGATCTCTATTACTGTATCAAAGAACCTGAGAATTTTTTGACATTTAAGAAAACCAAGAAAGTATTTTCAGAAGTTGCACGTGAGTCACTTAGAGTCTCTGATGTTCCCTCTCTAAAGGAAGCAGACCATTGTGCTATTTTTCCAGTGAAAGCCACACTGCATTTTCTGTTTGTGGTGTTTATTAATTAAAAAGAAAGGGGAAAAAAATCCTCTGCTAGGGCGCAGCTAATGGTAGAATGAACCACCTCATTCATCTAAATAAAGTCAGCTCTAAAACCTGCAATAACCATTTAAGTGCCTACTCTGTTAATTATTTCACTGTTTATCTAATTCATTATGAGCATCTAAATAATAAGCTCATTCAGCATAAGCTGAGATCAGACATTGAAGACAACAGTTCAGACTATCTAACCTTCTGCTCATTGTGGGTCTGTCCCCTGCAGCCTAACCCAGCAGCTTTATTGGGTTTCTAACCCCCTTGAGCCTGTTCAATCATTCCACAGCTCAATACAGCACAGCTTTATGAAAGCTTCCTCTGTCTCGTCTAACATCAGTTCCTCTATGGCCTTTGTGTGGCCTTTGGGGATGGTCACCTCCGATTTTCCAATTTTATTTCAGGAAAAAAGGTGGCCTTCCAGCATGAACAAGGACAACATTCCCCAAGGGAGAGAACATGTGAATTGCTGTATTATTAACCCACTTTCCTTTTCCTCACTTGTTGCTTTCAAATTCATTATTTTGCATACAGCTGCAACAACAACTGTTCCTCTGAAAATCAGGATTTCCTATAAGTACATAGTAGTGCTCACTTGGGAAACAAGTGCAACACACCTTCGAGAGGGCATGAGGAATTGCAACTGCACCTCCCACATGCCCTTCATTATATCCTTCATCCACTCCCTTTCAAAAAGGCATGGCACTTGTAATTTCCTTAAGAAAAAGACAAAGTGCATTTCACTTTTCCACGCTTCATTTCAGTTTGGCGTTTATATAGCTCAGAAGATAACTACACCTTTTCTGGCAATTTTAACATATGATTAAGTGCACCTCAAATAGGGGCACTTTAACCTTTCTTGGAGATGGCAACTGAAGTCAGCACACGTACTGGCCTGAGAAGTTGTATTAGCAGTTCTAACGCTGTTCTCTTCCACTCCTGAGGAATGATCTAATCTTCAGGTAGAGTGCAATAGCTGGCGCCTTGGAGAAAAATAAAAATGGGGAAGTAACTGTGAGCCTTTCACTTGGTCGACAAGCCCGTGACAACTTCACTCCAAGTGGCAAAACACAACTGGAACGAATCAAAACAAAGCCCCAGCCACACTTGAGTTCCTGCTCAGGGAGTGGTGTTTTCCTCAAGTATTTCCAAACAGCGGGCAGTGTGGGTGGGTGTGGGGAGTCAAAGCCTTCAGTACAAACTGTTTATTTAAGTAACTCCTTTTAATTGTCCTTCCTTGCATAGCAGATTTTAGCCATGGAATCACTTGTGCTCTGAGAAGGGGTGAATACGTACCATTGTGACTGCAATTATAGCACAGTTACTAACGCCGATCTCTCCATTTCTGAAATAAAATCTTCTTAAGCTAATAGTGAATTAAAGCATTAAAAAGCAGTGAAACTGATTTTCCATTTAGCAATAGTAGAGGAACTGCCAAACAGTTTACTCTTGACTGTTTACCAAGCACCTGAAATGATGCAGACCATTACTTCCAGCAGGCACCAGGGATGTTAACCTGAAGATTTACACAGGAGGCAGAAAATGATATTGTAAGACAGCCACAAAAATGCAACTGTACAATAAATATAAAACTATATGCTCTTCTGAGAAATTACAGTAATTTGGGTGTGAGAGAGCAAAAAGACTTAAGTCTGGCCAAATATTGTTAGGACAGCCAGGGACAAATTACACAGCACACCAAATGCCAATTAAATATATTAAACAAAAGCCAACCATCTTGGTCCATAAATTTTTGCCTCCCAACTGCTGTGTAGGCTCATTATTTAGAGCAGCTGTGTTATTAAAAAAAAAAGCTCTTATGCACACACACAATTCTGTGTAGACCTTTGACCTTGCAGTGAAGGACTTAGTGTATATTTAGGCCAGCAGAACCTACCTGACTAGTGTCCCAGATTTAGCACTGAGAGGAAAATTCATCTACAGCATAACTCTATTAAATGAATGTGGCTTCATTTAAGTCAAGAGCCAAGTCTGGCTCATGCAGCCAATGCACAATTAAGTATCAGGTGAGCAAAGTGTTGGAAGGAAGAGAAATTTCTCAACTGAATGTTATGAACCAGGATAAATAAACCACAATGACAAGGGGCATCTTTGAATTACAGCTCCATCACAGTTAAGCCATAGATTCTCAGCCACTTCACAAAACTGAGAAAAAATGCGATCACTTCCCATTTTGCAGATGGGCAGCCGCATGCTGAATGCTATGTCAGCAGCAGCGGGTCGAGTCGAGCTCTTCCCTTTTGACTCACTCCTCTACCCTGGGAACCATTCTTACCTTTCCAAAAGACTAATTTTCCCACAAACTCATGGAATTTACTTTCAGTCTATTTCTTAACAACTCTTAAAAGATCTTTTAGCAATCTCAGTCCAACTCAGGCCAATACCACAGCAGCTACCCTAAAATGAAAAGCCCAACCTGAGTAGAAAGCTTAGTGATGCAGGACACCTTTCATCAGGAAGCCTCATTTAGCTACCACCTACACTGGCATGTCTAAGGCACAGCTCTGCTAAATCCATGTCATTGCAACAGTACAAATGAAGGAACACATTGCTTCCACCAGGATAAAGCCATCAGAAGAAAACAAAAGTCGGGGGGGGGGGGGGGGGGGGGGGGCCGAATCCAACTGGAAGCTTTTATAATTTTTTCTGGAGTGTTATACTACTCTCCCCCACCTCTGAAATGTTTCAGGAACTCACACAAACACGTTAAAAAACACATATTTGAAAAGACAGAAGCATATAACAGAGTTTGTCCTGGAGGCACAAAACAGAACTGGGTCAGAAAATTGGGTAACGTTTGACTTGCTCAGGCCAACACAATCAGGCAAAAAAATGAAGTTTTGATTGGATTATGGCCATGCTGGCTTCAAGCAGTTATCTCCTACACTGACTTCAGTACTAAATGCCTTGAGCAATGACACTATCACGTTCTGCATTTTGAAGAGGATGTGGTTGGTTTCATCCCTTCACGTTTGCACACGTATAGCGTCCCTTCTTTACCCACCAGCAAAGAGGAAAAACCTTTCACAACCTTTTCCTGAGCTTAACTAAAAATCACCTGGTACTTGTCAGCAAAACCAAGAGCAGAGCAGTCAAATGCCATCTTAGAGCAGGTGCTCGAACCTCCTCTCTTGCAACACCCAAGTGTGCCCATGCAGGTACTGCCATTCGTGTTACACCATGCAGTGGATATGAATGGAGCCCCGAGCTTCCCGCTTCTCACCATTTATATCAAACCATTTTGAATATCACAAGTATCTTAATATGAGATGACTTCCCAGTATTGCTTAACCCTGCACTGTTCTGTTTTACCTATTCCAAAATTTACACTGCTTCTCTGCTGCTAGAAAGAGTCCCAGGGGTAGAAATTTTCAGGTCTGTTCCTAATCACCGTTTCTCTGTAATGGGCCTTCTAGTCCCTCCTTTTTTGTTTTTTATTTTTCTCTCCCATAGGAGGAAAGGAGGCAAGATTTATTCCCCAAAAATTGTTGAAACAAGACAGCCAAATGCAGGAGAAAAAAAAAAAAAACAAAACAGAAAGCAGTGGGATGGTAGCAAAAGTGGATAAACATGGAGGTGAAAGCACAAGGGTGGGACCCCGCTGGGAGCCAGTGTTAAGAGCTATTAACAACACGCAGTGAAAACCATGTTTAGACAAACCCTGAGGATACACATCTGGATGGTATTGACAGAAGTGACCTTGCTACAAAGTAGGGACAGCAACAGCTCTCCAATACCACAGGAGATGTCCCAAGCAAACAAAGGCCCTGTTTTCACTCGTATTGTATAACTTGAAATAATTCAACCACCTTACAATAATATTTTACAGTGCACAATCACCACCTTCTCTACAGCCTGAGAAGTTCAAAACCAGCATTCTTTTTAAAGGCTACTTATTTCATAGAAGAGGAAACTGAGGCATAGATTAGCAACAGATGATCCCCCAGTGTTTCAGTGCTTCCAGTTATGCTGAGCTTATGTGACACACTAGTTGTCAGCAACAGCAAGTAAATCTCAAGTGCATCAGTGTCTGACAAACAGATCCCTGTATCTCTCATCATCCAAAGAGGAGACTCTGGTTCTTGAACTTTTCAGGCCACTGATGAGTTAGGCTGATAAAGTTTATTCTTTTTGTGTGGCAGATTTTGTGAAATGTCCCACAAATGGAAGGTTGTCTCTGGAACTCATTTATCAGGAATTTCAGCAATGCTGTACACAGATGTTGCATATCACTTTAGGCTCCTGCTAAAATGCAAAATGTTGTTGGACTCAAATATGAAGGATTAACTACACAGGATTTTAAACTGCAGAACTCCCATAAACATTGACAGCAATTCCGTCTCATGGCAATGAGAATATACCAGCATTAAACAGTGAAACAACCACAGCAAAACACTCTATGGTCCTCTGAAAGTTCACTGGCACGATGTGCCTGGCTATGGCCGCAAAACCTTTCCTCATCTTGTCCTCTTTCCCTCATACTTTTTTTCCTTCCATTTAGCTACAATTCAGATGTTTTTGCTAAACTTTTCCTAAGCATTCCCCATGCCAAAAGCACTTGCAAGTATCTTGCACCAGATACTGTCTTCAGTATCTGGTCATTTTTCTTAAATTCTCAAGATCAGCTACCATTTCTATAGCACAGCGGTTCTAATCGCCTTCGATATTTTCAAACAGCATTCTCTCTCTGCTTCTTTATTGCCCCATCCTACCTTAGCATCTGATGCCCAACATCCATCTCCTTCAGTATGTGACTGAAGCACTCAGCCTCCCATTTAGTTACTCTGGAAAGCCAGCTCTTCGACCAATACATCAGCATGAGCCATTTCTTCCTCCCCTTTCACAACAACCTTTTACAACATCAAATACAATTCACAGGAGCTCTGCCTCAGCATTTTTATTACCAGCCCCTTTAAATCAAATGCATTGGGACAAAATAAACCATCTCACTTATTAGTCCTACAACCTACTGTCCATCACAGCCATTCTTAGCATACCTGCATCTACTTTGCACCATGTTCTAGGGATTGCTCATTTTAAGAAAGTTATAGGGAACAGGACACTGAACTGAAGCGGGACACCTGACTCCACCAGTGGCATAAAGGAGAGCCTGGGGAACAGGGATGTATAGCGACTAACCCAACAGCATCCATCTATAAAGGCAAATAGATATGTTTATCTTCTTTACAAGAAGCTTTATGACCTGTAACTGTTCAAGTTCAGGTTATCTGTAGAGTCTCAGTTCCAATTCCACAAAGCCTAACCTCAATTTTTGCCAGAACTTGCTCTATTAATAGCAGCTTCTTTCCTCCTGGGAAGTATCAACACAATCATCTCTCAGATTCTTTAATATGGGCTAACAACGAAGAAAGGCAAACAGCAAACAAAGGAGACAACAATCCAGCTTAGAGAAGTTCCTACCTTTTAGTTGGCAAGCAAGTGAAAACTCCCTATCTACAAAGGCAGATCAAGTATTTCAGAAACACTCCCCGTCCCACATTTCTTGTTCCTACATACTGAGAGAAGCCTTTTCCATTGGATTAAAGTCCTGCAGTTCAATCTCAGCACTAATATGAACTTCTCAAGTATTTTCTCCCCTTGCAGATCATCCATGTGCTTTTTAAAAACCTTTTTCTCAGAAAAATAAAAAAGTTTTCCTCTAGTCTCCAAACTGAAGCCAGCTCTACATACACCCATAGGTCAAATCTCAAACCCTGTTATTTCTTTACATTGACGTAAAGAAAAGCGTGCCTGTCGTAACAAGTACAAAGCCTAAAGAATTCTCCCAGTCATGTGAACATGAATCCTGCTTAGATGAACAGTTGGAAAACACATCATTACTCTGTAGATTTTCTAGTCTTACAGCCAAGTTTGACTGTCTGTTGTACACGCACTCACATGCTTCCCTTACAAAGTCGCTTCTAGTTCTTTTTGTAGCTCACCAGCTCACTCTTGCCTTCACTTTATAGTGCTCCTTCCGGGGAAAACTGTTTTTTCTTCTTTGCACCCTTGCTGCTGATTTCTGTGTTAATTAATCAATAGATGTGATTCACTATAAGCAATCATTCCTTGTTACTACACGGCTCACCACGGCACCGGTCTTGCCATCTGCTACACTGGTGAGGCTGGCTTGGTACAACAAGATCTGCTGGCAGGCTGCAAGGCAGACAGCCAAATAGCTGCTGGTCTAACAACATCATCATCCTTCTCCGTTAAAAATACCACATCCTTCTCTGACAAAAACAGAGCAACTGTTCTCCAACTGAGCCATCCAAGTCACTCTACTACCTTAGCATGAAGATATATCCCAAGCTTTGAAACAAAATGTTTTTGCATTTGAAAGATGTCAGGGGTTGCATACAGAAACCTATCCAAGTATTTCCCTGTGTTGTCAGAAGGCCAAGTACAGAACAGCAGTCAGTCTGACAGACTAACAGGCCAGTACCAGTTGTCTACAGCAAAGAGCCATTTTATTGGTCAAAAGGGTGGCTTTACAAATAAGTCATTTATGTAGTGGTTGAATGATACCCATAAAACTTCTTTGATTTGATGCTAATTTGATACAGATGAAGTAAGTCACTAGGTAGCCCTCGTTTTACTGGCTTGATTTTTTTCAAGCTTAAAATTTTTCTTTCTAGTTTATTGGGCAACATTTTCAAAAGCACCTGAGTTCTGCTGACACCCAGTATTTCTCCCACCAGTGTTAGCAGATGCACATCTGGAAGGAATACAAATAATGCTACAAAAGCATTATTTTGCTTGCAATAAACAAACAAAGAAACAAGACATTCCACCTCCTATGCACAGGAAAGCACTGAATAGGGCAACCATGGTCTAAGGAGGTGATAAAAGACGGAGCAAAGTGTTTTAGAACCAGCTTCCACAACAGCAGCCTATAGTGACTTGTATGCGCAAGCAAACACGTGGCTGGCATCCAGCAGCACGAGCATAAGGATGGCTTGTGCTTCAGCCAGCTTCTGTATGAACACATCCAACAGCAAACCACTTACTAAAACACATCATAATCTTTTGATGCTCTTAACCCCGTAGGGGCCAGATTCCTCAATATGGTAATGCAAAAATAGTACAGAGGACAATTACGTTAACATGGTTGCATCAATATGATACGGTATGAAAATCCTACACCCTGGATGTTTTGTCCTAATGCAACGCGAAGTACTTTCCATCAGGACAAGGACAGTCTTTCAGTAGTCACATAAGATTTCAAGGAGGGGGAAAATAAAATGTTTTTCAGTTTCTGAATAGGAAAAAAAAAAGCATTTACAGATATTATTTTGAAAAAGGACAACTGAGACCAACTCTTATCTACTTCAGAGACCTGTAAAGGATATTTTGTAATTTCAAGCCAAAGCATATCAGTCTATCATGGGGAGGAAAGAGGAAGGAAAGTGGAAAACAGTTTAATTTCCCCTGCTTATCTGAACACGCATCAAGTGAGCCTTTCAACCTCATAAAAATGGGTAAGGCAGACAGAAAATAATTTAGGATGCATTTAGAATTTATTGACTTGTCCTGGTCATACATTTGATAACATGTCTTGCTGTTGGTATGGCAAGCAAGGAGAATAAAATTAAAGGTGATCTGTGGAAATTGGCGGACTTACTTTTAAGTGGAGCTTAAAACCAAAACAAAAAATCCCTGACCTGTCTTTGGAAAAATACACTCTTAAACACTCCAAAGTAGCTGTATTTCCTCTAAAGTAGTTTCTTAAACAAGAAACGGGCTCCAAACCAGTCCTGATGGCAAGACATGAGATTGAGCACTTCAAGGCTAGTCACTTGCCCTTTCCACCTACAGTTCAACACGGCCAGCAGAAGCCTCATTTACAGGAGCAGAAGCACTCACAACTGCTAACTGAAAGAAGCCTAGTATTTCATGTCCTTCCTGTGTCAGTTTGACTCTGCCTTACTTATTACCTTCCTCTTTAACAAAGTCCCAGTATTTTGTTTGGGGGTGGGGAGGGAGATACTAATTTACTGGGGAGGTGTGGGTGGTTTAAGCCAAGAAGAGTCTGTAAAGCATGGATGCATGATCTCTGGCTTTCTATTACGCAGCAATTCATCCTTTCCCCAATCCTTCCCCCTCACACAGCCAGGATGCTGGCAACTTTTCCACCATGACTTTTGCAATGACTGCTTTGCATGGCAAGGGACCATGCCACTAGCTGCCACTGAAAAGTTATCCACACCTCTTAAGGAAGCTCAGTACGCACTTGAATTATGCGTAGCTCTGGTGGTTCTACAGAAGAGCTTCAAAACCAAAAACTTAAGTTCTCTCAAGGCTCAGGTGCAGAAAGTATGTTAAGAGACACGAGATGCTTCAATTTCTTTGTGCTTTTTTAACTCTTCAAACTTAGGTCAACTTCTCTCCTGGATCTGGGTCATTTCTGAACCCCCAGGTTGCCGACATAGCACACCAACCAGCACACACAAGCAGATCCCAACCTGGAGAGAAGATACGGGTAGAAGAAAATCCAGACACGCTGTTCAGTCTCTCTAGCTTATGTCTGGAGTAAGTCATCTGAATTTGATTGTGTATCAAGAGAAACAAACTAGAACGCCCAATGGCTTTTTTTTAAATTTAGTTTTGAATACACTTGCGAGAAGGGGCTGGGGAAGAAGCCTCATGTTGCAGTGGGAAGCTTTTTGCCTTACAGCTACAGAGAAAACAATCCAACCATTTACAAAAAAAACCAAACACAGCAAATAGCCAAAAGCTCTTGAAAAAGATCAAACATGGTGTTTCCTTGCACTCCACCTCTTGATTAAGGAAGAGGTTTGGGATGCTTCAAAGGGTACAAAATTTTATTGAAAAAGCCACAACCTCAGCACTGACAACAGAACAGCAAAGCCTGCTCCGGGTTCAGCACTGAAAGGTGCCAACCTCAACAGCCTGTCCCCAAAGGATTATCTTTGTAGCCTCCTATCCAATGCTGTTTAACACACCACAGCACACATTTTAGCTGCTAATTCAACTCTCCAGCCGAAACAGGCAAGAGAAGAAAATGGATCATTTCTCCCCAGACCTTGGTTTTAAACCTACAATCATTTATTTATACACAGCAGTGTTCACACATTTATCCCCAGCAGCCTCTGAAACACAAAGCTCAGCAACCTAATATGGATAGCATGAGCCTAGGTACATAGATTGAAGTAGGGCCCATTTAAAAAAAAAAAAAGGCAATAAACTACAAGAGAGATGATGATGTTTCAAGGCATGTAGGCAAGGCTCTCCAACTGATCACTGTGCCAGTTCTTCAACTGAGCCACAACTGAAAAGTCAATTTAATAAATACGTTTCATTTCAACAGGCAGGACACCACCAGGCACCAAGAAATGTTGCAGCTCAGCAGAAAGATAATGCAGCGATCATTGGGTGGGTATAATAGAGGGATTATTTTACAATTACAGCAACAACGAAAAAGCAATTTATACAGTAACACACTGATGTACTGGCAAGCACCTGTCCAAAGGGATTAAATAAAAGTCTGACAGGCTACAGACAGAAGAATGTCTTTAGCAAAAGGTTTATGAACTTCCCTAGACAGTCATATTTCTGTGCAATGTCCCTTAAAGACAGCATTTTGCATTTAGATCCGTTTTAGATGAGAGGCACAATACACAAATAAGAAATAAAGACCGCTTAGAGAAGTCTTATTTATTTAAAGAAAAGGAAAAGCATGTATGAAAAGGATAGGTCACTTTCCATTGCTTCAGAAGGCATACTTCAGTAGCCCCCAAAATATCTTTATTTCTTGGGTTAAAAATGGTCAAGGAACCCCAGAGGCGACACTGGTAGTTCTTGGGAAGTTCCTGCTGCAGCAGTAGCTTTGATAGAATATCTCAGAAGCCCGTAGCAGGGAATACCAAGCAGCAACCATGAGAGAGGACAGTCAGCCAGGAACACC
The DNA here is from genome assembly GCF_965638725.1 of Aptenodytes patagonicus. Lineage (NCBI taxonomy): Eukaryota > Metazoa > Chordata > Aves > Sphenisciformes > Spheniscidae > Aptenodytes > Aptenodytes patagonicus. The sequence continues at coordinate 846,650 of NC_134963.1, forward strand.
ATGTGGATGGAAAGAATGGTTCACAACGTCCCATGTTGCTGAAGCAACACCCCCAGCATTCTCTGAAAAAGATCCACTTAACAGAAACAACTTGCAAGAATAACCTGCAGGTAGTTCAGGCACCCTTCCAGAGCAGGGAAAATCCAACAGGGGGTGGGGAAGTGTTTCAGAAGAGAAATTTGGGTAGTTCAAAGGGAGGGCAGATGAACATTTTTACAAACCACAGAGCTTTTAGCTCTGGTTGATTTATTAAACGGGTCGTCCTCTTTTTACTATCACTTCAGGCAACAGCTGAATTATTCAATGAGCTCCAGTTGACTATGTTGTTTCCAAAACACTTGGGCCACCTCTAGGGGAAGAAGACAGAGGGTGAGGGGGAATAAAAACATGTTTAAAAGACAAATTCTTTAACAGAAGTGGGTCCTATCCATTTACGAGAAGTCTCAGAAGCAGGGAGAGAGTAAGTATTTCTGTAAGCCTTCTGCTAAGGAAACCTGTACCACATAGGCACTGCCATGAACTGGAGATGTGCAGCCCAGCTGTAAAGCTAGCAAAATGAAGACAGCCTTGTCTCTCTAATATGAGCATGTACTGCTGCTCCAACAAAATAGGATACATGGCTTCAACCTTAGTTGGTATCTTAGGGATACCAACCACGTGTTTCCATGTGTTTGGAAATAAACACGTGCTTCTCCCCTGGAAGTTTCCCATCCCCAACAGAACTGTCACAAAAATTTCTCCTGCAGTCCAGTGGAGTGAAAAGTTGTTTTCAGACAGTCCTTCGGAGCTTAGAAAATGCAGCACTTTTTTGCCAGCCCAAACCAGAATGACTCCAACTAGACAGGGAGAACTAGAATGAAGCCAGTCTGTAAGTGAAGCAAATACCAAACTATCAAGCTAATAAAAATAACTTTTCCCTGAATACACAATTTCTGATGGATCACCACTTCCAGGACTCAACTTCATAGTGGCTCATAATAGCATTTAATTAATGAAAACACTGTGATGCTCATGTGATCAGTGGCTAGTTTCCAAATTTCAGCAGTAGCAGAAGTAGTTGGTCATGAAGTAGCAGGTCTTGCAAAACTCTTCCTGACCTAGCGAAGAAGAGGCATTTGCTCCAGAAAAAAGCAGCTTGCTAGAAGAAAGCCTGTTGACAGCAGGGAATCCTGCTATCATTCATGCCTACTCAGTAATCAGAGCTGGTTGCAGGAAAACACAAGAATCAATCAGCATGTCAAGACAAAACCAAATTAAGCCACACACACAAAAAGAATGTAATCAGAAATGTGAAGGGCCTGGCAGCAACTCACTGAAGCCAAAACCACACACAGTTCTTCACTACGCTAAAAAAAAAAAAAAACAAAACCAACACACAAACCACAACCCAAACAAACAAACCCAAAAAACTGATGATAATTTACTCCCTTATGACGTATTTTACTACTGCTCCCAAAGAGCAGTTCCCTTGCAAACTAGGTATGTATACTTCAAAATAAAACTTGAGTTAGTTATGGCTTCTTTCCTCTTTAAAGGTTACAAGAAATTTATAGGCACATAATCTATAAAGACACAATCAGAGCATTTTGACCTGAATAAATTACAGGATTCCACATACCAACTAATTCTCAAATACAAAGATTAAAACCAGAATGCAGCACTGACAGCTAATAAGCACTTTGGACCTTTATAAGGATTTAATGTTTTCTTCTTAGCATGCATGAGAAAATATTATACGCAAAGATCCTTCCAGACTTCTCCCAATTCTCAACATCACTGCCCCTGGAACGGTCGTTTGTATCTACTGAAAAGTGATCCTAAAGAGGTATACATGTTACAGCTAACTATATAAATACTGTTACCTATCTTCCTGAGTTGAAAACAGATGTAAGGCAATAGCAAAGCCTGCTCAAAGACAGACAAGGTTCAGATGTTTGTCAGTTACCTTCTCTGGCCTGGTTTTCTGCTCAGAGTTAGTCTGCAGAGCAGCAAGGACTGGCATTGTCACACCGTCTCACAGAATGACAAAAATTCAGTCCAGAAATTCAAAGGCTACATACAGCTACCCCTCAACTACAAGTCTGTGGTTGGGGTTTTTTTTGGTTTGTTTGGTATTTTTTTTTACATATAGAAATCATAGGCATATCAAAATGATGTGACAAAAGAATGCTGAGTTTTCTAAATAGCTCATAATCTTGGTGATCGAGAAAGCTTCCCAGTTTTCTTTTAAAGTCACCCAGTCTTTCTGGGAATCATGACTTTACGTCTTCAGTCTTAAACTAAATGTCTGAGTTATTTAAAGTCCGCAAATAACTATAATGCCAGAGAAGGATACCTAAAAGTCAATGAAGGGAGAAAATATTTCTCAAGAACATGTAAAAATGGTAAAAGCCAGCAAAGCTAAGAGTCAGAGACAATTAACAGGGACCCAGACCTGGACCCTATAATCTGCTACCCCTACCAAGTACCACGGACCGAGTACCAGAGACTGGTTATTGAATTACCTCTCTTTGCCCTCAGGTTAGATGGAGAAGTAACAGTTTATACTCACTGGATTTATCTCCCATGAAGAATTCCCATTTCTTTCAATTTTTGTCTTGAACCAAAACACTCCATCCCAACTGTTGCATTGTCTTGGGAACGTGATTTGCTTCTTCCTGTTGTATCCTACATGGTTTTTATTACAAAACAGGCAAGATCCTTCTCCAGAAATCTTTTCATTATCTCTTCCTGTGTCTTGATCTTATTAAAAATTCTTCCTAGCTTTTTCTTTGGTAGCTATTTATCTTTTGTACAGATCAAGTCTGTCCATTCCAACAAATCCAGGCTTTTTCATTACTGCAGAAATAGCATTGATGCAGGAATTTTAAAAATGTGGTTTTAGTTTGTGCGTGCTTGTTCGGATAACTATTAACGCAGTGTAAGAAGTACTCATTACAATGATTTCAAAAGGATACTTTAATAGCCTTTATGTAAAAAAAGTTCAAGTTTCTGAATCACCTATGCAAAACAATCAAATCTGCCTTTTTTTTTCTTTTTTTTTTTAAACTAAGGACATAGTCTTTTTGTTGTATTCCAGTAAAGCTGCTTCATTGTAACCACGCATATTGCACAATGCCAATTTTCAGCCTCCAGTGTCATTGGGAAATTCTCACTCGAGTAACTTCCATTCAATCCTAGCCAAGAGCATTAGAATATGTATTAAGCTGACATGCCATTACCCAGAGAACAGCACCCTAACCAATCCATTTCAAAGAATCAATGAAGTTAATAATACAGACCCAAAATTCAATATTGAGGACACATCTTTGAAGTAATCTAGAATATCATCACTGGGAGAAGATTGTTCACTAAAGCCATCTTCTTTTCTGGTTATTTTTGCCTTTTTTTTTTAATATAGGCAAACAAAAATTATGACAGAAATTATGCAATAGACAGAAAAGGGGCTTATATAAAGTGAATATTGCCTTCTGTTTGCAACAAGCTGAGAGCATTCGGTAAGCATTTCTCTCTCCTCCCCTCCCCCTCTTTTTTTAAGAGCAACCCTTCTAGTTAACAAATCAACTTTTAGAAGAGATTTGCAGGTGAGTAATGACTCCCTTCTTGGTGTGGCCACTCTCATGGCACCACTGAGCAGGAAAATTGATAGGACGGTGCAAATTTAACACTGAGCAGTTCAGACACCAAATGCTGCCTAAACTTGCACACATTTTTTTTTTTACCTTCACTTTTTGGAACACCAGGTACATAGAGAAGAGCAATGCAAGCTTGAGGTGCACCAATCAGTAAGTTTAATGCAACTTAAGAAAATTTAGAGAGAGTTATTCAAATAACTCTTTCTCAGACTTTCAGAAACATCACTCCATCACACAACCTTAAGACAGCCCCCAAAAAAGATGTCTTGCATTAATATAACTATGCAACACCAGCAGATTATCCTCTTTCGTAAGGGGCTGCTAAGGGGTTTTTAGTGACGAAGAGCATAGGGGCAAGAATCTGTTCAAGATGAGCAACCTCTCCGTCAATACCCTCTCTACAGACCAGTTCCCTCAACAAGTCACATTTTCTCCTGACGGTCAGCAGAGGAAGAAGGCTGAGACCCATGGAAGACCCTGACAAGGACGTAATTGCTTGAGGGAGAAGGTGCCTCACATAAGCCTGGGAACAGAGGAAGTCTCCTGCAAAAGTCCCTGACAACCAAAGAGGAACGGTGAAGATCTGCTTGCAGGGTTAGCTAGTGTACCTACAATCTCTACAGCATTCACGCTTCTGCCTACTCTTTCAAACTGTACCTTTCAGGTAACCAAGGACTCCAAGCTGCCAGGGGGATCTAACATGGCTACATTTATAACGCTAACAAAGCTACATGCGTTAGCACTCTGATGTATGCATGCTACCAAATAAACTAGAAAAGTGGAGAGGACAGAGGTGCCGTGGTATTCAAGTGAGATTTTTCAATCAAAAAACCTAACCAGCAGCAGTCAGGACAGCGATCTGACACCATCTCCAACAAGCCACTTCATAACACTACGGGAACCATGCATGAGAGCAAACTCCTAAGTTTTCACCAGCATTCAGGTGATACAACAGCAGCTTACAAAGAAGGTTTGCTCTCAAGAGTTTCATACAAGACGGCGTGCCACCTGCCGCCCTGCCGGGGAGGGACTGTGAAACCTTTCAATGCCAACCTAACTTCCAGTTTTTGAGTGTGTCCCCTTTCCCTACTTCCCACTAAGTCTCCAGGCTTTTTGATGATTACCAGTGTAATGAGTAGCAGTAAACAAGATTCACCCTCTCCTTACTCCAGTGAGGAATCATGAAGCCTTCTTACGCCCAGAAAGGAAGACGGGGAAAGCCAGGAACGGCAACCAGATGAGACCTGCCAAAGACACGGCAATGCTCACAAGCCAGGCCTGAGACCCTGCTCGTACAAGGGCAACCTGGGGAAGAAGCAGAAGTCTGAGGGAAGAACAGATGAAGGAGAGGCAGAATAAGGAGCGGCCAAAAGACAGAGAAAGAAGAATTCTGAGGGAAATGAGGGAAATCTGATGGTTGGGAGAGGATGAGTAGACGATTTTTTTTTTTTTTTTTTAATCTGCCAAGGAGAGATGGATTTGGAGAAAGCAGGTAGGAGGCCTTGCTGCACAAAAGCATCACGCATTTATCTACAAATTTCTCTCACGTATTTTTTTTTTTTACTATCCAGCAGAAACAGGTCAGACGTCCTTCTTACATCTGTACTTCGTGGACAATGTTTACTACATATTTTCCCCTTGCCATGTCTCTTACCACCTAGTGAATACACAGGGATAAGCATCTGGAAGCATCACTGTTGCTGGCAATACAGATACAGCTAAAGGTCCAATTTTCAGCCCTAGAGCCATGCATGCTTCCTGACACATCACCTGCTTTCATCTAAGCCCACATAGGGCTGGTATTATTTACTTTGTCAAAACGTTCAGAGACATTTAACCTGCCTAAGGACTGTCCACTTGCTTCCCTACAGGGGAGGGTACAGAAATTAATCATTATGAAGAAAGAACAAGAAAGTCTTATAGCTCCTTTTCCTCTCTGCTCTGAGAGGAATGTGCCCAGCTGAAGAGATCCTAGCAGAAGCAAATACCCTGAGCCCTCAGAGGTACCAAGAAGGGGGAATGAACAGGGAGCACACCTCTCCTGGTCTAGATCCCCAAACGGGGCAAGACATTACAGGATGTCCAGATATACCTTTTCTCCTCATATTGCTACTTTGTGTTATCTAAGAATTATATAGAACGTTATCTAGGATTCAAATCGGCAGACTTAGTACTCGTATAATCGCAGATTTTGCACATAAAACTTGAAAATCACATCACTCACTGGGAAAGAGAGGAATTTCTGCTTAATTTATCCCAAACTTCAGAGAGTCATTACTCTCTGTAGTCAATACTTTCCTGATACTCTCTTCTCATAGGAGGTAGTCAACAAACATACAGGATGCCAAATTAGTTCCCCACAGCTGTGCTAACACACTTTTCTGTAAGTGACGCACCAGAGCAGGGTTCCCCAAGACAAGAGCCAGTACTAAACCCTTCTTCAGCCTGATGATGGGCTCTCAGAGCTTGTACTGACTCTCAGCAGCAAAAGGAGCGCTATACCCTTAAGTATGCATGAACTGTTTTATAATTTTTTTTCAGTCTAATAAAAACAAGCCATGCAACATGGAAGGTGGAGAGAGGGAGAACAAATCAGACAGCCCAGGATTCTTTTTTCAGATTCTTTCTCTAGAAAAATAAATAAAACCAGGGAGCCTTATGGCACAGGAGGTTCTAAATGTTCTTTGTGGACCTTCCAAGCGCAAGAAAGAAAAATAAAGACATTAACCTGGGCGGTAACAATGCCAGTGACCACATTCCAAAAGCCATGGTGCAGTTAAGGTACCTCACTGTTACATCAACATCACACTATATCCTCTTCATAGCAGATGAGAAACGTGGTGTTGGAATTATTCAAAACCACTGGAATGGAAAGCTCACATCAATTCCAGGAACAAGCAAAAAAAGTCTTAACATTCCTCTACTCGATCAGCATCTGTCACATTTAAAGGAACACAAAAAAAAAACACCCTTTTCGTTCCCTTAAAGTCTGGAAATTTCACAGAGAGCACTTCCCCAGCAATGATCCTCCTACACTTGGCTAACCAGTTTGCTGCCATTCCAAATGCCTCTGGAAACATCAGCGGGATCCACATACCACAATTAAAAGCTGGCGCATACTCAATCACACTGCTGAACTACCAAATGTTTGTCCTCCAATTACTGCACAACTCCCTCTACAAAAATGCCCCTCCAGCACTGCGATCTCCGATTGGCAATAGTCAGTTTTGGAAGTTTGCAATAGTTGTGACTAAATGTATCACTTTCCGAACCAAAACAGTGAAGTTTTTCTAGACATAGTACAATCAATTTAGCTCTCTTACTCACAAAAACTTTTAAAACCTGTCTTCAAGGCTCTCCTATCACTCCAACTACCTTTTATTGGAGAAAAGTAGATCCTAGGAACTTAATTTATGTCCTTCTGACACAACTGCCTGCTGTCTTTATCTCCCACACTCCGACCTGCTAGAGCAGACGTTACCATTAACTGAGGCCTCACCTTCAATAAAATCCACGGCGTAAAAATGCAGAAATAGGTAACGCGGAAGAGGGGGGTCACAACCACACACAAAATTTGCATCCAACACACAGATCACATATGGCAAAATAATGGTACACAAATATGCTCAGCCTTCTCTACAGTGCTCTTCAAAACATTGCTCCGACTCACGGTTCATGAGGCTCACACAAAATACCTATTGTGGAAGGAGCACAGAGTAGGACTTTGGAAAAGGCAGGCAAAGGAAAAAAGTCAACTATTTCTAGATATTAAGCTGTGCAGCTAGCGCAGACAGTGCACACACTACAGAAGAAGAGATGTCTTCCATTTTCCCCGCTGTTACCAAATTCTTGTATTCTTTTATCATTATCACAAGTCTAGGTTATTTCAAAAGATCCTGCTGCTATTCCCTTCCACAGTAATCTCAAAAAAAAAAAGTACTAATGACAAGAGAGCTACATCCTGCCTCTGTCAGCTTACAGCAATTCTGATCCAATTTCAGCTTTAGTTAATTTAATTGAGACATTTCTGAACAGAAAGGAAGATTGATCATTCACACAGAATTAAGGGTTTCCAGCCTGAACCTGTACTGACCCCATGGCTAAAGCACCCACACTGGCCTGACAGGCCCTCTGCTTCAATGAGAACCCGTCAAAGCCTACTGAGGAGATGGGCCATGGAACAGCCTGGTCAGGACGAAATAGGCTCAACATGATAGATGCCCAAAACCATTCAAGACGCAATGAAAAATGTGACTTGGGAACTTTTTGGTTAAAACAGCCACCACCCTTTTCCCACCCAAAAAGTCTAACAGATATCCTACCAGACAGGTACAATGCAATGTTTTATCCTACAATGCTGATACACTGTCATTGTACGAGAACAAAAAAACCCCAACATTTGGCCTTAAATCATCGCTCTCACGGATTTAAATCAAATTCCTAATGTCCGTAAGGCTACTTCAGAGGTGAAAACTCAAGACTAAATCACCTCAATTTTTACTGTCACTAAAAATAAAAGTAGGACTTAGCTTGAATTTTCTGTCTTTGCTTCCAACTACACCTCACAACTCTGTTTTCCAGTCTGCTTTGGTAGAAATGAATCCAGATTTTAAAAATTCTTTTTATCATACTCTAAAAGAGTATGTAAAACGTTCAATTTTAATTTGGGAGGGAGGGAATCCTGACATGGGCACATGCTGTTTATCCATATTCAAGGGGAAAAAAAAAATTCCACATTAGACTTTAAGGCACTGATGACATCCACCTTCACACAGAAGAGAAGTCACTCAATGACTGAACTTACTGATCAAGAGTGAAGCATAAACCTTATCAAGTATGCAGTTTTATTTTATTTGCCATCTACATGAAAGGATGTGAAATATGAGAAGGATGTCTACATTTCACACCTTTTCCCTGGAAGACCACAGTGTTGAAAGCATCTGTTTCTTATTCTGCTGGACTAGAAAGAAATTTCAACGTCCTACAAGAAAATATAATTAAAGTCTATCTCCTGCAGTTTTTCCAATTTAGTAATTTAGTCTTCCTACCTTGCTGCTCTTCCACACATCTACAAACATTATTGAGGTTTCACATGCCCCTGAATTAGTCACATTCTCTCCCCATTCGTACCACACAGGGAAGAAAAAAAGAAGCAACACCAGGGTTATTTTGCCTCGTGGGGTTGCATGAGATGAGCAGCTCAGCAGCACAGCCAGGCATGCCCCTTCCAGCAACAGCAGGCCTTCAGGGTGCACAGAGCCTCAGAAGAGAGAGATGAATTAGCCCCTGGAGGTGCTTATTCCTTTCTGCTAACTAAGAAGCCCCGCAAGGCTTCCCAACAGACACAAAACACCTACCTATCATTCAGAGGTTCTGAGTTCAGTGATTTGAGCCCCGCCCATCCACATTTCTTTCTATACATAGTGTTCAAAATTTTGGTCCTTTTCTCTAACTGAAGATGTTCCAAAGTGCAGAAATGCAGGCCTTTTTATAATTCTCAAAGAGGATGCACTAAAAGTAAGGTTGTTTGCAGTTTCTCTAGAAGATCCTTGTAGCTGCATCAAGAGAACTACGGAACAAAAACCTGACCACGTTTCACAATCAATTTACTTACATTAGATTTCCCTGAACAAACAACATTCAAATGGAAATCATAAGCAATCTACTTGAAAAGACAACAGGCAGCAGCAAACTATAACATCTCCTACAAGCTGAAGTGGATATGCCTTGCAACCTTTCTCCTTTGAGCTGGTCACTTGAACAGAGGGGTTCTGGAAACAAACAAAATACTATCAAAATCAGTATTCTGTTTGCTCCAAGCTGCATGAAATAAACATGCACCCTTCTAAATTAGCAGATTGGTTTTAACAGCATCATCTGAGCTTAAGGTATGCACACCAGTTTTGTTTTGTTTTTTTTTTAAATAGGCTATGCCTAGAATTTTTCAGCATTTTGGCATGCTCACAGCATTGTTTTCCAGTGTTTCAGACCAAAGGTTATTGTTTAAAAACAGTATCTACAGATATGCCAAAGTGTTTTCACTTCAACAAGTTTCACTTCAAGTTTCACTTTCAGTTCAACAAGGGGAAGTGCAAAGTCCTGCACCCGAGAGGGAACAACCCCAGGCACCGACACATGCTGGGGGCCACCTGGCTGGAAAGCAGCTTGGCAGAAAAGGATAGGGGGGGTCCTGGTGGACAGCGAGTGGAATGTGAGCCAGCCTAGAGAAGAGAAGGATCAAGGGGGATCTTATCAATGTAAATAAATACCTGAAGGGAGGGTGCAGAGATGATAGAGTCAGGCTCTTTTCAGTGGTGCCCAGTGAGAGGACCAGAGGCAATGGGCACAAACTGAAACACAGGAGGTTCTGCCTGAACATCAGCAAACACTTTTTCACTGCGAGGGTGACTGAGCACTGGCACAGATTGCCCAGGGAGGTTGCAGAGTCTCCATCCTTGGAGATATTCAAAAGCCGTCCGGACGTGGTCCTGGGTAACCGGCTCTAGGTGGCCCTCCTTGAGCAGGGGGGTTGGGCCAGATGACCTCCAGATATGCCTTCCAACCTCAACCACTTGGTGATTCTGTTGTTCCGTTTTAGCCACCAAAATATATACTACTGTTTTTAAAATGATACATCTGCATTCTAGTTCCTTTCTAGACACTCCCCACCTAAAGCAAGCCAACAGGAAAAAAAAACCAACCTCAAAAGCCTTTCTGAATTGCCTCCCCCACATTCAAATCTGCAGCAGCTATAAATGCATGCATAGTAATTATCTTTACTTTAGGCTAAACAAACAGACTTCAGTCAGCACTGCTTTCTTACTGTGACACAAAAGACCATGAGTTTCCTTTTGCTCATCAAACAGGCAAATACAGATATAAAAATAAGACTAGAACACTTTAGAACAGTTTGTCTTCCAGATACCTACTCAATCCACAACATGTCTGTCCAAATAATTAAGTTAATATGCCATAATCTGAAGTGATACAGAATAAAACAAGAAATTCACTTGAATATATGTTCTACACAGTTTAAAGCATATCTCTATTCTTTCTATATACTTTCAGGTATGGTCTGAAAATTAGATTTCTCAAACACCAGAAGTACTGAGGTTTCCCTCAGATAATCCCAAAGTTACATTCCCTTATTTCCTCATTGCAGAGCACAGCATCGAACTGTAACACGTTTACCTTTATCTCAACAACAAAGTGTTGACAATCCCTCCAGAATTCATTCCCTTGGGTGAAACAGCAAAAGGATCTTTCAAAGTTATCTTTAGCAGTTGACCAGAAAAGTGGCGATGTCCTTAAAGGTTGCCCATTCTTTCTCCTCTCTACTCTCCCCAGCTGTATCAGATGGCCTAGCAAAGCTGTCTCTGCACACCTTCAGACTACGGTGATCCTGCTAACATGATTGCTTTAAGAAGCCAAAGCATGCAAACATACACTCCTCAATCTCTCTTTTAAAAAGCTCTTTAAAATCCAGCTCTTCATCAATCATCATTATAAACCCTCTCCGCTCTCTGCCTATGTGACCTGACTTACTTAGAGAACAGGTTTCTGAGGTTCCCATCCTGCAAATCAACCCCCTTAGATCAGGCACCTTTAATCACATGGTCCCAACCGTGGGTTAAGAGTCATGTTCTCATGTATGTTCTTTGTATTTGCAATATATTCTTAATACTATAACAAATACCTGCTCTCTGTCACACTTCTGTGCTTGTTTAACCTTTACTTCATTGTTTTCTAGAATTAATTCCATATAATTTCTAACATGCTGTCTCTCCATGGTATTGACACATATATTATTATATGTTGACATTCACAGCCACTTCATGAGAAAAAAAGGTCCTCGATTAGATTCTAAATCAGTAGCTTTAGTACGCTCTAATGTGCTTCTCACTAAATTGATCCTTGCTATCGTCAGACACAAAAGTGCAACGGATACATCGCACACAATCTTCATTCATCACATTTCAATTAAACTTCTCTAACAAGGAAAGACTGAATTCAAGAGTGACACCATTATCACCAGATGGCTGAAAGTTCAACTCAGCACCAGCAAAAATAACTTGCTGTGCCATCAACACCCTCCTCTTAACAGTCTCCTGCTCTTATTTTGGTAGCAACGCACTGGCCCCCAAAGCAAAAAAACCCCGAAGACAACACAGAGCCTGGATCTAGTCTGACAGTTTGTAGCATTTAAGCCACCTACGAGGCCTTTTGGAGCATAAAGATAATGCAACATCAGGCAAAAGGAATTTCCTCAAAACATCTCATTCCTCAAAACACCCTGAACAGCATTACCATGTCCCTAGCGTGCTGCTGACATCACCTTTTCCACTCAGCAGTGATTTCAAAACGTACCAAATGGTGGCAGTTACCACTGGGTATCATTCTGTTTTACCCCTTAAGAGAGAGCCCAGAGATATCTTGCCACTGCTACCGATTCGTTTGCTTTCCAAAGACAACTCAGCAGGAGGTATAGCTGACTCTCCTGAAGGGTCACACTACTGCCATGGTCATTCCTCAGACATCATCACTGAACCTGAGGAACAGCAGAGCCTCCAGGCCCCAGTGCTATGAAGTACTTATGTACTCATGTGGATGACTTCCAGTTCTGGAAAACTATAAAGAAAGCTGAAATTTTCAAAAGCTTATTGCAACAAGCCAGGCATCTAGAAGCTCCCAAACTTTCTTGATAGCTGACAGCTAGCTTTCTGCACTTACAACACTCCAATGAGTTAAAGGAAGAAATATTTGGCTGTTTGTATTGTCCCTCCAAAATCAGGAGTACCAGGCTATGGAAGTTTCTCTTTTCTACATCTTATATTACTTCAATAGACAGCTAAATACAGTAAAATGGTGATTATTTAGCACATCTTTAAAGCAACAATTTCCCTCCCAATTAATTTCCAGTTCCTCAGGTTAATTATCTACTCAAATTTTCTTGATGCACACACTGCAAGAAGCTGAATGCATTTCCTGTAAATTAAATTGCCTTCAGAGATAACGATGCTCCTAAAAGAATTTTGACTAAGCAAAGAATCAAAAATCCATTCCACTGTATCTGCCTGGATGGGTAGAAGGCAGAAACCAATGTCTTCAGACAGTGAAACTCCAGAGCTTGAACCCGAACAATAAGCTGCTTTCACTTGTACTCAGGGTAATGACCCTAACATAATAACAACCAGCAGTTCTTCACTGGCCCAAATAAGAACGAAACTCAACCAAAAAAAAAAAAGTCAGGGACAATCACTATTGCTCACAACTTCAGCCACTGTGGACCTGTACTCAGGAGTCTTAACGTCTACTCAGCCTGTAGATGTCCAGACCTATTTCTGTCACATTTAGTGCTCCTGTAAATTTCTGTAGTACCTGATTGGAAACTTCAGGAGAAAAGCATAAAGCAGGCCCTCTGCAGAGAGATCAACTACTTCCTTCTCTGTGTCAGATCAGAAGCACCAAAAGAGCAGTTGCAACTGTACGCCATTGCACTCAGGAGCAGGAAGAAGAAAGCTCGTAGACCTTTCTCCACCCAGAGCCAGGAAAAGATTCATTCCAACAGCTCCTTATTTTTTCTTGACATTTCTTTATTCTCCTACTCTGTGGCCTGATCATAGAAGGGGCACTGCTCCAAACTCCTAGGAACAAAGCAAGAAAGTTGTTCAAGCTCAGTACCTGTCAAAACCCCTCCGCTAAGAACAGCAGTTGTGTTAAAACCATTCAGTGGAATAGAAACCACTGTCTTTACAGGGAGGTGAACAGCATCAGAGCTGCTTCTCTATCCCTGTGCAGAGCAGAGGGAACAAAGCTCCCCCCTACGGTGGAGCACCCACCTCTGTGTGGCATTACAAAGGTGCCAGGGGCTCGCTGCCGGACTCTGCCCTATTCAAATGGCAAGTGCAATCAAAGCTCAGTTCCCCTATCTAGTTTCTTACCACGTTTCTTTCGGATTGTTTTGTTATTGTTGAGTGTTGGAGTCTAGTTCTGTGGTCATATGCCTGAAACATTACTACCATACACTGATTGCTGTGCAGAGACTTTCCTTTCACAGGACGTACTCCTCACCCAGTTGCAATAGGACTCACATTGAAGCAGTGTCTAAAACCTGCCTTCATATTTTGTCCTGCTGGCATGAACCTGCATGGCTTTTGCCTCACACTGGAGGCACAAGGGGACGGGAGACACCCTTCTTTACAGATACAAGATTACTTCAGCATTGCACAGTCAGAACATGGGGGGGGGGGGGGGGGAATGTTTCGTACTACTCAAAGCTCTGTCATTTGAGCACAACAAAAGGGAACTTTCAGAACAAAGCATGTCTGAAATCAAGTATCTGCTAAAAGCTTACACATTTCAAGCCTGTCTAGATTACTAACGAGGTGTAAGTGGAAACGCACAATCAGTCAACAGAAAGAAGGCAGGGTTAGCATACTATACACTGATCTTATAAAATATTTAAGCAAAGCATGTGACCATTGATAATATGCACTTTGACTGAACAATAGGCTGCACATAAACAACTTTTTTTTCCCCAGACCTTTAGCGTATGGGTATCTGTGGGGGAGGGAGGAAAGAAAGTCAGGTTAAGAAAGGAAAAAACCAACATACGCACAAGGGACACACTCCAAATTTTTATGGTACAGCCCCTGTAAAGTGTATTTCTAATATTACACACATTCTAGTTTAGAAACAGACACGTGTACACACTAATAGATTCGGAAACCTTTAGGTTTTTGAGGAAACATACACAAGAGGAATTATTCTGCTGAGAACAAAGCGCTCATACTTACCTCCAGTCAGCAACTTCAACAGGCTGTGTTCCGCACTGAAGCTGGACAAAACCAAACAAGTCCGTGCTTTAACAACTGATAAAGCCCCCCTCCCCAGTTAATGCAGTCAGCTAGCTGTACAAGGAGTATAAACACATTAAATTACAGTATTTTTAATTCACCTGCTTAGAATTCAAACAAAGACACATTTTTCAAAACGAAGTAGAATACCAAAAGACCACCAGGTAACAGAATTAAATTTAGTTTCTCTCCTTCTGAATCACATACTTTGTCAGATTACAGTAGCTATTCATGAAATGACCCACGGACAAAGCCTAGATAGGCTCCCTTGCTGCTCCAAACACCAGACCAGAAAACCCCTAGAAGAACTAAGCCAGCAGTGACAATTTCTACTAAGAAACACCCAGAAATTATCATTATTTGCATGCCTTGCTATTACGCTAAACAGACTGAAATGAGGCAAAAGCAAGTTCTACAGGACCTCATACAGCACACCAGAAGTAAAATTCACTTGCTTACCAACCAGACAGCAGTGGAAAGCTTGCATCCAGGAAATATTCCAGATATAGGTATGTGACAGATCAAGATTAATGGAAAGATGTGATGGAGACTATAGGCTCCAGCTATGAGTTTATGAAATTGTCAGCCTGGGGACAGGCATTTCATAAGTAGGAAGCAGGAAAAGTGGTCATGAACCATGCTCTCAGGTCCAGCCATCACTTGGAACACTGTACTGAACTGCACTGTTTCTACATTACGGCTGACCTGCCAGCTGCAAAGATAAAACCGGGGAGCTTTGTCTCCTTTTATCCAGGGGCATTCAAATCTTATCAGAAAACAGCCATCAAACAGGCTACTGTTTTTTTTGTGGTAAGCGAGGAACTCTACACGAGGAGCAACGCTCAGGCCTACTAGGAAGGGTAACTCACACACGACAGCTTACTTCAACTTTGATGAAGTAGTAACAACAATACAAAACCACTTACTTCCTATGTTAAAACACAGCACATCCTATTTATGCTCAGAGGGAAAAAAATAAACAATTAAGAATGCACCATATCATGCCCTTTTTCCTACTTAGTCTACCTACGTTACCACTGACTCATCAGTTTTTCTGGAAAAGGTGAACAGCAGGTATTATCTAAAAAAGCCAAAGCCCTGAGAGGACTTCAATTATTGTCTTTAAGACTGAGAATGAGCCTTTGTAAACTGAAACATTCTCGTACAGATGCAGTAAGTCTGATCACCATCATCACCATCCAAACACTACATGGTTTCTGTGATGGAGTTGATGCTATGCAAAAATCCAAGTGAATAAAGACTCTGTTCTCCAAAATCATAGCAACTACACCTTGTATGCTAGCAAAATACTGTACCAGCTAAAACAGCCGCGAAGACAAAGAAGATAAATAACAGAAAATATAAAAATATAACTAGAAACAAATTCTACTCTGGAAATTCATATTTTCAAGGCATTTAGACCTGTAACTCTAACCCTATCTGTTATAGGCTGGAGTAGTAGTCAAAGTCTACACTGCAATGAAACTTTCAAAGTTCCAGATTTGCCTGCAGTTGTCCTCACCTGCTCATCTACAGATGAAAAAAATGAAAACACAAGTTGATATTCTGACGCACAACTTTTCCACTCTATTTGTGACTATTGTATGCAGTTAGGCTCTCTGCTGTTTGCAGTTGTTTAAACTGATGCCCATCAGATACAAAACAGAGACAAAAGCTATAAGAAAGTTAATTAAGTTCTGGGATAATCCCAATACTGGACAATCATACAGTTTATTTGGAAAATGCAATCAATACTAGAGATATAAAATATTAAAAAATATTTTCAGCAGGTATCTGTACTCCTCACAACTACTACAGGATGGCGCTGCACAGTTCTGCCGCTATTGCTGGGTTTATAAATAACTGATTTTAATTAAACCCAGAAAAGGAAGAAAAAAATTGACGTTACACCAGAACAAGTTTTTGCTTGAGGTTTTTCCCCCCCCCCCCAATAAAGTTGAAACATTGATGCCATTTTTACCACCATGAATAAAAGAATTACTTTTGGGTTACTGAAGTTGCGCAGGATACCCCTGTCACCATGGCAAGGGGCTAACACTTCCATGAAAGCATCACTTCTACCTGTTCAACAGGCATCCCTGGGGCAGGGGAGAGAAAGAGAGGAAAAAAAGGAGCAGGGTCAGGTCATTAAGCTGAAATCCCAGGAGGTGACCAACATCTTACTTAGGGAAAGATTCATTCAAATTTCATAAGCCTATGAGAGAATAAGGTAGGCAGAAAGGATGCTGGTATCAAAAGAGAAATTAATGATGACCTGAATTTAAAACACAGAAAATCGCCCACACAGAAACACACTGACTCACAAACATCTCTGTACTGTAAGGATTCGTAAGAGAAGGTTGCAGTCTGGGACATGTCAATTAAAATTAAGAATGAAATAACTCTGTGCAACGGTGCTGAATGGCATTTTCTCTCAAGGGACCACAAGTTCAAATTGAGATTTCAGCTGTGCAATCAGATTTCCACTCTTAACTCTTTCATTTCCAATGCAATTCATCAGCTCATGACAGTCTTCCCCTTTCTTCAATTCTCAACTAAATCCAAAGACATTTTAAAGAGACCTGCACCTGCCTGAAGCCCAAACTCCAGACTGTGACAGTACTTCTACCAGAATTAACGAGACATGAGTTCTACCAGAAAGCCAGCTCTAAATTGCTGAGTGCTACCAGAACCAAATCTAGCATTTCAGGGACCAGTAAAAAAATTGAAAAGTGGCATTGTACCAACAGACTGAAGTTCACTGCTCAACTAGTGAAACTGTGCAACAATTTTGAGAAATGTGTCCTCAACAGTTACCAATATTTAGTTTATTTTGTCCAATGGAGAAGTCGGCCTTCATCACCTCACGTGACCTCCCACGCACTAACCACGTGTGCAGTCCGATCCAAACCATGCTTCACAGCAAAGCTGACATCTGCATCCGTTCTGGATGAAATCAGGAGCCCACACGATCCTGTGGGCATTCACGCTGCATTCCCACCACCGTTATGGGAAACACAATACAGCAGAACCACAAAACAGTATTTCTACTTGAGCTACACTGCGTGAAGTGCCACACAAAGCCATCTTGACATTTTTCCTCAGAAGAACACAGAGTTGAATTTTAAGAGGGAGGAAAAGTACCTTTTCTCAATTTGTTAACCACCCAAAAATATAGTCTTTGTAATCCACAGGAAACATTAAAAAAACAACATAGTTTAAGTGGTGTGTTTCCATCATTACCTTAAATTTTAAGGGCATCTTTAAAAAGCATTTATCTATAATTTGCACCCAGGAGAAAGCTAATTCTCCCCGTCCCTTTAAAAGAAAACCGTGGATTTTTTTAGAAGAATAAAACAAAACACTTAAGGGAATTTTAAATACAGGAAGGAGGGATAAGAGCATGGGGGAAGAACCCAACAATCTTCGTAAATATTTTTGTGACTCCAGTTGCCAAAACAGTATCCATATAATGTACCTCGGCCAAGTTTCTCTGAACACAAGAAAATTCAAAGAGCAACAATTCATGGAACACACCCACACATTTGCAGTGTATGTATACAAGCATACACAGCACTTCAGCTGCTGTGGACACGACTCTTCCTTTACTATCTTGATGTGGACACGACTCTTCCTTTACTATCTTGATGTACATGGCAGATGCTGATTTTACTAGTGTCTCTTTCTCTGGAAAGTCTCTGGAATCCAGCCAAGCTTGGGATGGGTGTTACACAGTATTTGCTATGCCTCTTGGTAGAGGCAGCAAAGGAAGAAAATTACATTTTATTTGAGTATTGAAAAGTTTGTGTTGGCACCGTTAAGCTGAAATTTTAAAGTGTCAGCTTTGTGAAAGGACGAAAAAGAAACTGATCCCATGTAACTGAAACAGAAAGATGATTTTGACTGGAGTCTCAAAAACCAAGAGGCAGAAAAACTTACTGGATTAGCAGTGTGTCACACTAGATTCAAAGCAGCCTGCAGGCAGATGTTTCAGTTCCTATGTACACACCAAAACCAGCAGCCAGATTTTCAAAATTGTTCAGTGGATTGACGCAGCACTCTAATTGATCTCTAACCACACTTGGAGTTGGTGTATACTTGAAAGGTTTGAAAGTCTGTCCGTCACTTTTGGTTGCCTATAGAGCAGCAGTTTTCTCTTTGAAGATTTGGCCCTTGAAGAAATGGTAGGAAAGAATACATTTTTAAATCCAACATATTAAAGAGGGCCATAACCTTTTCAACACTGGAACTGAACAACATTCTTGTAAAAGAATATTGTACCTTAGAAGCAAAGTATTACCCTTAAAAATTGCCAACAGTATGCACTACTACACAGCCCTGGTGTTACTATGCCACTAGCTGGTGTCATGACTGTCACTGACAGATGAAAAGCTAAATAGGAAGAGAGAAAAGAAATGGGATGTGATAAGATCACATCATAAAATACAAGATAAATGTGTCGCCGTGACCAAGATGCATTCTAACCTCAGGTAATAAAACAACACGTCATGGTAGAAAGAGAAAGAATGACCCAGATGAGGTGAAATAGCTAAGGACAAATGCAAAATGTTCCTCGTCTAGCACACGTTTACATACATTTATGCATGTTTACGAATGCTAATGTGAGAAATACAATTTTTTTAAAACTCTTGTAAATATACCATACTCCATTCCTTTTGGGCAAAGAGGAGAATGAAGAACCAGAAAGTACAATAAGCTTATTAAAAAGCACGGGGGCAGGGCGAGGAGAAAAAAAAAAAAAGCGTGTGTGTGTGTGGGAAGACAGGAGCTGCAGCATCAGGTTCCAACACTTCTTATTGCTAGGACACAATCATCCTGCAGAAGTGAATTAATGCCATAACCAACAGACTTAAGAAAGTTTCCATGTATTTTATTAATATCTACTAACTTGCCTGCCAGTGCCAGAAGGCAAGGACAGGCTTTCCACATAACCGATTCATTGAAATTTCATCCAGAAAACCATGTGCTTAACTTCACCCAACCACCAGTGTTAGCTGGCATCCACTCCCATCGTCCAAGCTCGCTGCCTCCCTTCCTGGGGAGGAAGGCAGAACTTTGTTTGCCTTCCTATTTGTAAACCAGCCATAGGGTTCATCTGTAAGAGCATATAAACTATGCAAAGCGCTTTTGAAGCCCTTATCATGGCAATGTAGGTTTCAGCGCACATGTAAACCAAGGCATTATGCATGTTTTGGATTCTTAAGTTTTGGGAACATATTAAGTATTGCCATTCTGATGCCCCAGTAAGGCAAGGAGGTTACAATCTCACGCCGGTCAGGAACAGGGTAGTAAACTGCTGCTTTAGGAGGGGCTTTCACCTGCTCACTTTCTTTACCCAAATGAGCAACAAGTGAGAACACCCAGAGGGAAATATCTCACCCATGAAGTCCAATCACCTCTTTCATGAGCGTTCAAGAATCACGTAACTCACATATGATATCAAGACAACTTCTCAAATATCGAGATACGACTGTCTTTATAAGATCTAGTAGCAAAAAAAGGAAAAAGCAAGTAGGCGGTAAGGAATTTATTTTGCAGCACACCAGCTAATTTCAAAATATTACCAACTCAACAGAAAACAACTAAGGCATGATAACACACAAGCCAAGCAGCATTTAGGGGAAGTAATGAAAACGTACAGCTTTTGAAGTTACCAGAAATAACCATTCCCTTTTCATTAAAGGCAACTCTTAATATCATTAGTTACTCTTAAAAAAATTAAGAAAGTCCGTGGGCAATCCAGGAGTTCAAGGGGACATCTCATGGCCAGTTGCCATGAAAGCAGCGAGAGTTAGATTTTACAATAGTAAGCAGCATCAACACGTACTTTATAAGTAAAAATCTACAATTTACAAAGTCACTCTACTTTCACAGCATCTGGCATTTAAGTTGAAATCTTTTACAACCCAGGAAAAGAGTATTTATAACTGTTCCCTCATTAAAGTATCATAAAAAATGATCTATAAAGAGATCTTCATCAGAGACTTAAAATGGCAGAGAGATCACCAAGACAGCCCAGCTGGGTAACAATGGTCTCCCAAAACATATTGCTGGTTTTATAGATGAGATGATAACCAATGTAATTGAGGCCAGTAACATAAAGCATCTGCTGTATTAAGTTTAAATGGTAATACATTCCTTCTAATTTAATGTATATGAACAATAGGAGAATTATTCTGGTCACCATTGCTACCATTAGGAAGAAGGTTTAAGAAGGACCAAACACTAACAGAAGTCAGCAAGGTGACTGGGAATAAACGATGTACTTGGGAGAACATCAGCACGACCTGATGCAGAACCAGAGCAGTTGCTCTACAGAATTTATGCCAATATGACACAGTGGTGCCACGGAAGAGCTTCTAGCCGCCATTTCAATTTAAAGAATTAGGCTCTGGTTTACCAGTGATTAGCAAGGATTCAGGAAAATGTTGATACAGAAATCCAGCCACCTGCATAATCTGCTTTACAAATAAGTCATTTTGTCCGTTCAGAACAAAACTTGGTTTGCATTATTGTAACACAGTACCGTGTGAAGTACAATATATAGCCTTATATACTGGTTTCCTTATCAAACCTTTCTCCACAGCTACTTGGAATTTCGGTAGCCTGTATTAAACTCCATCTCATTCAAATTTGGAAAGCTCTCATCTCTGCATAACATTCTGGCATAAACACTGGTTTATGTCCTTGTTAAATGCATCACAAAACCAACCAGCTAAGGCCCACACGCTGTCATGCCCGGAAGCCAAAAGGGCCTTTATTCCCCTAACACTGAATTTGCCTGAGAATCATATCATCAAAAGAGAGTGATGCAAATAGCTTCAGATGCAAAACTTGCTAAAATAATTTGAAATAGTTTACAATTCAAACAGCAGAGTAATCCTGATCATACACAGGAACTGTTTACATCTCAGGGCTCTACCATCCATAAACAAATTGTGCTGCGCATCTTTCATCAGCTCCTTAATGAATTACAAGTCTGTAAGTTGAAAAGTCTTCTGAATGTTCCAGATGATTCTGATCAGTGTTACCTACACACATCCAGAGTAATGCTACTTAAATTAAATCATCTTCTCATCTCTCCACATATATATTTTTATACATATGTACACAAACACACATGAAAATACATTCTCTACAGTACAAAAATAAGCCCTCACATTCTGGTTTCAATTCAGGCCTTCAGGAACATCTCTTTCTCTGAACATTACAATAGTCTGGCTGTGAAGGTTTTACCAAAAATAAAAGTTCAGAGCTGTGCCAAGTGATTTAGCTTGTGGAGGCAGAAATTCCCAAGCTCAAAAATTCTCCAGGTTTACTTAGAACAGTTTTCACTTTATTTTTTGAATGCCAAAGAGAAGTCCTTGTGGTGTTACAGATAGATGTGTGGGATTAGCCAAAAGGGAAAAGCTCAGGCATTTCAATTTCCTGCTGTAAGCAGGTGTGGGTTTGATGCATCAAAGAGGCAGAGAACACCACTGAAAGTAATGAATTTTCACATTACTGCAGTATACAGGGAGCACTGAGTCCATGGAATCACCACCCCTTAGTAAGACAGAAGAGATCTTGCCCGCCCATTTGTACATACAAAAGATTATGATTCCCCAGAGAGTGAGATTTTAGCCTCTGCGCACTCATAAAGCTTCTCTCAGGTACAGTTACAGTTGTTCACTGCTTAGGCATGCAGACAAATGAATAAAAAAAAAATCCCAAAGCCTGGCTGCAACCTAATGAGATACGTGAGACAAAGGACACTGTGAAATTTAAAACTATCAAAGTTTGAGTTTCAGTTTTCCTTTTATCCAAGAATTCGAAATACGCTCTCTCTAGTCTCAGGATTTATTTCAGGGATTCCATTCAACTCTTAAACCTCTCCCCTTGCTATTTATTGCATGGTTGGGACACAGGGAGGAATCATCAGGTCCCCCTCATCCTTAAAAGGAAAAACAAAACCAAAGAAAACCTACTAGCAAAATCTTATTTTCCATTTCTCACTAGAAACAAAACCTTTGAACATAAACTAAGCATCACCTCTGCTATCCTAAACTTACAACTATTAAAGCTACTGCAATATTAACTTCCTTCTCTTACCTCCTGTAGTATAAACAAGTCTGTGCAATGCCATGAAAAATACAGAGGCCAATACGAAATTACGAGGAAGGCTCCTATTAACAAAAATACCTTGGAAGGCAGAGTTAAACAGAAGAAAGTTCCCATCCACTATCAACCTGCATATGCATCCTTAACTTTTTCTGCCATTTTTCCACAAAGTCATTGCTGGGCACAGCTGAGCTTTGCTGGACAACATGTGTCACATAGAAGATGCTACTGAAACAACAGTAGTTTTTAAAAACATGAAGAACAGGGTCTTTTTAATGCTCTGCTCTGTCCTCGGGAAGATCTGACCAAACCAAATGTATACAGAGCTCCCAGGCCAAGTCATCTGAGATAGGGAACCCCTGTATTGTCTTGTTTCACCAGCAAGAGCAGTTACGTGAGATCCTATGCACATGCTTCTGTTCATTCTTTGTCCTTTTCTTTCTCCCGCTAACCTACTTAATACAGAGCTGCTTCTCCTCCCAGTTTCACCCCCAGGAGGAAGGCACAGCTCTTCCAAGGGCCTCAGTCTGGTTCAAGATGCCATTCCTCTTTTCCTAAAGTATGTAGGGTTTGCTTCAGTTTTTAAGCTGGATCAATTCACTGATCTTGTCCACGGAATAGTCCTGAAAATGTGTGTTTGCGTAACTGAGAGGGCAACCTGTTGCATAATTTGGGAAACCAAGAGCCAGCAGCAGAAAAGGATAGGGTCTTCTTAACCCAGTGAAGCTGAAGCTCCCATCTCACACAGCCATACCCACAAATATTTCCAGAAGGAGAACAAGCAGTGGTGGAGTCTGAAATTTTAGTTTCCTTAATTAATTCCACGTTATCTTAGAAGTATTAATTCTGTGTCTCAGAGTGGTATCTTGGGGGTGAGGGGCAGGAGTAACACCTCCTTAAATTAGCATAGGTATTTCAGAAGTTTTGGGGTGGGAAGAAGCAGTAAGTGAAATATGTTATGGTATGTTCCCTACACCTTTATGGCATACTGCAAATGAAACAGGAGCTTTTTAGAAGCTTCCCTGCATATAGTTCCACAATTTTGCTATCACAGAGAAAGTTAACTCAGAGCAACTGAGGAACAGATAAAGACACACCGAGAACGTGCTAAAAACCTCATATTCAGAGAAATGCCTTGTTATCTAACACCCAAATATAGAGACATTTTATATGTCACAACTGTTTTCAACCAGTGGCCCTGACTCTACTCCTGCTGAAGTCAGTATCAAACCCTTAATTTAGTGGCAAAAGTGAACTCCTCAGAGAAGAGTGTTTGAGATTACACGTTTAAGAACAGCCTTGTTAGAGACATCCATCCAGTTTCAAATGCAACTGTTTAACATGCTGTTTTTCCCCATTTTGATCTTCCATAATGAGTATTTCTACATTATGAAAGATGTTGAGTGTACATATCTTAAAAAAAAAAAATTATTTTTAGTAACTGCAGTGTAACTTAAGCAAAAAAAATGCAGACAGCCTGATTCTCCCCGTACAGCAGCTCACCTCACGACCTTTGGGACAGGTGGTTAGCAACACGGCCTCGGGAAGTGCAATCGCTGGAATGCTTTGCTTGGTATGTCTATTGCTGTTACAAAGCTGTATACACACAGGCAGACACACAAATTGGACATTATAAACCCTCATATCCCAACAGCACTTTTAGAAGAACATAGTTCCTGCAAGAGCATTTTCAGAAACAGAGCACTTCCATTCTCACAACCTACCCACGGTGTGCTGCTGCAGCTCCAGAGCGGGACCCCACTGTGCAAGCCCCTGTATCAAGAGGTAAAGGCACACCCCCACACCCGAGTTCTGAAATTCCGCACCCGAGTTAGGCAGTAACTGCTTAAAGAGTTACGATGTCCACCCTCCTGCAGGGAATTACTGCCTCTGTGGTAGAGCTAGCAGAAGGGAACGCATGCCCCCACTCAGTTGCTCCAGTACGTAGATCAACATCTCAGTAACTGAGTCATGAAACACATTCCCTTTGCCCAGCTCTGCTACAGAGGTCACAACTGCAGGCAAAGGGTTTACTTTGGGGGGCAGGAAGGAGTCAACATTGTAGACTGCTGCATCTCTTTACTCCAAGGTAGCAGAGCACATTACAGCTGCTTCAGGACTATACCCACACTGGGCAGCCCATTGTATGTGAGAATCCACATAGAGATCCATCTTAAAAATTAAGCTCCCTTCTTACTTGGTTTTTCTAGTATGAGTTGCCCAACTGTTTGGAAAATGATGATGCTTTTGCATGCTGCACCTCCATGAACATTTCTTCCACAAGATTTCCATCACTGGCACAGACTCTTAACAGGTATATCACTAACGCATTAACCACTTCTTCATCCTGCCAGATCTAAGATTTCCTATTTTTTCACATCAGTATCATCCTCTAGCAAAATGCTTCAGGGACAAAGTGCTGAGGAAGGGCAGCCTTACTGAGTTCAGTGCCTGAATTAGGCATGTTAGCAAAGTATTTTCTGAAGCAGGAATAACACAGAACTGAAGAGGTTTTAGCAAAAATCATTTGAAGTGACTCCTTTCCCCTTGATAACTTCATGGCCCTGAGGCAAGCCAGCACTTAAGGTTTCAGATCCAGATCAAAGCTGTATGTCATATAGTGACCAAGTATATTTTAACAGTTCCAGACTTCAAGATCCTTCTGAATTTCAAGAACTCTGCACTTACATTCAGGCCACTGCAGAATGTCAGACTGCAGATACTCAGCACAAACTTCGGCAGTCTTCATCCCCCATCAGCAGGAAGGGGAACGACCAAGGGGGAACGCCAAGAAGGTGACACCTGCCCTGCACACTCATGGCCACAAGAATAGTTTTTCAGCATTTGTTTCTTCTACCAGTACTCCCAGGTACAACGCTGCTTTTGTGGCCCAGAACTTCAGGAAGCACGACTATTCCCAGTAGAAGCCAAGAGGATAGTTAGGAGTTACTCTTGGTTCTTTTTTAATTACGATTTCATAACTGCCTTTACTCAGATGTTAATGTGAGGAGTCTCTAAACACATTAGTTCTTTAGTTAATGTGGCAGAAGTCCCTTCCAGTATCTCTCCCATTTCTGTCTGTACGGATGGTGTAGACTTGCCATTCACCTCGAAGTCATTTATCCATTTAGCTTAGTTTTACTTAATTGTGATCATTAAAGCTAAAAGATTACTTTCCAGAGGCCCTGTAACTGCACGATAAATTTCTCTGACAACTCACAGTTTAAAACTACTGCCTTTCATTAAGCAAAGCATTCTCTAATACACTGTTGTGGTATCACACCGATCAGTTATATGGCAAAAAGACCACAGAATTAATCAAGAACCCTTGCTCCATCAGAAAAGATAAGATATGTTTATCAAAAAAGATAAACATATTGCTGATCCTCAACTATGACAGGCAGCATGAAAATTAAAGCCATGAGATTTTTTTGTTCTGATATGGAAGAAGAATTCACAAGTTAACTGAAAAGCATGACCTAAAGTGATTAACTATAATCTTCCACTCTCACTCAAGCTTTTCCTCATATCAAAATAGAACACCCTGAAGACAAGAACGCGGCTCTCCTGCACAGGTCAAAAGATATTAAACCCACCTTTTTTTACAGTTAGCATTCTGCTCCTCTTACCTCCAGTTCTTTGCTTCATGTATTAAAAAAAAGAACAAAATCCCAAAGAGCTGCTAACTCTATCTATCTATCTAAAATTCAACAACCCATTGCATATAATTTGACAGGTGCAGTAACTTCAGGTCAGGCAGCATGCACAGGACCCCATACACAAATAAAATCCCTTCCTCCCTAAGAAGTCCACAGGTAGCATGACACACGAACAAGCACCCAAACAAAACCAGGATTTGGTCACCTCTAGCAGGCAGGGCAGCGATTACAGGGACTGCCTACAGACAAAGAAATGATCACTCAAGGGCCCAGCTGAAAGGGCTACTTTCCCCTCAAGACAACCAACGTCCTATTTGCATTGAGAAATGATTCAGCCTTCTGTTACTGAGACGGACAGGTTGAACACAGCATGATTAAATGAAATTGAAGCACCTCGAACAATTCCAGTGCGCTGAAGCTAAACAAATTCATTGTATTATCAGTGATGTATTATCACTGCATTTTCTTATTCTAAAATACTCTGTTTTAAATTAAAAAGACAGAGAAGAAAAAGGAGGGTTAAGAAAAAGATAACACCTCATCCTAGTTTGAGGAGCAGCTCTACCCTGCCGCCACCTGAATTTATGGGGTTTCCTGAGGCTTACAAGGTAGATGAAGGAAGTTAACAAGGTAAGCACCTATAAATTACAGAAGTCTACACGATCTCTTTATTTAAATCCAGCCTGCCACAGCTTTACTCTGCAATACCCAATGACACTCCAAGGTAAAGAATAATATTTGAAGTCTTTTCGCACAGAGCTGTAAGTCCATTATAATTATTAAGATGACAGCCAAGAGGGCTTTTTGTTTAAGAAAACATTTAGAGTGAAAAACTGAAGTTACTTCCCTAGTATGTTCAACAACAAAATCAAAAGAAAGCAACGGAACACTGTATGGGAAAAGCAAACATTTAACAAAAGCAAACAATAGCAAAGCTCTCTTTTTTAAAAGCACTATTTCGAGCTGTTCACGTCAAAGAGTTCCCTAGACTTACTGAGCAGAACGAGAAGGTCAAAGAAAACAATAGCTTGCTTTTTTGGGTGTTTCACCAGTTCACACAACAGACAAAAGCAAAATCTCTCTCGAATGCTCTGTTAGAAAGAGCAGCTCAGCTGTTGCTCTTGGTTCTCGGCTAAAAAACGAGGACACAAGTAAACAACCCCCTCCACCCCCCGCCAGCTCTCTCCTCTCCACACCGCCGGGACCACTGCACGTGCGGCCGCACGGAGCCCCCTTCAGAAGGGAAGGGCGCAAGTTTAGCACTAACCTGTGTGAGTTCCGCAGGCATTTATGCGAGGTGCCAGTTTTACAGTCCCTAGCAGGGAATACCTCCAGCTTCCCGCAGACCCTCCGTGGACCCAGCCTTCTGCTCCGAGAGCCTCCCTCCTCCGCGAAGCTCCCTCCTTTTGCCACCCGACCAGCAACCTCGCCGCTCGAGAGCCCCTCCGCAGCCTCCCTCCGGACAGAGCCCATCCGGGGAAAAGAGATGGGAGAAAACGCGCCGCCGCCGGCTCCCGCGAGGGACGCGTCCCTCCGGCACGGCTCTTCCCCCGCTGCCCCGCGGCTCCCTCCCGGGGGCGGGACCGACGGGCAGCCGCGGCCGGAGCGGGCTGGGGCGCGGCCACGCCCGGCGCGCCGGGGGAGCGGGGAGCGCCCGGCGGCTTCGGCTCCTCGGCGGGAAGGGCGGGCTGCCGGCGCGGGGGAGCGAGCCGGCGCCCAGCAGGCGCGGGCGGGGGCGCTGCGGCGGGGGAGCCCCGCTCCGGCGGGGAGGGCACCCACCGGCGGCGCGCCCGCAGCCCCCGGCGTTCCCGGGCTTCCCGGCCCGCCCCCCGCCCCGCCGGGTCTCTCCTGCCGGGTTGTAACGACAGAGAGGGAGAATGTCACGAACGAAACGACTGTTGGCAGCGCCTCTAAAGCCGCTCACCTGCCGGCTGCGGGGGCAGAAAGACCCTCGGCTGCCCCGTGAACCATACGGAGGTCTAACGCGGAAGGAGGGGAGAGGAAAGCCTCTTGCTCGCTTACTTTTTGCGCTTCACTTCGAGATTAATGCCATCCCTAATGCACCAGCGCCAGAGAAAGACGATCTTCCGTCTCCTCCCTTTTCCGTCTTACACAGGTGCAGTGAGGCTTATAGCTCAAAATACAACTGGCCTCATTTTTTTTAAAACCATTCACCTGCCCACAAGCCTGTCCCGCAGTCATTAAAAGACTGTCTTGATAAATTACTCATTACCAAAATGAATGCCAGATGTGCTATACCTTGCGTCTACCACATTCTGCAACAAAAACTGGGACTTCACGGCATGATACAGCATGGTTTTCACGTCCGTTTATTGCTAGTAAATTGGAAGTACCCAGCTTTTAACGTTCAGTCTTTGAACAGGCAGCCAGGGTGCGAACCCCCATGAAATCCCTGGGAAGGAGGAGAGCCTCCCACACTTCTTGTTCTAGGAGCCGATCCTTCTTTCTGCCTTTTCCAAGAAATTGCAGAAAGGGTTTGTATTAATAAATATATTAAGACATCAAGTCTTATAAAAGAGAGACCGAGGTAGGTAGGTGTAAGCCAGCCTTAACTAAACCTGAAGAACTTTCCCCCCCACCCAGACCCCGTTCAGGGGCAGGAGGGCATGCTCACCCAGCGCCAGAACCAGAGCCTTGCCCTTCAGGTGTGAGCAGTTAACCAGGTCTGAGAGGCCGCCAGCTAAGTCCTCCCCCCCAGTGCTACATAACCAGCACTGCTTGCAGTCACCAGCCAAGGGGTAACGGTTGTTGTTCCTCTTCCGTACCATGTTCCTGCAGCAAACCAAAGCAATAAATACATCCACCACTGTAACAGCTGGCGGCCGAACAATGGTAATCAGGGACTGAAAGCTACTGGAATCAAATCAGAGACTATCCCTGGAAAACAGGGATAGAGACAGCGAGACCAGCTATAAAGCAGAAAGGAAGGTACATTACCATTTAATCTTCTTTCATTATCAGAATAGGCGCCTTTGCACAAAAGTGTCTTCCCAGCCCAGCTTCGGGTTCCCTGAAAATTCTAAAACATGCTTCCAGTGTCAATGTAATGAACATGTTAATTAATATGAATCCTACCAGATCAACATGAAAAGGTGGCATCTCCTATACTGACATTTAAGACCAGAAGGAATGTTTCAGACCTACTGAAGACTAATTTCAGCCTTCCTGTTACTGCCAATGTCAGCATTCCAGCTGAATATTAGAGCTAAGGCTTTGTATTTTAGGGGCAGAGAACAGGGCAGAACTACGTTGCTCAACTCTGATCCTAGTTTGTTTAACAATAAATGCTGTAAAGGTTGACAGGGGCAATGGTAGATTTTCCACAAGGTTTAGCTGAAGGAAAGTATTTGCTTCACTGCAGGGAAAAAATACGCTCCAAGTCTATCTACAGTGGAATAATTTAGAGGCAACTGGTAGTGGCCCTTAATAAAATACTTAAAGGCCAAAGCAAAAGGAATGCATTTTGTATGAGTCTCCTGTACTTTTGTACAGCACTCTCCCCTCCCTTCTCCTTGTCCAACTTTTCTTCAGTTAACAAACTAAAATAGCTCAACTTTTGTTGAGGCCATGCTGGCATAGAAAAGTACCATTCAATTTAGGCATGCACGTGGATATGTGCCAGACCTTTATACACTGTCAAAGAAAAAAAACGTTATAAAGTCTATATCCATAGGGCACTGAAGTAGCTACTCTTGCATGCAAAACGACGAAACTGAAAACCTTCCTGGACGGACCTGCCAATTCTTACTCACATAAGAAGTCTCTCATGTTGTAAACCCACAGGTATTTGTGCAAGCCATGCAAGATTAGCATTGCTGAATTTTGAAGTCCCACCTTCTGGAGTCAGGTTGTTATTTAAAAACATAATTTTCCTTTCAAAAATATAATAGAAGCTTGTAGGCCTTCTGGTTGTAAAGTAAATTTTGAAAATGTTTTGACTCAAAGCCAAAGATTTTTTTTTTTTTTTAAAGGCAAAATACATCTCAAGTTCCCTTATTTCTTAGCCGCTTGCGGTATTTTACCAGCTCATATAATTCTGAATGCTGGGATTTGGCAATGCTGAAGTAAAAGAACTAATTACCTAAATAAGAGTTATGGATTAGATCCCTAAGGTTATACTGAACTTCCAAATTCTGGCAACAAAGACTCTATCCATTAGTATCAAACTGCTGACTACATCGCAACCTCCCCTCTCCCCCCCCTTTTTTTAATGAACCTTAATTTCTTAATCCGACACATTTTTCCCAGCTGCAAAAGTAGGGTAAAAACTTACTTTCTTCTCTCTGAGAAATTAAAAATTTATAAATAGGAAGGAATTTAATTCTCTGGAAGATGGAGTAGTATAGTATCTGGGCCAAGCTCTCTTTTTTCATTTTCTCCCATTACCCTTAAAAAATTCTCCATCACTAGTGCTGCACTATAGATTGATCTGCTCTCAGAGGCAGTAAAAATGAAATGGTTTACAGCTCTGCCTGGAAACATAACATATGGCTTCAGTGATATGTAACTTCCACAGACCCAACACAGCAAGAAGGCACAAGGCGAATCAAGAATCCCAGCTAACCATATAGGCAAAAGCACCACGATCACCCACGGCAACTCTCAGAATTAGATAGCCTATATCCATATAGGTGCTTCCATGCCAAGGATATTTTATTGTCGTTCTGTGAATTTCATGTAGCAAATAAACAAGGTGAGAGAACTCAAGAACAGTACACCAGAATGTGTCAGTGTGCCCTACTGTAATGACTTTAATACAGACAAATGAAAACAGAACACTATCTCCAAGATACATTTTGACATCTTTTCCTGTTAGCATTTCCATCATTTTAAAATATATTTGAAAAGTTACATGAGCCCTTTCAAAGCATCCATACTTGCTCCAAAATGGTCGCATGACTCTAGTAGGACAAATCCACCAGGATATTTCTAACATTTCCATAAACATGCTTTTGACAATCTTTTTGCTTTCATACTACAAGGTTAGAAATGGAGACGAAGCCAGATTGCCTCAACTGGGGAGCAGTTGTATATAAATGGAAGATGATTTTATGTGTCATCCTTATTCAAGAATCCAGTATTAAAGAAGAGGTCTAAAGGATCACACGGCTGAAGAACAATATGGCAAAGAGCAAGCAGACATTTTCTGTAGAGGGACACCGTTAGGCGTTTCAGTAAGTTCAGGGGATTTTCATCTGTATACAAACACAGCATCCATCTTGCTACATCTAATATCAGTCAACTCCATTTCATCCAAGTTGTCATATGACAGGATGAGAACAAGGACAGTCTGGTGACAGCACTGCTTACATTAGAAATAAAGGACAGAGGAAGCTACGTGTCACTGCGTATAGGTCGCAGTTGAACGAATGACCTATGTTTCTTCCCAGCAGCTTCATTTAGATAAGAATCAACTACATTTTACAGGGATAAAAATAGAAAAATCTCCTCCAGTTTAAGGAAAAAAAAAAAATAGCGTTACATTTATAACAGAATGACAACAGCAAGGAAAACAAATCAA
This sequence comes from Aptenodytes patagonicus, assembly GCF_965638725.1. Taxonomy (NCBI): domain Eukaryota; kingdom Metazoa; phylum Chordata; class Aves; order Sphenisciformes; family Spheniscidae; genus Aptenodytes; species Aptenodytes patagonicus. The sequence continues at coordinate 878,463 of NC_134963.1, forward strand.
ATTTAAGGTTGGTACTGCGACCATAATTTCATGCTGTAGTTATTGGAAAGGAAAAAAGACACTCAAATGCAGGAAAGACAGACCCAGTATTAACCATTTTTCATTTCTTAGTTTTTGTTCTGGTATCCAGATGATTTGTGCTGTATTTCAAGCTGCACATTACAATCACTTGCTCAGAAGATACCAGCTTAACATGCCATTCTCTCATCCAGAGGGCAAAAATGTAGTTTGCCATTATGTACTGGATTGATAGCTGTCTGTATGATCAACCGATTTTTATGGTAATTACTATCCTCCTCAAACCAAAACCCGAAGCTATTTTGGATTTTCTTCTGAAGAAAGAATTAAGCGCTCTGTGTATGACATTTTATTCCAGAGCAAGTTTCTTGTATTTGAAATACTTACATATGAAAATAAGACTGCAAAAAGGAAGAAGAGCTAATCGAGATGGGTTAGAAACACGGACTATAGTTCTTTTCAATCTTCAACTACAGTATTCTAAAAATGCCACTCTGCCAGCAGCTAAAGATACATTTTAGATAAAGTCCCTAAAATGAACTCTGCCAGTATTCTACAGCATTTCCCAGTCACCACAACTATGGTTAAAAAATATTCTCTTCAGCTAGTAATTTGGTAGCTTAAAAAGGGAAACAGTTTTGTTTTTTGGTCCTTGGGTTTTGTTTTTTTTTAAATATATAAAAAGAGTAAACTCTGACATTTATTTAAATCAAAGGCTTTAATTATAGTTGGCACGCAGCCTCAGGCTGCCCATGGCCATCTTTGGCCATTCTGTTCTCAGTCACACTGATGACTTCAGTGAATTACTCCACATTTGTGACAAAGCAAGCGAGAGCATAATTTGAACCATTAACAAGATGACCTAAACCAGCAAAAGGCTTGGTAATTTATCAATGTCATCATAACCCAGCATTCATTTTGGGCTCTTTCAGCATTAGTTCACAAGAGCTTATAGATACTGGAGACAGCTGAAATGGAATCGTAGAAAATTTTTGGTTTTAAAAGCCAGGTTGAACCTTTCAGGTCCACAGCTCAGAGGGCTCAGGGGAAGAGGAAATTGCCTGTTTGCCTGCTTGTTGGTTTTAAAGTTTCTGCAAAACATTCTTGCGGCTACATATGGATCTGCAAGGGTAGAGGCTTACGAAGACTGACCGACTCCTGTGCAATGCCTTGTAGGGATAAAGGTCTGCCTCGCTTGTACACGTACGGATCAAGGCCTGTATTAGTAACAAAATCTTTTCATAAAATTGAGAGATACAGTGCAAAAAGGTTTTGTGAAGGTTTAAAATCTTTCTTCCTGAACACCCCTGCTGAACTAGCACAGTAGTATGCTTGGAAAATAAAATGTAGGAGAATTAAAAATCTTCAAAAGCCAGTACCATTAATCATGTTCTGCTGTCTGAGCTGAGAAATAAACAAGCAGCAGAACATGAAAAATAAATCACAACTTTAAAATGTAAGATGTTTTCATGTTAATTATCAAGAAGCAAATGTGGTAAATGTGACTAGAAAGTTGTTTTTAAAAAAAAATCCTGTTAAACCTGATATTACTCTTCAATGTTTTAATGTTTACATTTGAATATTCCTGTTTTAAGACATTTTTAATAATTACTTGCAGCTATACTTACTGATCTTGCAACACTCTGAGACGTCATGCAAAGAACAACCTAGATGCCCATTTACATAATAAGGTACACACAGCAAGCAAAATTTATTTTTAATGTGTTTCTCTTATACGTACTTCTAGAAGAAAACATAGTTCTATTAGTAAAGCAACGTAAAATCATGGAAAATTATTATAAAACTGTGAATTTGTCATTCAAATTAAATAACTTTAATTTAAACCTGGCACAGTTCCAGGCCAGAAAGGTTAACAGTGGTGGAAAATAAGTCTTTCACAAATCTTGGCAAACAAAATAAGAAAATCCTTGCCTTTCAGTTAATTCCAAAACCTCATTCAATAAAAATTCACACAAAACAGAAGTTGAGACTTTTCAAGGCAAATGAAACTGCAAAAATATTTCTGAGATGCTTAGGGTAAATGTGGTCATTGCTTTGCACTATTATAATCATTGGCATAAATCAGTTGCTGTCCTGCTGACAAACATTAGATGGCACTTTGGAATTTAGCAGTTACCATATAAAGTTGCAGAGCACACACTTGGGAGATGAAGTGTGAGACATGAAAGTGAGGTACTGTTGATGATAGAAAAGTGAGATTTCTGCAAAGGTGTGCATCTTTGAGCTAAAAGATGTATTTTCAGTCTGCACATGTAAAACTATAAAATAGTATATAATTAAATTTTGAAAAAACAAATCATTGTGTTGGAAAGAATAAAATAATTCTTTCCTTACCAGACAAGAGGGTCAGTTTCTCAGTTGCTGGGTTCCCTTTTTAAAATTTTTTAATGAATCCTTTGGGATCTACTTTTTAAACTAGATTTGCTGACAAAGTTTTCTACAAACACTTCTCAGATACTGCATCAGATTTTGAGTGGATTTTGCTGTATGCCAGCAGATCTGAGCCCTCAATAACTCTAATAAGTGGGGTTTAGATGGTTCGCTTATCAAATAAATCCTTTCAGGAAAGCACTTCACAGCTTCTGATGCAGCTGGTCAAATCTTCTTAGTTGTTGCTGAAATTGATGCTAATATTCCCATTCACTTTTGTATCCATGTTTTTACCATCTAAGGCCTTAAATGAAGACTGAAGAATAATCATAGGGGAGAAGCTATAACAAGAAATAGAAGAACCAGGAAATGTAAATTCTCACAGGAATACTACTCGAGTCCATCTTTCAGAGGCTCTCGTGATATATACCATGATGCCTGTTGCACAAACTCTCTTTTTTTTATTAGCCTTTTGCTATCGCATTCCTCCTGCAATACAGGAAGCAGGTTCTAAGATTTCTTTTGGAATTTGGGTACTCCCAGCAGAAAGGCAAACAGCAGGAGCTCCCTGAGCTCACAGTGGTGCAACATGCCATACTGTCACTTTGGAAAGTCTCTATTTGAAACACCTGCAGTAATTCCAAGAGAGCTACCGCTCTGGCTGAATTCCTGTAAGGTGCAGACTGGCTTAGCAACACTGTCTTAAGCCATCTGCAGTACTTTGGCCCATCAGTTCCTTGCTTCCAGTTTCTACTGTTGCTGAGCTATCGGCAAAAGATCCTGACTTGCACTGTAAACCAGGAGTTCATGCTTTCACAGAGATGGAACAATGTCCATAAAAAAGGCAGCAAAAGCTCCAACCTCCAAGCTAAACTCAACTATTATCATCCCCAACACAGCAGAAGACAGGGACGGGATCATACCTCAGGGTATGATCATGTTCAGGGGAACATACCTCAGGGTACGATCATGTTCAGGGGAACATGTCTCCCTGAAAAGTAGCTGAGTAACGGCTTCTGGTCCAGTTCCTAACTGTGCTGGGATTCATAGGTACTGCAAATCTCTCTCAGCTCACACTGAATTCTGATCTAAGAACTCATTCTCCCATGTGAATCATATTCCCAAATCTCTCCCCTCCTTCCCCCCCAGAACCTTTGAATAGCTGCACATATGCAGAAACTGAAACCTGACCCAGCTCATTCCTAGAAATTCAGTAATAGTACTCATACGTACTGAATTTACAGGATCAGGCTGATGGCATAGCTAGTGCATGTGTAACTGCACAGTGATTTGTAGGCCAAAAGAACACAAGAGCTGAATTGCAGAGAGAGGGGAGCTGAGAGCAGCGGCACCAGAAGCTGGCTGGAGAATAGGCATGATACAACTCCGACGCCGAACCATACTGTACCCCTAAATCAGAGCTTGCATCTCTATGGTTTCAACTGGTCTTATAAAGGAATTAGGACTATCCCTACAAAGTCTTTCAACATTTTGCAATCTGCTCAGTACTAGCAGAAGTAGAACATGCATGGGTTAACTACCGATGAGGTTTTTTCTGGGTATTTGGCACTGTAACAGGAAACAGTACTGTAACACCGGGGAGCTGTCGTGAACCGACAGCATTGTTGTCTGTACCTGACCTTACCTGTAAGGGGAAAAAAAAAAAAGGAAAAAAAAAAAAGTAATTTTCCACGCTGTCAGTCCCTTAATATGAGCACAAATATGTTATGTAACTAAGGAAGCCAAGACGCACTACAAACTAGAACTAATTACATAAAACTACATACAAGGATGGAACTGCATTCTGTATGAGATGGAGAGGAGAAAAAAAGGTAAGCCAATGAGTCAGTGCAGCTTGGAACCCATTTTTGCTTCTTCTCTGCATATGTTCAAACATATATACAATATTAATGCACCTAAGTTCTTGCTATCAAAGCACTGGAAACAGTCTCTATATTCTAACAGTCTATGCTATGGCAGCGTGGAGCAGAGAATCGTAAATAAAAGTAATGAAATACTGACAGAAGAGTTATTGTTGCCCAAACTGTAACTCAGAAGGTTAACTTGATGGTATTTTCTTAGAAAAGCAATTTGAGCTAATCTTCTTGTATTTTTTTTTAAATTCTCGCAATGTGTTCTGGTATGCTTTAGAGTTCACCTTTTACTTGAAACTGACCCTCAATTCACAAAATGTCATTATTGGCAGAATTCACAGGTATCTCAGATTAACATAAGGACTGAAGAATATTGGTGCTTAATTACGGCTACAAAATACCTGCCTAAAAAATAAAAAAAAGGAAAATGTGTTTGTTAGTTTTTAAACAAGTGTTATTTCTCTGGAACATAAGTTGAAATATAAATGATCCAAATCGTAACTATGAAAATATTCTGTAGCTTTTTGCCATAAGCTGATTTTCTTTGAACAGCTATAATCACATTTGCAAAGTGAAGAAAAAACAAATTTTATTAACTTGGTTGATTACTGACATTTCAAGACAGCCTTTTGGGGTATTATTTTTTGGGAGGGGATTTGCGGGTCTTTTTTGGCGAGGGTGTTAATAGAAAAAAAAACAAACAGTATGTGATTTCTTTTAAGTTTCTTCACTCCCACTTACTTCTCTGCCTTCCCTTCAACTCTATTTTGTTAATACCTTGGTTAAACACAAAGTTAGGGAACATTTGCACCAAAACTATATACCAATTTATGAAAAAGCATGGTCAAACATATGTCAGACCTGGAGAAACATATGAAAAAAGCTCTTATGAGTTATAGAGGTAGGACACTAATTAAACACGATAGAGAATTTTGAGCCTCTGTTTATTCCCCTACCTGTTAACAAATGAATAATCATGATAGCAATAAAAAAAGACTGACTCAAAAACCTCATCACTTAAATTAAGTTGTTTTTTCCTGATTTGTATTTAAACAATTTATTATTGTGTGTATTTTCTTAGTTCAGAAGCAACAGCTTTTGCATTGCTCTAACTCCACCACTTTCAGGATGGCCATGTATAAAGGGGAACAACCCACTAATAGGACTTACACAAGATATATTTCTAACAGTGTAACTTGCCATACCTGGCAGCACACTAATTATGTTCTTTCAGTTTAAAGAACAACAGAGAGAAAAATACCCCAAATCTGTAGTGAAATAGTTAAGCTAGTACAAAATGACTGTAGAGCAAGCTTCAGTGAATCATTAATAAGCCTTTATAAATGGCATAATCACAAGACCTATTTCAGAGAAGTCTGTCTCAGTCATGTCTAAGTGATCAAATTATTGTGCACGGTATTACAAAAGGTACAAACAAGCTCAGTTCTGCCTCAAACACCATATTCATTCCATGTTAACTACTGCAATTGCACAATTACGCGCAGGGCTGGCTTTACAAGTGACAAGTAAGAAGCTTGTAATAATAATGTGTATTACTAGGTGTAATAAAATATGAGATATTAAGCTGTATTAATCGGTATTGCATCATGCTGATTCAGCTTCGTTTGATTATTAGAAATTTCAGCCCATACAACGCACTTGCACACTTTACCATTAAGAATCTCAGCAAACCTGATTCTTACATGGTGTGAAAAAGTGCAACAGATTGACAGGATGAAACCTTTGAAGCTGCTGGCCTAACGCTGAGTCAAAAATTTATCAGTGAAGCTGGCTGGATTGAAGTTTAAAGTCAAAACGGGATCCAAAACTTGAATTTTGCTTCTGAAAACAGAAGCAGCTATTTTATCACTCCTTTTAGGGGAAGAAACTAATCACTAAAACTGATTTAACTTAGAGTTGCAGTCATGGGTCTCTTGGCACATGTTGTTGACCAACAGACCTCTAGAAAGCATACCACAAACCCTATAGCCATTGTTCAGTCACTGTTTACTCCTCGGCAGCCTTTACCAATTCTGTGGCATCAGGACTGTAACAGAGCTTCCTTCTTATGGGCACTACTCTTCGATGTGTAAAAAGTACTCCATAAAGTACAGCAGAATTCTATAAAACTTGCAACAAGACTACCAATTTAATACTACTAGGTCTTAAACAAAAATATCATTCTAAGAAAAAAAATGTACACCAGAGTGAATTTATGCTGATAGGCTTTTTTTAATACCAGGCTTTGTAAAAAGCATGCGGGAATATCTATATTATACTAACATACATGCACACACACAATCTCCATTTTGGGTTTAATCTATTCCAGTTCCTCCTTAGCCAAATGTACCAGATGATATATCTAAAACAACAAACATAAAAACACCCCAACAAACCCACCACAGGGAACCTTAAAGAATGGAAATAACATTCAAATGAAATACATTTTTAATTATTGGATGATTTTGTCAATACAAAGACTTCTCAGATCAACTTACGTTACTTCTTACAGGCATAAGAGTCAATCTGATAAGTAAGACTCTGCACCAGAATGCAAGGGGCTGGTTTCTGTTATTTATACCACATCAGATTTGGCAACTCCCACAGCTTTCCTACCTGTAAGAAGGGGGATAACACCTACCTTTTTTATAACAGGAACCCCTCTCAAATCCCTATAGGTCACTGCAAAATCACTGAAGTCAAAGTCTTGTTACAGTGTATGTGTTGGCAAAAGAGGTTTATTGAATGCTGTACTTTATTTTGGTTATGAAACATTAACAGGAATGGAAATTGTCAATGTGTACCAATGGGGAAACAATCTTTGAATACAAACATTGTTGTTCAGCTCCCCAGCTGATCAGACTTGACAGAGCTTCTATGAAACCCATGGAGCCATGCCAATTTAAACCAACTCCGGATAGAGCCTTGTGTTTAATAAGTTTCACATGTCTGATGTTTTAATAAAAGTTAAAAAAAAAAAAAGAGAATATTCTTTATTATTAAAAAGTTATGCTCTGAATGGTTAGCTATCCAGTGATAATATTACAGCTTTGTGCATTCAGCCCACTATAGTACATACCCTACACACGCGCTCTCATATCTTCTCCCTGTCCAACTTTAGTTCCCACTGTGAAGAGCAGCAGAAGGCTGATTTGAAAAGAAGTGAAATAGAACCAGGTAGATTAAACTAAATACCTCACATGTGAAGAGTATTAAGATTTATCAAGCTTGTAAAAAACATTATCAACCAGATACTTTAACATGTAGAAGACACATGATAGGTGCTACTCACCAGCGACTTGGAAGCTTATTGGACTATGCCTGCATTGGTAAACTGATAACAAGGCAAAGACTGCCAAGACTGCCACAGCTTGGGATACTATAACAACCAAAAAAATATTTTTTTAACATTCTTTACTGCAAAAATTAGAGAAGCAAACACAAATACACATTAACAGACAGCTCTGCTCTTTTTAGTACAGCCAGATTGTCACTTTCAGGAACAACTAGCAGTGGCCAGCCATGTGGCTCCCACTACCCAAAGCTGGAGTAGGGAAGAGAGTCAAGAACATCCTTAAAAACTGGAAGGATTTTTAGATTTTCATTAACCAGATAAAAGCTCTATGACTAAAATGTCATTAAATGGTACATTTTTCAGAGTAATGCAAAGGTTTTCATTGAGTAACCAATGACCTTCTGTCCAGAGGGTTCTTAGTCTGGAAGAGCACTTTATTTGACCACTTCAAAATCCGCAGTAACGCATGTATAAGGTTGCACACCTTCCAAAAGTTCTAGAGTTGAAACATCCTAATTCATGTCACTGGCTGTACACTCAGCAACAAACTCTAACTGAAGCCAGCCTTTAAGACTGGGGAAGCTACACAGGGCAGAAGTCACATTTACCCACTTGTCCAACAGCATTAACCACACGCAGCACTTTTGTCCTTGTTCACCAGAACCTGTGCTGGTTAAAGCTAGCTTCCCGTATGGCAGTAGCTGATTATTGCCTCTTGCAGGAAGGAGAGATGGGTGCAAAACCTCTGCACAGCCTGAAGGTTTGGCAGGCACTGCCTTCTACAATGGGCTATAAAAACACGAATGCTTTGGCCACTACCTCAAAAAAAGACTCTCACTAATATTAATGGGAGACATTTCAGCAACACTTAGGACCTCTTATTGTGAGGACAGTATCTCCCAGAAACCCCTCCCTTTTAATGGGAAAAATTCCCATTAAAGAGTAATCGCAGCTATTTCTAATTAATATCTGAACAACCATTAATGATTCGTTTAGATTGTCCAAATAATCAACTTCTCCCATTAAAAACAACTTTAAGATACTTTTTAGAAAAATCCCCCACACTTTCTTAATGGAAAATTAAGAAGTCTATGCACACTTTGTTTGTCAGTTACAGCACATCCCTGACTTCATTTGCAGATCTGGTATTTCTTGTCAGGGGCCAAAAGACACAATGCCATATACACTCCCAGCGAATGTCAACAAGTGCACCACAGTTCACATGTTCCATTCGAGTATTCTAAATTCACACAACAGGCAGAACTCACCAGTCAGTGAAGTGAAGGAAGTGGCTAAATGGGCTGTCTAGGACAAGGAGCTATTGTTACGGAATGAGTTTAAAGTTGGTATTTAAAAAAAAAAAAAAAAAGAGTGGCCAGCAAAAAAATCTATAATGAATTAAGTAGAATCAATATTTGCATAAGACCTTGATTTTGTCTTTTGAGGACTTCAGAAAACTGTTACACTTCTGGCACATTGCCTATATACTATTCTTCCTTTCGTAAAATTAAAAAAAAAAAGGTTCATTTTCTTTTATAAGAAGGGAGTAAGTTTGGGACCGTATATTACAAAAAAGTACTGAGAGAGACTCTGTTAACAAAGCCCTGACTATACACACTTCCCTAACAAATCCCTTTGACAGATTCCACTTTGATAATCAAACAACATTGTGGTGAATGGAGTTACATCCAGTTGGCTGCCAGTCACGAGCGGTGTTCCCCAGGGCTCGGTACTGGGGCCAGTTCTGTTTAATATCTGTATCAATCATCTAGATGAGGGGATCGAGTGCACCCTCAGTCAGTTTGCAGACAACACCAAGTTGGGTGGGAGTGTTGACCTGCTCGAGGGTAGGAAGGCTCTGCAGAGGGACCTGGACAGGCTGGATCAATGGGCCCAGGCCAACTGGATGAGATTCCACAAGGCCAAGTGCCGGGTCCTGCACTTCGGCCACAACAACCCCATGCAGCGCTACAGGCTTGGGGAAGAGTGGCTGGAAAGCTGCCCAGCAGAGAAGGACCTGGGGGTGTTGGTCGACAGCCGGCTGAACATGAGCCGGCAGTGTGCCCAGGCGGCCAAGAAGGCCAATGGCATCCTGGCCTGTATCAGAAAGAGTGTGGCCAGCAGGAGTAGGGAAGTGATCGTGCCCCTGTACTCGGCACTGGTGAGGCCGCACCTCGAATACTGTGTTCAGTTTTGGGCCCCTCACTACAAGAAGGACGTCGAGGTGCTGGAGCGTGTCCAGAGAAGGGCAACGAAGCTGGTGAAGGGTCTGGAGAAGAAGTCTTATGAGGAGCGGCTGAGGGAACTGGGGTTGTTTAGCCTGGAGAAAAGGAGGCTCAGGGGAGACCCCATCGCTCTCTACAACTACCTGAAAGGAGGTTGTAGTGAGGTGGGGGTCGGTCTCTTCTCCCAAGTAACAAGCGATAGGACAAGAAGAAACGGCCTCAAGTTGTTCCAGGGGAGGTTTAGGTTGGATATTAGGAAAAATTTCTTCACCGAAAGGGTTGTCAAGCATTGGAAGAGGCTGCCCAGGGAAGTGGTGGAGTCCCCATCGCTGGAGGTATTTAAAAGACCTGTAGATGTGGTGCTCAGGGACATGGTTTAGTGGTGGACTTGGTAGTGCTAGGTTAACGGTTGGACTTGATGATCTTAAAAGGTCTTTTCCAACCTAAAGAATTCTATGATTCTAACATGGAAAACTGATGCCTGGTTGTGGAGATCATTAAAGATTATTTGGCATTCTCATAAAATGGAGTTAACCCTATTTTTTTGCCCAAATTCTACTCAGAATAACTAGATTACGTATAATCACCTATGCAACTTCCAAACGGAGAAGCTACTACTTGAGTTATTTTGTAATATTACTTACAACAAAAGGTTGAATAGGGTGATAAGCAGAAATCAGTCAGTCCTCACTGAAACACAGCTTCAGAGATAGTTGCATTTCACTGTAGTGCATAAGCAATCCTTACAGCCAGCAGAGTGTAGAGTGCCTTTTGCTTTGTGTACTCTTAACAATGAAATGCAACATATAATAGTAAAGATGAAATCATTATATATTCTGCATAAGACTGAATGTACAGCTTTCACCCTTCATTTAAACACTATTTAATTCAAGTAGGTCAGGGAGGAATTTGGCCCTCAGTATATTTAATGAAAATTCACACAAATAACCTTACATTAATTCTTAACTGTGCATATTTAGCTATTCAACCATTTTATTTCATATACAATCTACTCTAAAAACCTCAACACTAATTATTTATGAATTACAGCTCCCCTCGCCCAGTGGCAATCAGCTGAGTGTACACAGATTCAGTCTGGGGTCACTTACAGGGGCTGTTTCTCCATAAGAGTCACGTAGACCCCAGTAACTTAAACTCTTTCATTAAGTTTTCTTGGAAGTGGTTAGACCTTAAGCCATAAGACTGCAGAAAACTCATGCTTCATCAGTTTTGTGGATAAGGAATTTCATTCTGGAGCTATTAATCAGGCACTTTGCACAAAGTCATTCAGAAAAAGTGAAGTTGAACTTGTCCTTTTTCATATAAAAAAATATGTAAGCACATCTCCCCTCTCCCCAGCCCAGCTGCTAATCAAGAGGATAAGAACCTACAGCTTCTACCAGGTACTGTCAGACTTTTAGCCTAACCAGTGCAGGCTGCTCCTTTCACATGAAGTCACATATTCAAGCATCTACATGTACAGAAACATGGCAGCTGTTAATAGAAAAGCTGTGCTAACATAATGTAATGTAAAGTCTGCCTGAATACAGCTCAATGCAAGTATAATTGTAAAACAGTCTGGTATAATTGGGAAACAACTTTTAGAATCCCCATAGCCTGGAGTTTCTCTCTGAATTGAACGATATTTTCTTAGGAAACAGACCTTCACAAATGGCACTATTGCTTCTGCATGACTTACCTTGCATGTCAGAGTGATTTGCGAGCTTTAATTTAGAGATGTAAGTAGTTTATCATCGCACATTTAAACAGTTAAAGAACACATATCAAGCAAAACAATATTTAGAAATCTAAGGCTACCACAACACCAGTTTGCATCATTACAATAAAGTCTATCAATTCAGTAAACATGAGAAACAAATTATGAAGTCCTCCCTACACAAACAATACGACTTCGCAGGAGGGAAATCCCTGCTTTTCATGCTGTTCCCTCTATTCAAAGTCCAAGTATTTCTAATGGAAATTTTGTTTGCTATGGAGATGATGATTCAGCCTTCTTTTTCAATCACCAGCACATCACCATACTTACAGCAAGTGCACAGATTTAGAGGAGGGTGTGAAGATCTCTCTTTAGGGTTTAATACTCAAGGTTGCATACATTTTTAAAAGTATCCCATGAGCTAAGAGGAAGTAAGAGCAACTTCTAAGCCAAGGCTCTGAAGTCTGAGCTACCAAATTAATTGATGAAGCATACCAACTCTGGGGTATCAGAAGACAAGCTACAGAATGAAATGCTGATGACAAACAAGATGCACCTGACTTTCTGGAATGGGAAATTCTGGTATAGGTGAACTCTAGCAACAGGTAAAATGAGCAGGCTGTTACCTGCAGTACAAGCTGCTGCCAGGCGGTTGCCAGTGGCTGACCATTGCCAATGTTGCAAATGCTCATTCGGTCTGCTGGCAGATTGGCACGCTCTAGTTGCAAGGAGACATTGCGCCGCTCTTCCTCAAGTGCACGGGTAAGCCGCTCGAAACGAGCCTCTTGCTCTTTAACAGATGCTAAAATGCTGGCAGCAGACCTGATATCATAGTCATCCATGATTGTTTTCAAATGCTCCTGCCTGTTAACTGACCAGGGCAAATGAAAAGGGTTAGGTAAAGGGGTGGGGAGGGCACAGGTCAGAGGTTAAAAATAAAAATGCACATTGTTAGTCACCCTACTAAAATACTGTTCACTCTAAGAAGCAAACTGCAGTACTCCTTTCCATCTATTGATTTGATTTTAAATTAAAAGTAATTAATCCAAGGTTGCCCTGTTAAAAAAAAAAACAAACCCACATGCTCACCTTGTAAAGAATTTATATTTAATTCCTTTGATCTTTTTGCTAAAATTGCTCTGACAAGGGTTTTCATCCCTCTTGCAAAGCTAATTTCACTGTGCAAATAATAATGTACTTAAAAGAAATATATTAAAAAAGATACAGATTTGGAGGGAATGAGGAACACAATCTTTCTCACTATAGACACCTGGAATTTTTGTCTTTAATAGCACAAGTGAGAAGCTTAACATTTTTAAAGACAGAAACTTCATGGTGCAAGACAACAGTTGTGTCCATTTTTTCCAAGTGAATGGAACCTCCCCCAAATTTAGCAGACAGTAGCTGAAAATAGTTTTCATTTTTAAATTATAGAGTTCACTGTAATATGGAAGATATTTTTAAATGCAGACAGTGCAATTGCAGTTGAAATGTGCTTGATGATTTCAGCATGGTAGCCAATGAAACAGTCCTTCATGCAGCTGTTCGATAATAATGCAAATGAAAAAGCCAAAATCAAACATCTTCCACGGAAAACACACAGGACTGCTTGTCTCTCAACGCAGAAAAAAGAACAACTCAGAAACCAGCTAGATGGGATAGATCTTCTGCCTTATGTCTTCTCTAGCAGGGTTATGAAGTATTCCATTTAAAACCCTATCTCCATCTGTATGGTACATGCAGCAAAACTCCCCACTGACTCCACAGATCTATAATGTGAACATCATTTAAAATGTTTTCATAAGAGTATAAAATCAGCAACATAATATAAGCTTAAATGGTGGCTTCAACAGAACCCTTTCACTAAAGCTAAACAAGTAACTAGTTTACTACTATTTACTACTAAACTACTTAGAGCACCTCTGAGATGAGCACAGAGGCAGAATTTTCTCCAGCTCCTGTACTTCAAGAACAGTTCATATTCTGCGCTGAGAGTTACGTCCCTAGAAATTGTCCCTTGATGTGCAAATCAGGAGCGATTCTTCCTGCTATCAGAGATTCCTTGTTTTCCACCTATCAACAAGGATTTCCATGAGCACTGATAGTACCAAACACTGGTTTCCTGAAGCTTTGCATTTCATTGTTCAGCGCCTTTAGATGATGCACGCTCTTGACTGATGTTTTCCATGACTGTTACATTTATCGGGTCTCTCCCCTGTGCTGATCCTTTGGTAGCTAATGATAACATGGTCATATACTGTTATGTTCCCAAAAGAGGGATATTAGTAGATATTAAGCTGCATGTTTTTACAGTTTGTTGGAAACTCCTAAGTAGGCCCGAGGTCTCCCTTCTTTTGTCATACGTGGTTGAAATCATCCAACAAGCCCAAAAGACGCTGGGGCAGAAGTAACAGACCCAAAACCAATGACGTACACCTTGATTTCATGGGAAATAACCTGCCACTAGCTCTGTGGTTCACTGTTAACTCCTAGGGAGTTGCTGTTGAAAGGAATCAGGGCGATATGAAATCACGTTGGAAACAGTGTAAGGATTACCATGTATTAATCTCATAATGTTTACATATAACCATGATTCGAGCCTTTCATGTTTTCAGACCAGTAAGCAGAAGTGACTTTTCTCATTTTTGCATTGATTTAACTTCTACTGAGATTCTGAAAGAAAACAAAAAACCACCAAAGGGTTTTCCAGATGTCGCAAACTAGTCAAATATAGACCAAGCTGTCAACTTCAGAGACCTTCCACACTGAACCTTGTTTTGCTAGATTATTAAAAGTCTATAAAACCTTCAGAGAGTACATTGGTTTCTGCAAAGGAGAATCACAACCGTCTAAAAGGATAGTGTGACTCACAGGAAGCCTGTATAACACAGGACAGGACTGCGTGACTCACCTGCTGCATCTCAGCATGATTTAGCCCTGGCACAGCTACACATAAACACAGCCAGACTTTCTGGACCTAAGCTGGCTCATGTGCATGTTTCTGCTTTTGTGCTTCCCTGCTTTGCACAGATGGAGACAGCTCTGTTTGTTGTCTTTCCGCCCAGTAGTGCAGACATGCTCGCAGACTCCTTAGAGGGAGTGTGAAATAAGTGGGACTTCACAGACCCAGGCGCTAGTCATATTTTGGGAAAAACATACATGGGGGTTGGGGTGGGGGGCATTTCTAACTATGTATTCTTAAAGACAGCTACCTGCTTACTAATTGTCACTGCCCTTATGCTAGAGCAGAGGAACAGCCTGACTGACACACAGATCCAAATACACCTCAGATGAGGGGATGCTCCAGGCCCAAGAAAAAAAAAAAGAATCCGGATGGGTCAGGGGTTAATGAATGGAGACAGGCTCCTTAGAGATGCTGCAGAGCAGGAACTCAAGTTTCCTCAATCACTCCCCACAGGGGTCCATCTTTCAGGCAATTCACTGTCTGCAGCTAAAACAGCTCTTTCTCACATGCGACTATGATATGACATAGCCGTTATCTTTTGGGGACCCAAGAGGTTGGATACTTCTATGGACTAATTTCAAAAAGTGAATCAAGTAGGGATGTAGGAAGAA
Source organism: Aptenodytes patagonicus (assembly GCF_965638725.1). NCBI lineage: Eukaryota > Metazoa > Chordata > Aves > Sphenisciformes > Spheniscidae > Aptenodytes > Aptenodytes patagonicus. Next base: position 893,559 of record NC_134963.1, read on the forward strand.
GATGACAAGATGTAAACTACAGTAACGAAATTTAAAAAAACAGGTTCCCTTTAGAATATATAATGCAAGTTTCTGTTCTAAGGAAAAGCATTACCAATAGCAGCATGAAAAATCGAGAAGCACCTCCTCTAATACAGATTCTGAAGCAGTAACAACTTTAATAATAAAAGTCAGAGTTGATGACTGAGCTGGTATATAACTTTCAAGTCACATTCTGAGAATGTGACAAAGATCCCATTCAGAAAATCCTTAATGAGCTATAAGCCCTTGATGCCACACATGAGAGAACCTAGAAAATTTGGGTTCTATAAATGGTACAAATCTCTAGAGAGCTACAGAGATCTCCATGCAGAAAATATAATGTTAACCTCCCTACAATCATAAATACTGTGCTTTTCTCTGTGCAAAGAAAAACACAGGCAGAAAATAAACTATATAAATTTTCAGATGTACAATTAGCGACCATAAAAATCCTAACTACTATGCAGAAACAACAGCAGGACCAATAACTGCCTTTTAAGAACTGTGGGACAAAGGCAGACTTCTGCATTTCAAATGTTTTATTAGCAGATAAATTCTTGCTTGCTGTTGATTGCACTCCCAATTATTTACCCAGGGTTTCAACAATTTACATTATCAGCAGTCTAGACTAGAGCAGAAAAATAAAAGTACTGACTCATGAGTTAGTTACTGAGGCTGCCACTTGCAATTTGCTATCATTTGTAAATAAATTCAAGTGCACATTGAAAAGGGTATAAATAAATGAAAACATTAGACCTATAGCAGCCAGGTAAAGATTATTCCTTAGACTGCACTTCTAAACACAGCAAACAGTTGCCTACAGAGTGTCAAAGGCTACGCTGACAGCAGCAAATCTCTCTCCTGCCTACGTGACTCTAAATATATTAGTGTTGCGTTAGAGTTAGAGCAAAGTAAGAGGATCTGTTTTGTCAGACTGTTCATATGAAGAACTAATGCATCATATGGCCTCCTGTAAGTCAATACAGCTTAAGTGCTCAATAGGGATGAAAATCACCCCCCAAAAAGGGGGTCCTACGCACTACTAATACCCCAGCTCTTTGAAGGCTCTTGGAAACACTGACATGCCTATGGTCACTTGGTACTCTGCAAAAAAAGTGAGTAAACCATGCACGCTAATTTTGCTAATATAGGATGTAGCTGATAGTCAAGAGTTTTTAAAGAGCCCTTGAGATTAAGAGGGGTCAAGTTCTGTGAGATTTGGGCACCTAAATCCTAATGGTCCCGGAGAACCTCAAATCACCTGCACTTTTCAAAGTATTCTTGACTGAGCTGCGTTTGAAGAGAACAGTGTCCACCAGTCAGCTACAGAACATCGCAGAGGCATCTCTCAGCAGGAGGGGAAGTAGCTCTCGGGGCACACAGGAGATTTCTCAGGTCCAATAGTCTGAATACTGAGCATAACTGTCCCACTATTGCTCTCTCCCAGCCCAATTCAAATCCACTAGGTCCTGCTGACAAGAGATGGTACTATGATGAGCAACAAGAAGCTTGTACATACAGCAAATCAGCAGCTGTAGGAGCAAACATGAAGGCCTGTGAGCATGCATGGAAACAGTAGCTATGCGCTTCTACAGGGAAGAAAACCATCAGAATAAAAGCAAAAATGGGGCTTAAATAATCTACGGAACTGAAGCATAATGCATGCTAATTATGTTTTCACCCTGAAGTGTCACAAGACATGAGTAGCATAAAATGACTGTTAGCCCCCATGCAATATCGGAAAGCATGCAGAGAAAACCAAGCGATACACACCTAGTGGATTACTGGGGTCTGAACGTTAGAGCTGCTGTGACATCCCCCACTAAGACCAGAAAAGTATGGACAAAGCAGGAGAGCAGCCTCAAACAGAACCAGCTACAAGGGAGAGGAAAGAGAAGACAGAGTTAGTTAATAAGGTATTACAGCCTCTTCTGTACACAGTCATCTCCCAGGTTCTCCTCGCTATGTTGTATAAATTATTTATTATACTGTTTTCCTCCTAACTTGGAGGAAACAGAAACAATATTCAGAGAAGCCAATCCTGAGACTCGTAAGGAAAAAAAAAAAACCACCCTGGTTAATCTGATTTGTTATCAGTGATCAATACTTGCATGTTCCTTCGAGACTTACTGTTAATGTCCTAAATCAGGGAAAACTCTGGACTGGAATGAGGATGTTGAATGTTACAAAACTGGACATTGTAGCCAAACATTTTAAAACACAGAAACCTAACATGATGCTCTCAGAAATGAGAATAATTATTTAGGCACGCAACTTTAGGCCCCATGTCTGATGTATGAGCCCCCAAATGGCTCAAGATCATTTCATAGATACCTGTTAGAGAGGGTACATTAATTTCTAAAAGATGGACACTGCACAATAGCTTACAGCCACTTTGTTTGTTCTACATGTCTGTAATTTGATCCTATATGAAACCCAAGCGAAAGTAGGTTTTGGGATACTAGGTCATCCGTGTAGCTCTGTAAATCACTGACCTGTTTTGTCTTAAAACAGTTAGCACCAAAACTTCGCTGGGTCAGTGACTGCAAATTTAGTACCTGTTTTTGCTGGAGAATGTACAGAACAGAATCCATTTCGCAAAGGCATGGTTCTGTGAAGCAGTATATCCAGTTTTAAGCTACTACCACATCAAAAATGCTGCAACCACATGGCATGAAATGCAGAGCCAGTACAAACTCTGGTTCAAATGTTTTAGAACATTTTCAGAGAGTAATTTTGCCCCAGCAGATTTTATGCTTGACCAGGTACTGTCTGCCTTCCTGAAGCTAGCATAAACAAAATTTCTTGTGTTTCAGCCAAGTTACCAGAAATACGATCCTTTCTTTGCATGGATCCAATCTCAAAGGACGTGGAACCATCACGCCAAAAAACTCGTTTTTCTTAGACTGACAGAAATAAATTCTATGCTCAGAACTTACTAGATATAACAAAGCAGTGCAAAGATATGCCCAAAGATGAAAGTCAGGTGGCAGAGTGAGAGAACGACTAATTCTCAAGTAAATGACCAGCAGGAATAAATTAAGCATAATTCAGTTTCTACAGATAAAAGAGCAACACTGTGGAAAGTAAAATAAAATATATATATATTACACATAACAAATTCCAAATAAACTGCTTCTCAGACCTTATGGCGAAATCTATCCTGAGCCTGGCTCCTCTCGTTGCTGCTCGGTTGACTGAGTTCTAATTTGACCCTTACGTGACAATCTCCGCCAATGAATAGCAATGAGGAATTCACAAAGAAAGCTATTTCAATATAGTTCTCTCATAGGCACAGACAGACATACTGTGTTGGTGTCAAAAGAAACAAAAAAAAGCTGGTCAGGGTTTTTTTGTTCCTTTGGACAGAAGCAGTCTGTGAAACAAGGCTTGAACTAGGGAAGGAACAAGGGCAGAGGAAATGCTACCAGGAAAACTCCTTCAGAAGGAACTTTGGATCTTAAGGACATAGCAATGAACACTGCAGCTCACCAGTTCTATTACTGCAGAAAAAATGTCAGTGTGTAATATTTGAGGTTTTACATCAGTAGGAAATTTCATCCGATCATCCAGCAGGAATCATTTTGTAGAAATAAATAAATTCTGTGACTAAATTTGCAGAATATCAGACTACGGTCTGGGTTTGGCAACGCCAACAAAAGAATCCAGACACACATACATCTTTGTATGCGCAATACAGTTCCAACACTTCACTCACTACAGAACTGGCTCTGGTCAGTAGCACCATAACATCTCCAATCTTACCATAATCCTTCCCAGTCCATTTGAAAATTAATACTTTAATTAACCTCTTAATTAAAAGCACTGAAATCATATTGTATTAACTTACAAAAGATACAGTTCTCAGCAAAAAAGAATACAGAATTTTCTTATATCTAATACATTCTCTCTCGTGGATTAGTCAGTGCATGTTTAAATGATACCAGTCGTCTTTCTACAGCTTCCCTTCAGTAACGATTCCTCACTTCAGCAGTTTGCTACTAGGAATTTTTTGGGTTTTCCTTCCAAAAATTCATGCAGTGTTTTCAGGGCTTGGTGATACAGTGTGCCTACATAGCTTTAATTATACTGTTGCTCTATTTCCCTAATAAGATACATTTCAATTGCTATACTGTACTCCCAAATGGAAAGGAAAATAAATTAGAGCAATACAGAACACCTTTATAACAACTGCATACATATAATAGCATAAATAACTCAGTAATGCATTAAACTTCAAATTGAAATATTTTTACAAGGGCAATTTTTAAAGTAAATGTTTTAGCCTATGATTAGTTTTAGCCAACGTAAAAAATTTCCATTTCTCTTTGAAATTTATCATTCATAGACCAGAACAGCGTAACAGCACCTTTCTGAAGCAGAGCTCTTGCTCTCCAGGACCTAAGAACTTGTCTACACTGAGTAAGCTGAAGTCTTCTTTCACAGAGCACTCATTATGCCACACTTCCTTCAAAGATCAGTGTTTGTGTTAATTAAGCATAGAACAGCACAGCAAAGCGGCATCACGTTACCTCACACCTACTAAGTGTCCACACTAAGGTTTAATGGGGTATGCGATAGTCTATAAATTCACACTGTGCACTGTAAATCCTCTGTGTAAAGAAACACTCCCCATATATTTTCATGTGAGTGTCTAGGCGGAATAGTTTTTTTAAAAATCTTGTAAATATCAAAAGACTGAACAACGTAGAGATGGCTGAATTCTGACTTTAGTACACATCTGCTGAATTTGAATGTGACAGTTAAAATCCCTTGCTATTGTTCTATCTCAATAAGTCTTAATTCTGTCAACTCAGCCACGACTATGAAAATATTAGCATTAATATTTCATTCCCTACATAAAGAGAATCACTGTTTTGCACAACTTAATTTCTATTTATCTACTTTAGTTGGGTGGCATTTGGGAGACAGCACTCCCCTCCCCCCCGTATCAAGAAGCCAAGTCTGAAGTAACCAGCTGAGCTGAATGGTGTGCACAAATCTCATGGAAAAATTCAGAATTTTTTGAAGATTTCAGCAATTCCATTTGCTTAATACTGTACATTATAATGAATAGGCCTATGTTTACATATCCCCAGAAACTTTTATATTCCTCTTTATATTTTTTGTTTTTCTACAGAAATAAAATGCAACTGGGAAGTTAAAGCTAGAATGAACAAGATCATACTTTGCTATCTCTTTTGGAATATGAATAGTAAATTTGCTGCTTCTCAAACCTCTGACACCTTTTCTTCTGCCTTGGAACTTTCCAAACATGATTGTTACCGGCTTGATTAGTTCACAGGCCGATCACTTTAACACCATAGAACACATGTCATTGCATCCTAAAGCTGCTGCATGTCATTGATTTTTCAAAGGTCTCCCCCACTGAAATCAATAAGGAGTTCTACTTAAAAATTGATTGCACTTTGTGGTCCCTTTCTGCTTCATGTATATGCAGGTTTCCAAGTATTCACATAGATGCTTTTAGCAGAAGCTATACGGTACCAAGCTTCACCACTTCCTCTGACCCCAATCTGATTCTCACTGACATCAATAGACAGTTTAACCACTGTGCTTCCACTGCGAGCAGAAACAGACAATCTGTGCAAACTTTTATCAAGTAGAAAATTCCACTATAACCATTTTACTAGAATACTGTCTTCCAAGCAGCTAGGAAAAAAAAACCAAACTCAAGCAATACAGCTTATGTGAATGCTAGATAGTATCAGGCATTAAATTAACTATCAATGCATTGTTGTCTGCATAGGGTTGTATGGATGGACTGGGTCTGATCTCATTTTCAACAGAAATACTTCCTTACCGTAGAGGCTACCTTGCAAGCAGAGCCACCAAAAATCAATAAGTCTATTCTTAGAACAGGGCTATTTCAATGAGAAAGAGAAAAAGATAAAGATCAAAAGCAGCATAGTTCATAACTTCACTCCCTAGTTCTTCCCCTAGTATTTTAAAGCTTGGCTTTGGCCATAAATAAGCCAATCACATGAACAAACTGTTACAACCTTATGCAATTACTTCCACAGAATACTTAAAAGATTTCACTAAACAATATACAAGTATCCTCATTTTTCTTGGCTTCTAGATGTTTTGAGTTTTGGTAAAAGGGCTTCCATTTTAAGAGAAAAGCTACTGACAGAAATGCAGTCTGAAACTGTGTGTGTGTGTGAACCTACAGCTGAAAACAGCCATATATTTACAAGCATTAAATCTCCATTTCACAAAACGTAGGAACAAGAGAGTCAGTGGGTAGGCAGCAATTTCCATAGCCAGACCAGTTTCTCATTGGCAAAATGGAATAACTGAAATATTACAGCAAGGCTGGAAAATCCTGCAGATGGTCATAATCATCCTTTCATAAAAGAGATTATTGTGCTATCTTCTAACAGATAAAATAAATAACAAAATGGCAAGCAACAAAGATCAGGTCAGCTGTGCAGTTAGGTTGACCAACAGCCTGCTTCATCTGTTCCAAATGATACAATAACGGTGTCAGTAGACAGTGTATTTAAACTAACTGCCATTAGTTAGAAAATGGTCATTTCACCACACGGTTTGAGAGGAGAGGAAAAAAATCCAACTGTGACCCCACAGAACAGTGAGTGTTTAAGCTCAGCAACAGATGTGTCAAATGAATTATCCCAACCATGAGGAGTTAATTGATGCTATAAATAGTACTCTGCAGACAAAAAACCCCAAAAAACTCCACTTAATTCTTGTATCCAAAGCACACAGTCTAGCTTTGCTTATCAGTTAACTATTTTCCTTTAAAGAAGTGGGCTTGGGTGTTTTACATGTAGATTAACACAGAGAGATAATTTGATTTCAGGCTATTGAGAGATTTCCTTCCTTTTATGTTTCAGAACAGGGCTGCATGCAGCTAAATGAGATCCGTAGATTACAGCAGAAGAAAGGCTACATAGCTACATTCCTGGGTAATAACGAATGTTTTTAATTCTAGGGCTCCAATCTCAGGGTTTATGAGGGCATTTCCAGTTACTACTTTTAAGATTAATGCAAATAAATGCATCAAAAGGAAATAGATCTTTTAATCCATCTGAATCAAATACTTAATATCTCCCATAGCATTTTATGCCAATAAACAAACTGGCATTGCTAGGGGGGGGGAAAAAAAAAAATCACAGTTCTGAAGTGTTCAGAGCAAGCATCTTCCCTGTGGTTTTCTTACTGCTTTCAGGAGAAAAACCAAAACAAAAACCCCTCTCCTGTTTTTCTAAACACGTGTCTTGTTTAACTCTCACAGTCATATCTAGTGGCTTGTGTGGCTGCTCTATTGCTCCACCAGGGAACTGAAAACATTAGTATAAACAGGAAAGGAAAAATGTCAATATTCATGTTTAATTCTGGAAGCTACTAAATCAAATTAATTTTATCAGCTGCTTACCAACCAATCCTACTGCGTTACTCTCCCATATTTCAACCTCTCTCATTAAAAACAACCAGATTTTGACCTTACATTGCTTTAAACCAGGAACAGTATCAATGAAGAGGAGATTAAAGCAATACAAAAAGAGGGAAGAAACAGAACGAGGCCCACTAGCTCTAATTCTCTCCAGTAACATCTGTCTCATTCTAAATCAAGTATTTTTTTTCACAAAGCTAAATTTGGAAGCCTGAGGCACTAAGTAAACCTACTCCATTAGACCAAAACTATAGATCTGCTTTCTGCAACTCTATGTGCAGATTCAAAGATGGCAGTGATAGACCCTTCACTGTTTCAGCATCTGTGTATTTAAAATGCAGTCCAAGTTCATTTTACCCGTGTAAGTTTAGGATGCAATCCAAGTTTGTGCTGATTAACACCACAGCTTTTTAGTGTTACAAGGCAAACAAGCATTTGAGAACTAATAAATAATATCTGAGCAAAATAAAAGTATTTAGCTCATCTGATGTCTTGAATAATTATCCAGCTCATGCATAAACATATAAAGGCAGGAAAAACAGATACATTTTAATGATAGTCTCAGAGAGACTCATCATTCCATAGGATGGATTTTGGCGTGTAACATCTCTCTAACATTGCCAACAGAACAGTCTTTGTTACACATTGGAAAAACGTCCTGCTCCAGAGCGTTGCCGCCTGTTCGAGGGGCAGAAACAATGTCACAAGAACTGCCAATTTAACTTACCTGTTTTCAGGCGCAAAACATTGCTGAATCTTCAAAGCAGAAATCTTTATCACTGAGAAGCATTTTCTATTCTATTAGCCAAGCATATTGGCTTCTTTGGGGTTACACTGGCCGTCAAATAGCCTTCAGAGAATCATGTCCAGGACGTGCCTCGTCCATATCATTGGGTAAATCAAGATGCCATAGTAACCCCATTGATTAGTCCAGACTCAAGCGTTCTTTACTCATTTAGATCTTCACTTGCATGAAGCAGAAATGCAGTGCTGTGCTTAGTCTGCAAAGTGTTACATTCGTACATTTATCAAAAAGTATTTTTATTACATCACTGCAAATAGCAATTTTCACAACTAAGATTCATATCTTTATTATAAGAGCTTTTTATTCATTGGCTTCTAGCTCTATCAAAATTTAAACGTTTGGGCTGAAGTTTTCCCTGGTAGATCTTTCCTTTAGGCTTTATTTGTCTTTTAGGAAAACTTCAGCTAGAATAATTTGACTGTCACTCATATCAGTTAGGGAAATCTTTGTGCAAGTTTCTTCTGTTAGTGGCTCTGAAGACACGGTCAAGCAGCCTGCTCTCAGTCGGCAGCCCTACGGCTGGCAGCACAGCACCGGGATATGGTGTCTCCCTTCTGCTCCGTATGCGGCTGAAAGGGTGGCGGAGGTCACCACAACCTTGCAGCTGGCAACATACCAACACCCCTGCTGAACCCCCAGGGATTCCCCCTTCTCCCTATCCCTCTTTTCCTGCCTATAAAACCTATTCTGAATTTGACCTTATCATAAGCCTCCATTTCAACTGGACAACGACCACATTTAAACTGTCGTCTGTGCTGAGGTTGACCCTGACCTGAAAATCAGTAGAAATTGCGGAAAGTATTGGATTTAGGGGTTCACTATCAATTGTCTTTTGGACAGATCGTTTTCTTCCAGATAGCTATAGTTAGACACTGACCTCATCCCTTCCAAGGCTATCCTACTTTTGTATCTTTGACTAAATCTTCATGCTTTTTGTAGCTTATATCGCACATCAATAATATTTCTTCTTTCCAGGAATGCACTTATCACTAGTGCCTAATTACAGTTATTTGGAAGCAGAAATATTTCTTTCAGATCACTGAAGATCTGCTCCAAGAACCAACTTTCTATTCAAACATCCCTTTTTAATAACCATTCTGCTGGTAACTGCACTGAGTGGGAAAAATAATAATTTTGCTTTAACTGTCTAGCCACTTCAAAAGTTTAAAACAAATTTCCTCTATTATATCAAAATTAAAATCCTGCACGGTATAAATAGGAATGCATTCCAGCTATAATAAAAACTTTTAACTCATTTCATTAAGACTATATAAGTAAACAGAGGTAAGTAGGAGACAATTCCGACAGTAAATACAATGTAAACTCTGTTGAGAATCCTTCCCACAAACGGCTTTGAAACTTTAAATGGGCTATATACACTTTCAGTTTTAACTTATATAAAAGGGACAGTGTTTAATCTAAAAATAATCAAATGAAAATGGAAAGAACTTTATAAAAATCAGTAACATGATACTTATTATTCAGAGGATTATTTTCAAAGAATGCTTGGCTAAAACTATGATCCACCTACATTGAGAAAAATAAAGCAGTACACAGAAGGGAGTAGTATTTCAGGAAAACAACAGAGTACTTTAATATTTAATCCCATTATTCACCACCAAGCCCTCAGATTTAAAACAGACACACCAAAGTATTGAGATGAATTCACAGCAGCTGAAAATGCTTGCGGTCATCCTCTAAGCAACCAGAGGACTGGCCTTTCCATCTCAAGAGAGGCTAAGACATAGTTGGCAGGGAGGGAATGGAAAGAGGAAGACACATCTTAAGAGCATGACCCTTGCTGCGGAAAGAGGTGGAATGCAGGACATAACCATAGCCTTTAATCTAGCTTGTTCAGGTACAGAAAAACCTTAGGAAAGCACGAGCACAAGCTGAGAATGGGATAGGAAGTGAATGCTTAGAGTCCGCCTGCTGTAAATGTGGCCGTAGGAAGAAGTCATGCAGTAAGAGACATTCCCTGCTCTGTCAGGGGTAGAATGAAACTAAATGAGGATTTCCATGGTAGAAGGAGAAGGGAGACATGGATCAGAGATGGTGTGAAGTCACAAAAGAGAAAATTGTCATCCCTGTTTTCCTCAGCTAGCACTTCAATTTTAGCCTCGCCAGTGCGTCATCTCTCAACACAATATAGAGTTACAGAGGTTCCTGTCCTAGTTCCACAGTTTTAATATTTATCATGGGTATTTCCTTCTTTCTGCTCCTCAACCATTCTACCATTTTAAAACAAATTTTAGTAGGCCTTCAATAGCATGCAAACTAATGAATTTCTGAGAGGTGTAAAGATAATTTAAAAAAATAAAAGGACAATGATTTAAGAACATACATGATGACAAAGCAGCAAAATACTCAAGAGACTTGGTGAGCAACTGCAGAAACACAATACCTTTTATAGTGTTCCTTTCTTGTAGTGGCTTTAAGATAAAAATTCTCCCTCAGTTCGATGATAACTCTGTCAGAGAAACAAAGAAACATAACAAAAAAGACATTTTTATTCCATCTAGGGGAAGCAGGAAGAGGGGATTATTTTTAAATAATTGATAACATTTACATAATACAGTGGAAATCTATTAGTTGTATCTCCCCTTGGTTCCCCTTCCCATCCTGAGTCATGCTGGTGTACAAAAAAGTGTTACTTCCGACATCTATTCCACCATCACCTGAAACCCTATGGAAATCCCACAGAACTGGAGTGTAGAAAGTAAACTCCATAGGGAGAGCTCGTTTGGCTAACTAGCTATTCCAATCCTCTTGATCTCTCTCCAAGTGCCACCCATATGTGCATATATCAAACATTTCCAAACTTAGAATTTAATCCAATATATTTAATTCCCCATTGATTCATAGATTTAAAAGCCAAAAATGTTTCCTTCATAAGCATACACTATAGTATTTTCAGTCATCCAGGTCTAAATACCATCTAGTGACTCTAAAAGTGTCAACTGTGGCTACGTAAATACACCTCATCCTGTCTGACATTTTTTCTTCTAGCAGCAGAAAATAAGAGAAATTAGGGCAGGAAGACATTCACCTTCGCAATTCACCAGAAAGAACTCAACATTTTTCAACATCTCATTTTTTGTTTGAGCTTCAGGTAGTATTCCCATTACAGCATTACTTATCCTAGAAATTTCTCATACAGATAACAAGCAGGATGCCTTGTCTTGGATTCCCAGTCTCTTTCTCTGTTTCTGACACCAAGAACATTTCAAGTAGATGATTCCTGCAGATCATGCTTGCTTAGTTCCACTCAGGCTAAAGTTTACCCATAAAACAGACATGCCACTACCCTTCCACTTCCAGCTTGCAACATGGCTTCATCATTAGACCCTTCCCCTCCGCTCCTCCTTTGGCTGGAAGGTACACTAAGGCCAAATAAATACACCACTGGTCAGCAAGGAAAAACACTTCAACCCTTCAGACTCACTGTAACCAAACAGGTGCTAAAACAAAATTATACATCTCTGATGTAAGATGAGGGTTTCTTTGAAGCCTAATTTCTTTTAGCTTTTGTCTCATAACAAGAATATGACTACCTCTGCTAAGTAGGCTAATTTTATGTATTTTATTAAAATATTCTCCATTTTTAAATCATTAATTATTTCTGGCTTATGTTTAGTGTCACCTGGAGCAGACAAAACCTACTTAAAAAATACTTTGCTTGATTTTTCCTTCCTCCTTTTCCACCTGTATTTTTTCTTTTAGTTGATTCAGCGTCAAGAAGACAAGCAGCCTAAGGCATCCATCTTGACGTGGGACATCCGGGGTAAGACCCAGATCCACTATAGCCTTCATGTATGGCTGTGGGCTATTTAACCTTTTTTATCATATAATCTGGGAAGAAACTGCATTTTCCTACTTCACAAGATCTCATAAATATATATATATAAAATATCATGAGGTATCAGGTACTTCAGAAAAGAAACACCCACACGATTACTGGTCATCTTCTAGTGATAATCACATTTGTATAGTCTGAAATTTAGTGTTGATTATCAAGAAAAAACTCCGTGTCCTTTCAATACAAATCTAATTATTTCCTTTTATTCTTTAAGCAGAATTTTTTGTTAAAACATTCAATACCTTGTGCAACCAGAAAGTTTAGCAATAAGATAAGAACAGATGATCAAGGCAAGTCTGGAGGAGGCTGCATTGCCAATACAACACATCCTCACTGTGGATAAAGCAAAGAGGTGGGTCAGCAGGAGTTGTGACAGTAATTCAAAACCACATGGGCTACCTCCTCTTGCAAGGCAGGCACTATTCTACCTTGTCTTGTGAGTGACAGTCCCTAATGTGCTGAGTTATGGCAAACAACTGGATCAGCTGATGCTGACAGACCGTCCCGTTCTTACCACATTCACATGGGTGCAGCCTAACTGACATTGGGAACCCAAGCATTGTTTTATATTGGCTGATGCCAGCTGAGAGCTTGAGCCCAAAATCCTGGGAAGCCTGGAGCTTGCTGAGGCTCATGGCTATATTGCAAAGTCCCTTTTTCAACCCTTGGTTGCTGTCCATTTGATAAGATGACCTGTACTGCAGGGGAGAGGGAGAGGTGAAAAAAAAACCACCAGCTTGGACCACATGACATTTAATAAAACACCTGTACTTCATTACAAAAACGCTGCTTCATTCCAGTGATATACTTTTATCGCTGATTTTAATCAAGTATCTTACAGCTCTCAGATGAGAAAGGTGGAGAAAAACCTATAATGCCTTTTCAAATTGCTTGTTATTGCTCACTTGTAACTAATTACCCCAGTCACACTGTTAGAGATTCTGAGCGGTTTTATGTTCGCTTGCCAACAAATGACTAAAAAAAATGAAATTAGACAATTAGTCTCTAGCTATAATAACTAATTAAGATAAATATGGTCAGAATAAGGAACTTAACAGAACATCAAGACACTGACACTGCAAAATGCATGTGAAAGTAAAGCATCTATCAGCAAACAATTTCTTACCATTTAGCGAGTTCCACAACTGCATCCCAACCACCAGCTTGTTCTTTTCCTACTCCAGTGAACGTAATTAGTTATTAAAACTTCTTTCTAATGTGGTGAGAATGTGAGTAGCTTATTGGACTATAAGAAAGCTTAGGGAAAAATACCATCGCAAGTGTATGCAGCAGTGACAGACCAGTATTTTTACACAAACAGCATGATGGAAAGTACTGTAGCAACCTCTCCTACTGTTTGTTTTTCCTAATGTCTTATTTTGCATCATCCGCTAAGCCTGGGCTATGCTGGCAATCCACTCATCATACCTTCCTGGTCCCTTACTCCAAAAGCTTCTGAACATGCACACAGATCTTGAAAATTGTTACTGCACAGTCAGTTGTGTGAGAAGCAGTCTTCAGATAGGTAAAGCATGGGTAAATCCACTGAATTCAGTGGACTTGCTTGGCCTTTGGTTCACACTGCGCTAGGCTGCTTATTAGTGACGTGGAGACAGCGTTACGCAAAACCACTAATGAAATGCATTCTGTGGCACTGAGCAGATTCCTTGCCTGTGCATAGAAATAGGTGCCATGAAAACTGCCAAGTGTGAGGCAAGTAGTAAAGTCCAAAATAAGTGAGAGAGGCAATAAAATGGTGTGGATAGACAAGCAGACTACTTTTCAGTTCAGCTGCAATACTACTATAAGCACGTATTGCAAAATCTTGCCAAGGGCATGGATGGAAAGCCTGTATCTTTGGCTCCTTCTGTCACTCAAATGAGCTTCTCTCTGGCATTTCTGGCACTAAAATAACTAATAAAGAATTTGGATGATGTAATTTATTTGGAAACAGAAAAATTACCTGCAGATCCATAGCTACAGCCCTCACCACACACTTCAAACCCAAAATCAGCCTTAGTGGACTAATGTTTCTCTTGCTTACAGCAGTATATTGCAAACAGCACAACTTCAATTAACAAGAGTTACACCAATGGAAAAAAGAGACGAGTGGAAAAGAGCTCACTTGGTCCCCAGTTAAATGCATCTGTCCATGTTTTGTCCATATTGATTGCAAGAAGCTCATACCCTCCAATTGTATGTTTTCCTCAGCAGGGGCTTTGTCACAGATAAATCGCCAGAAGTATAGGCAGAGCTGAATAGTATTCTTTGAGCTGTATTTTGCATCTGCTGTGATTTACTTTTCTTAACCAAGAGACAAGGAGGTGAGGAGAAGGAATTTTTTTCCCTAAGCTCCTTCTTCCTTCGCACCATATCCTTATTTGCTAAACTGCTATTTTATTTCACAGAGAAATGTAGGATATTCTGACTGACAACACAGTTTTGCTTTTATATAAGATATCAGATGGCAAACATGAGGTATCTACATTATACAACTCAGTATATGGGTATACACCCTGTCACAACTTGCATCAAAACATATGAAACAGTCATGGGAAGTGAGGTCTCTCCACGTAAAGATGCGATACAAACACAGCTACCACACAACACACTTAACAACAGCAACACTGTAATTATAAGGCTTTCCATCAACAGAGGCGGACTACAAGCTGTTTAAAATTCTAATATTTACACTCAATTATCTTTAGAAATTTATTTAATACAGCATTATTTTTGTGTTACTTATGAGCTTTGAGTTCCCTTATAAACCTCTACTCATTCTTAATTGTAATGTAAATCAGCATGTTAACATCAAGCAAGCAACCATTAACTAAACCAGCTGATACAAACGCGGACAAAGTTCGGACAGAAGCAGTGGCAAAACGCCCAGAAAGTTACAAAACCCTTCTGAACAGCTCAGTCAACATGGATAGATACACAGACCTTTCAAAATAGATGCTCTGGGTAACAGCAGTTACTGCCAATAAATTTTATATAAATATTACAAAAGCGGTAAAGAGCCCATGCATCAGTACACAGCCATGTCATAGATAAGAACTGTGGCTTTTTAAAATGTCAGGCCTGAAAATGTTCAACAGCCTATAAAATGTTGCTCAAGTCATTACATGTTAACAGTGATGTAAATCATTTATTAAGGAAATGATGGCTGAACTAACTTTGGCAAACTAGATGCACCTATTTCCTCGGCAATGTTAGTGTGTTGATAAAGACATAGCGTATTAAAAGAAAATTTATGAAATACAGAACTACAAAAGCCAACATATAGTGATTCACTTCAATATGCTATGAAACAAGCAAGTAAAATTAAAGCTAATCCCTTCTAATGAAGGAAATGTCACAGACTTTTGTGCATTTGGTAAATTAATATTTATAAGAAGCCCAGACAGTTTAGTGTTTTTACTATAGGACTAGGATTTTCTCCTAAACATCAAACAGAAAAGTTGCATTAAAACTGCAGTTTCTTGATTGCCACAAACCTAAATGACAGTATTTCCAAGATTTGTTTTCCATCACGTCATACCGATTAGCAACTGTACACAACTGGGAGATATGCAGAATCCACCAAGTAGCCATGAATTATACATTCCTAACTCTTTAAAGTTAATGCACAATAATCTTCCTATCAAAAGCCTGCTGATGGCTGCTAGTACTACTTTCCTAAAGTTTCTCATTACAAACACAGACATCTAGGAATGGAAAAACAAGCAGATATACACAGAATCTAATACCACACAGGTGCACGTATATATTACATGTATACGTAATAAGTAAGACTTTGCCAACAACACTGTTTCAAGGATTTACGTAGCAATAAAATTGTAGCTGAACACCTTTTCTAAAAAATGTAATTTAAAATTTTACAGGCTAATATGCATAAGAATTCATCACACCCAATTAAATTAAAATGCAGCACTTGATCCCCTTTTATACAAAGTTTGAAAAGGAATTTTATTATATTATATGCTAATATGGAGTTTCATTTAATTTAGCTGATAAATTACCTAATTTTGTTTTCCAGTATGCTAAGGATATCCCAATTGAACATGATAGCTTTTCATGGGGTAACCAGAGTCACCTTATATGTACTACAGAAATGGGATAAATTTGTTCATTTTAAATGGGAGGCAAAGGTGATCTTCCAAAGATTTATAATGAAATTTAATCTTGAAAAAAGAAAAAAAAAAATCTGGTTTTAGTGATAATACAACATTAGTGCCAGTAAAGTTCACAACAACTGTGAGAAACTCTGGTTGTAGCTGGTTATATTCTCCAGGGGAGAAACTCCTCTCATAAAGCAAGCCAGACCCAGTTCTGTAATCACTTCCATGACTGTTTAGCATGGACAGAAATTGCACAGTTAGGCCTGTAACTGCTGCTTAAAAACCCCAAGACAACAGCACTGAAGTTACTGACTGAACACCAAGAGCCTCTTAATACGCTTTTATTTCTTGTTCCTAGAAGTTGTGTGTGCCTGAGTATATGATTACCCAAAAATCAAATCTTTATCACCTTCTTCATTTCATAGTTCTGAAGGGCCACTGCAGGATTCAGTGGTTTTAGCTGAATTACTGCTAGGTTCACACACCTCAGCTGAACTCCTACTGGGCGAAAACGAGAGATACTGGCCCCCAATATGCTTATAGCGCAAGCAGAGCCTTCCAGAGTGCCAGCAAACCCAAGCGATAACGGACAACACAAGAAGAACAGCGAGTGCTGGTGACAGAGTTATGTCGAAGACAAAGCTTTAGGTTCACGATTGTAAATAAAATTCCAGACTATTTTTTTAATCTAGGCTGAAGCACCTACCAGATACAAATCATTCCTCTTTCAAATACATTTACTGAAGAATGTTGCACTTAATACATATTTTGACACAAAGAGTCAATCAGTAAGATTAATTTACCATTATGTAAGATCTGAGTATAGGTTTAATTTCTTTTCTTAGAGCTTACACTTTTTTTCCCCCAACACTACATTATATACCAACTAGTTCAACTTTAAACGTAAGCTTAACATTAAACTAATAAACTTGAATTTGTGTAAGAATTATTTTAGACTTGAAAAATGTGCTTTGCAGAAGAGCTGTTTTCTAAATAAAACAGCAGTTTCTAGTTACTAGTACTAGTAATCGTATTCCTGTTAATTAATAACTATATTATACAGTGAATTCACATGATGAAATTTAATGTTTCCAAGTGATATAAATACCATTAAAGTGGTTTTAAAAATATGAATGTTCAGTGCAGCCATCCAATCATGAAAAGCCATATGATCTTTGCTTATTGAAGACTTTTAGCTTCAGCGTTACACAGCTTCCTAACCAATCAAGAAGTCCAATTAACAGTCTGGAGGGTAAGAAGTGGCTTCCGAGCTTGATTTCCTAATTCAAGGTTGTTGCCCCTGCACAGTGGACCAACAGGCTGCAGCCTGAACAGAGTAGAAGGACAGAAGACACCAAAGGAGACCAGCAGAGAAAATAAGAAAGGACGAATCTCAAAAGTAAGGGAGAGTAGAGGAACAAAGCAAATTGTTTAATTTGTGGGTGAACAGCCAAGTTCAACACTGACTGCAAGACACAAAATACAGCAGACACCAGCTGTGAATTTAGCCAAGCTGTATTTGAATTTATTGAGGCGACTTATTCAATTCACTGTCATATTTAATTGAAACAATTTCTCAGTTCTTTTTGTGTACTAAGCTCTCCCATTTGGCCCCTACTTGAAAATGTTTTGATGAACAGGAGAAAGGTCTTGCCTTAAAAAAAAAAAGGGAAGTTTACTACATGTGTGTCATGGCTACTCTACCAGGTTTTAAACTCATTTATTGTACAGTCAAACTATACAGTTAAGAGTGTCTTTAAATAACTCCTTCAGCACGGACTTCCCAAAGCAAGCTGGAATTTTTAGAAGTAAACTATAAAAAGAAAATCTCTGTCAATTTTAATTCAAAAAAGAAAACTGCCATTTACAATTAATATCTTACTGTACTCATACAACATAGATTAGCTGCTATAAAACAGCACAATGCTGTAATAGTTTCATTAAGATTACAATAACCAGAAGCACTCTGCAGTCAACGTTGTCAGATGTTTCTGTGTTGATCTGACATCATTCTAGCATGTTAATTATGCTGCGCTGACTGCCAGTGGCTAACATCTACTGGCTTGGCGATTAAGCTGGCAAGGTCTCAGCTCTGAACAAAAGGCAGCTACCAGATATTTTGTCAAGCTATGAAATTTCTTACCGAAAATATGTACTTGAAAAATGTCCAGTTCTTTGTGAGCACACTCTCTGTGCCCAAATGGAAGAAGAAAATCAGCCTGAAAGAAAGCTTAACAACTAGCAACATTTTGTGAATAAAATTATAGGGTAGCCTAGCTTAATTTAAGAACTGTATTTTCTCCATAAATTTGCATTCGTACTAAACAGTCTCACTAGTCTATGCTGACAACTGAAACACTTAAAGTAGTTAGTATTACAGTGGCACCTAACCCCTGTAACTGGCTTAAGACCTTCTACCATAGAGACACAGATTACTATTACATGCTAACAAAGTTAAAAGAAAGGAATGTAAAATACAGGTAGGATTGGAGAAATCACCTAGAGAATGACAGTTTGCTGAAGGTCAGAGCCACGAGTGAGAAGCCAATCTCCTGAATCTCAAAACTAATCCCTAACACAAGTGATGCCTTCCTCTCATCCTTAGGAAAGACAGACGATTGAATGAGGCCTCAGTCACATCTCCAACTCTTACAGTTATTTACATGAAGCAGGATTTATTTTTTTTTAAACAAGAACACAGAAAACTAGCTTGAAACAACTGGAAGTCCCGTAGCAAACCTGCAGAATCCATAGCACTCTCGTGGACGGTAGGAGATAAACACATCTTCCGGAAAACGGATCAAGTGGATGCATGTGTATGCAGCTAAACCTAACAAGCATTCCCTAACTAACAAACTACATACAAATGGTTAGGAAATCAAAAGGTACAAGTAGTCAGATTATTTCAGATGTGCTGGCATATTTTATTTTATTTTATGTTCCACAGAAGCATTGATTTTACTAATGAGGTTTCGGCTAGTAGAAAGTGCAAGGATGTGAAATCTGTCACCTGGGTGACAGTGAGAGTGTAGCACGTCTGTTTGACTTACACTAAAATTATGTATATTCTATTTAATTGCATAACAATGTTTCCATTCATCTTTGTTGAAACATAATTTAGTAAATTCTAGTTATTAATGATGACCTGAAGGGAGAAGTTCACATGAAGAGAAAAAGTAGGATCTCTACTCAGTCATGCACACAAACCAGTGTTACATTAGCACAGATTAAGATCACTAATATAAATCGCTTCGATAAAGCAAGGTGAAAATGAAAGGTGAAGTACTGTAGCAATCTAAAATGAAAAACAATTGCCAGGGAAAGATATAAATAGCATCCAAACTCATTGCTCTGTGAATGTAAAAGAGATGGCTAGGAAGAATATCTAAGGATAGAAGAAATCAATCATTTGTAGTTGTTATAGATCAGAGCTTAGTAACCTTTCCTGGCAAACTGGGAATTTGCACACAAAGCAGAGATAGTTTACTGAAGAAGGAAATACGGAGAATATTTGTATTCCAAGTCCCAGAACTCTTACAAACCGTATGCTTCATTTTAATACACTCAGGCTACCAGGCAGTCATATTACTTAGGCTATTTATAGATACACCAACTTATTCAAATATTTGGCTACAGTTTTTTCAATTCCCAGGACAAACAAGAGCAGCTAAAATGTGCAATATTAGCTTCCAGAAGTATGTGTTACCACATTCTCAAAAAGGTTATGTAAGTACCTATAATCTTATGTTAACTGAAGCATAGTAAATACATGTATTTATTAACATAGCTTGTTTCCTAGTGCTTTCAGTTCGTAAGTTTAAGGACCGTAGAATCGTAACAGTTTAATCTGTTCTTTAGACACTAAAAAGGAGTTCAGCCTCTTCTTTTAAAAGGATTAAAATGTGAAAGCAGTAGGAATGTGGTTATCCGGACACTTCTGAATCAAAATTATTTGCTTTGCCATACTGTTTCCTTTTTAATGGTGACTGCTCTCATCTCTTTTTCATGTACTACTGTAGCTCTTCTGATACAGAAAAGTTATTACAATCCTACTGTAAAGAAGTTGAAACAATTTCTTAGACCCACATGGTTTTATATTTATCTTTAAGGCAAATGAAGGGAGATTAAATTAAATCGTATTCCTAAAACTCTGACATCTTGCTAATTTCAAGCAACTTCTTGTTGCTTTTTACTAAGAAATATTGGGGGCACTACAGAAAACCTAAACAAGGTGTGTTAGGATGCTGAGAGTACCACAAGCCAGTATTAAAAAATAAAAAACAGCAAAAAAAAATTTATTTCAATAGTTGTCTGTTTTTTAAAACCCGCAGACTCAGATCACTAGAAATTTGGCAATTACAGTAAACTGGTTAATCTAGTTCAGTGACAGTTTGACCTCACAGAGTCCCAAATACTGCATTTTGTTACTCTTACAAACAAGAGACCAAAGATGTCTTTGAAAGGCCAAATTACCAACTAAATACAGCAGTGGTAGTGTTGAAGAGTACAGCACATGCTAGAAAGCCTAGCAATGAAACATGCTGACACCAAATAAATTTGTGTGTGGGAAGAACACAGAAACACTGACAAGGAAAGGCGCTCAAGAGACCCACATTTCCACTGGAAACAGAAGCAGTAGTGCCAAGTGTGAACTAGCAATGGAAGCATGTGCCCAAGTGCATTTGGAGCTAAAACCAGAGAATTGTCAGTATGCCTGTCAGTAGTGCCTGAATCATTCGATTTATCCCTCTCAGTGTATGTGTTTCATGTGGCTGCTGTGATAACTCACCTAGATAAATATTAGAAGGTATGAAGTAGCAACGGACTAGTTAATATTAATCAATATTTTTGATACCTGGCTTAGTGACTGCAGAGAACTTTCTTTGTGGCTAGGCAGAGGAAAAACAAGGAGAAAGAAAAAACACGCAAGCAAGGAAACAAGGAACAGTGAAGAAAGTACACACTGAGTCTGTCCTACAGAGCTACCACTTTGTCAGGAAAGGGAATAGGTAATTAATAGAAGAGAAATAAACAGGTAAACAATTCACATACATTTGCACCATGCTATCGTTCCTGCTATTTGTGTTGATAGTAGGATTAATACACATTCCTGGTAAGATTCGTAAGTGTGGAACCGCATTGCTTTTAAAATTTATATATTTATCAGTAGAGGTTTGATACACCTGTTGAATCGGGTTTTCAGTACCACATAACCTTTCCCCTTTTGCTCCCACAACAAAGAGCAATAAAATGAGAACAAAAGAGGTCAGAGAAACAGTAGCATAGCGTTTGAAAATGTGGATACACCGTGCTGCACTCTTGATCTCTCTGTTCTCAGATGTAATTGAGATACCGTGCCTTACAGAACCTTTTTCTCGAAGCACACTGCTCATTGCAGTTCAAGCTCACAGGAATGGAGCACGCAGAACGGGGTGTAAGACGACATGGGAAACCACAAGCAGTAAAAAAGCTGGCAGATCTAATTTTAGTTCTGCCAGCCTGGACAGTGTCCTCTTAACAAGCACCAAGCGTGATAAAACTGATAAACGGGCCTAACCGTCAAAAATACAGTAGCAATAACTCTATCACACAAGTCTTATTTGCATCTTAAATATTTATAATCTTCAGATTTAAGAGACAGAATATGGCTGCACATCTGTTCTTTTAATCTGAAAGCATGCCTTTTAATGTGAGCAGCTAAGCAACTGCAAACAGTCAGGACACTTCTGTGGGACTCTGCGAGCCAGCTTCCAGTCTGACTCCATCATTAGAAGGCTGTGGCAGACCATGAATGTTCAGGTGCTAGTTTTCTCCTTTCTCATTATATTATTCCTCCTGAATGATTCAGTGATGTCTCTGGTTTCTGTGGCATCGAAAATGCAGCAAAGGATTGATGAGGCCAAAAATACTGGTCTCAAAAAAACTCAGCTTGACTAGTTATTTATTAGAAAAAGAAAATATATTTCATACAAATACCTTGGAAACCAGCAAGATATTTTGATTTCCAGTCACAACAGTGTCACAGGCTGTAGGTGCTTTTCAGATCTCAAAACATACAGAAATGAAATGGATCCTATGAATATAGTATCAGATGTAATGACACCGTATCAGCCTTGCAAAATTGCACAAAAATATACTTGTGTGCGACTTGCTAGAATAATTGTAATGAACGAACAAATAATATTTTACTTGATGTCAAAAAAAAGTAATCACCCTGAGTAGGCTGAAAAAAATTTGCAAAGCTTCTATATATTAAGCTGCTCACATAATGCTAATACATCTCCACAATAAAATAAAACAAGCTGCTATTCCCTCTAGGGCTCATCTAAGTCTTACTTTTTTGGTCTCTTAGAAAGGAAGATGGACTTTTCCATGTGTCCAGAGGCCACCCAGACACTAAAAGAAAGCACAGAAGCAAATATACTCTGCACTGAAACCCTGCTATTAACATACTTTGATTAATAGTACCAGAGTTTTAATAACATAACATGTTTTTTATGTTATTAAATAAAATTTAATTGTCCACAAAAATGTCCATAAATTTTTGTAAATTTTGGTAAAGCTATAGCATATATTTTCTTAGAGTTGGTATATGCATAACCTTATTATTAAAAAAACTAATAGTCTCTCCAACTGTTAACCACACACAGCTCTATATGAAGGCAACGGGAAATTAGATCGTCCAAGAACTACATAATTTCACTCTAGATGTTAATTAAAAGAAATCACCAAACCCACAGAGGTTTAAATCAATAAGAGAATAAAAGTTCACATTCAGATGGGATCAAAATCTAAGGCTAAGGTCACAATAAATCTTAATATTACTCTGCTGTTGTTCACTCAACACTCACAGGTGTTGAGACCTACACATTGTAATACCTTTTCTGGTGGAAGTCACAATCTAACATTCTTTTCATGAAAAGTTGTTTAAGAATATGACTGAGCTTTCATTAGGTCTCTGCCATTTACAGTTTTGAAGTGCAGATTTTAATTGTATGTGTGTCAATCATAAACCCATCCAATCGTCATGGAAACACACAGTCATTCCAATGAAGAGTCAAATGATTAACTTGGCTGCTGGAACAAAAGTTTTATTGCTGCAATTTACTGAAACTGTCTGGTTTGCATATATTAAGCTGAATGGAATCACAGTAATGGCCATACTGCTGGACACACTGCTCTGCCAAGACTTTAAATGGATTTGATACTTACAATTCTTTGTAGAAAACATGCACTATTCTGATTGTGTTTAAGCTAGCAGGACATTATAGGGTATACTTCAATTCTGTAAGGCTCCCATGGTTTTGTCCACCCTCAAACATTACTAATTAGGTTAATTGGGTCAATTGAGAATTTAAGGCATAAGCAAGGCATATCAGGCTTAATATACTGCTTTGACAAGTAAGTATTGTGATTCTTATAATAGCAATTAATGTGATATCCCTATATTTTTGACAGGTGATTTTCAAAGCAGTCACAATAGTGAGGCCATAATTGATTTCCCAAATCAAGAAACCCACTTACTTGGCTACCATTCCTCAAAAATCTGCCTTGTGATCTGTAATTATGGCTATCCTCACAACAGGATGCGTGTTGCCTCTGAGGCAGTGCAGTGCTACTAGCCTTGTCTTGCAGACTGGGAGATGAAACAAAGAGAAACTCAGACTCAAGTTCACCAGGTTCTTTAGGTACCTAAATTCCCACTGACTGTTGAGGAGTTAGGACTAACTCATCTAAAGTAAAACAGAAAACCAAGTAACGTAGAAAATGTACAGGAAGCCTGTAAGCTTCCTTCTAGGTCTTCCCAGATCTTCCTATATTCTTCTTTCTTTTTTTTAGGTCTTTCAGTTCCTAAATTACTGCCCTGAACTCCAGCCATTCTTCCCCTTCTTACAAACCTGTGCACATAAGTTATGTCTCCTGTTTTGCTATCAGTGCTTTGATTGGGTTATCTGTTTTTTCATTAATACTGTGAAAAAATTACAGAAGGCGCATGTACTGTGTAGAAACTGATGAGCACATACTAGTCAGCAACTGAAATTAAAAAAGCCATGTTCCTTATTTATACACATTCACCATGCCGCACACAGAAAAAAGCAGGCATGTTCCTTGCTGCACAAGGATTGCACAGTCTGTCAGCTGCAATGCCACATGAACCTTCAAATCCTAAACAAATGTTTTAGCCCCTGAAAGAGAGATCTGTAAAAGCAGTGGTCTGCTACCAAAAGCCCACCCTTTTAGTAGGCTGCAGTTATTGACACTTTTCAAAGTAACTGAAAGCACAAATGTCAGGAGGATGCTTGGTCCTTAATATCTGTAATGACATGATCATGCAAATATTTAGACTAACTCTGACTGTGAGCTCAGTTTCAGGAGCTGGCTGTTGTAATGAATATATATAATTAAATATATTAATTTATATGCATATGTAATCTGGATAGAATGGAGACACCACAAACACAGAACTCTTGCATTTCTTTTTACATCTTCATTTCTCAGCTGCACCTAAGTCCATCACGTATGAAAGACCAAGAAGAGGAATCTGAAGAATGTGCAGTAACATTTATTCATACATGTCAAAAGGGTGGCATCCACCCTTCTCCCAAAATGTTAAGGAAAAGAAGAAAGAAAACTGTATTATAGAGAAGACTGTACGCAGTGGCAAACAGCATCTCCAGATTCCAGCTTTATTGAACTGAAAGCATGAAACACATTAACCCCTTTTAACCTCTTTCTGAAATCTATCAGTCAGTTACGCCAGAAGCAAAAAGACCAAGCAAAGGGATCTGACATTTTGCTACATTCCAAGCTGACAATTTGGAAAGATAATTAACTCACAGAATTCTTTGTCACCGTCCTCTTCACAACCCGCATAGGCTGCTGTCAGCAAAGTCAATGCTAAAGTTTTAAATCCCTAAGAAAACTCAAAATACTGTCTGATGTCGAAAAAACAAGTATGCTAAATATACAAAAAGCAGAAGAAATTTTTATAGTTTCATTCATCAGTAAGAACTTAATGAAATACCACCATTAACATCATAATGCAAATATTTTACATTTATAGAGCTTTTTCAACTTGAGACTTCAATGTATTTTCAAAGGAAAGTAAAGTTATCACCAGTAATAGCTATTGGAGACACACCATAATGTATCTGAGGTAAAATGCACAGCAAAACCTGGGATTAGAAATAATTTTTTACTTTCATATCCATATTCCTATTCTTTGATCACCATGCTGACTCCTAAGAATGGGATAGCTCAAAAGGGAACCGACAAAATGCCATTAAAATTCAAACCTGTAGATAACAGTACATATTTCCACATGCATTTATGATTTCCTGCACACACAAATTGGTGTGTTCAAACATCTTTGAAGTCATTTTCAGAGCCTCTGTGAAAATGTAGTAACTATAGTTCTCATTAACTGTAGTTTCAATGCATGTGAGTGCCAAGAGACTGAAGCCATAACTAGGCCTGCTGCATGCACCAGCTGAACAATAAAACTGAATCTGAGGATTTTTAATTTCTTCATTTTTAGCATAACTATAGCAGATAAACATACAGGCTTACACACATTAATCAGTATGCTTCAAATTATAACGGTACTGCTGAAATCTTACGTAATTTTAGAAGAGGAACAGGTTTTTTCATGCAGTTTCTACGTATCTAACTCAGCTATTTCACTTCAATGTATATAATATTCTTTTTAATTTATACACTAACTCCAATGATTTTTCATATCGCAGAAATGAAACAGATCACATCAGCTCATTCTGGTGTAAAATTAAACAACCTTAATTGGCTATAAAAGAATTAGACTGCAGAAACTATCCAGGCTAAATCTGGAAAAATGGGAATAGAAGAAAAGGATGAAGATTTTGTTTATTGGAGCAATGTAACACAGCAGCGTATAACTCGATCAAATACTTTATCCAGTACAGAAACAGGTGCAGGTTGGGTTGTGGGGGTTGGTTTGTTGGGGTTTGTTTTGGGATGGTCCCTTCAGGTTTTTTTGGTCTGAGCTTTGACTGTTTTTTAAAAAAAGTGACAGAGCCGTTTCATTCCTATCTTGAAAGCACACTGAAGCAATAATAAAACTCACCATAGAGTGAATGTATGAAGAATAATCTGGTGTGTTGCTCTTCGCAATTAAGTCAGCCACAGTATTTCCCCTCTTTTGATATACCACCAGTACTTCATGTTATAAAACTATTTTGCAATAAGTCTCAATAAAAATGGCCCTTTTTTTGTCTGCGTGTGTCCAATGTACACATAAGGGTTTGATGGAAACAACAGCAGTGACAACAGCTACCCACGCACATTATCAAGACAGTTGTTACTGAAGGTAGGATCAGATACAGTCACTCTCAGTTACGGAAGTGGAACGTTGGAGTAAAATAAAAGCAACCAAAACTGTCAAGCTGTATCTGAAACTCTGGGACTTTTTAAAATCACAGTTAAATGGAAATAACTAAACTAATTTTAGGGGGTAGAGGAATACTTTTTCACGATTTGGAGGAAAATGTCCCCAAGTGAATATCTGATCATTTTATGTTTCCATTTCATTAAAGAGGATGCAGCTAAATCAAATGAGGTAAACTGGGTACAGTGTTCATCTTGAATAATATCTAGTAATATGTTACCCAGTCATAACCCTGAATTTCATTCCCCTGCCATAGCTCTACTAAGTTTTTACATCTACTGTAAAATTGTGTAACCTTCACATTATTCCTTCTCTATGTAAAACTGCTCTTCTGAGTCCAACTGAGAAAGAAATCAGATCATTAAAAAAATCCTCTTTATCCAGAAACACATGAACAAAACTAAAAATGTCATTCGAAGTGCTGTGTTTTCCTTTCAGTTTATTATACCAATTTACTCAAGAATCGCTCACCATCAGCAGCCCTTGGACTTAAATTTCTCCACTCTTTATTAATACATATACTGCCCAGGACAATGGGGACTAGTGAAGATTCTCATTACACAGAGAACTATTCCCCTTTGTACTTTAAATTTATAAATAAATGTATAGACTGTGTCAAAATTTACTTTGAAGAGCAAAGCTATGACAGTTAACATGTTTTATTAAATAATGAGAAAAGAACGGATGCAGAATTGCACCCTGTACTCACGCCATTAGTCCTACTGGAGCTGGGAAAACTGGCCACATGAGTGCTACTGCCCTGAAGCCACGGTTTGGGGGGTGTGAAATTTCATGCTACAATATCTAAAAATATGTAGAAGCTGGAACAAATTCAACATCAGGGCAAGTCTACTGAAGTATAAGACTGGCCTTAAATATCTCCGCTATTTCAGTACTCTGGACTCCTACTCTCTAACAGTGGCCAATAGCTGATGCCAAGGAAAAGTACACACAGAGGCAAACTTACAGTAGTACTTTCTCAGGATAATGTTACACACAGAAGGAATGTAGGCTGCTATCCTGGATAATGAATCTAGATGTTGTACTACAGCAGAAGCATCT